>NW_020837945.1:85521678-85628599 GCF_003676395.1 Aethalodelphis obliquidens | reverse complement strand
TGTGTGTGTGTGTGTGTGTGTGTGTGTGTGTGTGTGTGTGTGTGTGTGTCTGGTTATTTCACTTAGCATAATATATTCAAGCTTTGTCCATATCGTAGCATGTATCAGAACTTCCTTTTTAATGCAGAATAATATTCTGTTATATGTGTATACCAGGTTTTATTTATCCATTCATCTGTTGATGGACATTTGGGTTGCTTCCATCTTTTTGGCTATTGTGAATAATGCAGCTATGAATATGAATGTACAAATATCTGTTCCAGTCCCTGCTTTAAATTCTTTTGGATATATACCCAGAGGCGGAATTGCTGGATCATATGTTACTTCCATATTCTAGAAGTTTGCTGTTTATTAACTGAAGTTTTCTTGAGAAGTCTAGCACTTAAATTGCCATTTTTTCTTGCAACAAAGGCATAATACATATGTAACTCGTATACTGAGTAATCTGTATTCAGTTCTCTTTTCTGCACCTTCAGAAATGCTCTGTTATGTTCCTGGCTGTTTATAATATCTTGGGATAGTCCATAACTTTCCAGTCACTTTTAGTTGCTAAAGACTAGTACACCCAGTTAAATACTCTAGGCTCCCCACTTTCACCACCCTTCCCCCCTCCCCTTAGTTCAAGCTTGACTGAGGGATTAGCAGGGGTAGGGGGTAAGATCTGCTCTTTTTTTTTTTTTTTACATCTTTATTGGAGTATAATTGCTTTACAATGGTGTGTTAGCTTCTGCTTTATAACAAAGTGAATCAGTTATACATATACATATGTTCCCATATCTCTTCCCTCGTGCGTCTCCCTCCCTCCCACCCTCCCCATCCCACCCCTCTAGGGGGTCACAAAGCACGGAGCTGATCTCCCTGTGCTATGCAGCTGCTTCCCACTAGCTATCTATTTTACGTTTGGTAGTGTGTATATGTCCATGCCACTCTCTCGCTTTGTCACAGCTTACCCTTCCCCCTCCCCATATCCTCAAGTCCATTCTCTAGTAGGTCTGTGTCTATATTCCTGCCTTACCCCTAGGTTCTTCATGACATTTTTTTTTCTTAAATTCCTTATATATGTGTTAGCATATGGTATTTGTCTTTCTATTTCTGACTTACTTCACTCTGTATGACAGACTCTAGGTCCATCCACCTCATTACAAATAGCTCAATTTCGTTTCTTTTTATGGCTGAGTAATATTCCATTGTATATATGTGCCACATCTTCTTTATCCATTCATCCAATGATGGACACTTAGTTTGTTTCCATCTCCGGGCTATTGTAAATAGAGCTGCAATGAACATTTTGGTACATGACTCTTTTTGAATTTTGGTTTTCTCAGGGTATATGCCCAGTAGTGGGATTGCTGGGTCATATGGTAGTTCTATTTGTAGTTTTTTAAGGAACCTCCATACTGTTCCCCATAGTGGCTGTACCAATTCACATTCCCACCAGCAGCGCAAGAGTGTTCACTTTTCTCTACACCCTCTCCAGCATTTATTGTTTCTAGATTTTTTGATGATGGCCATTCTGACTGGGGTGAGATGATATCTCATTGTAGTTTTCATATGCATTTCTCTAATGATTAATGATGTTGAGCATTCTTTCATGTGTTTGTTGGCAGTCTGTATATCTTCTTTGGAGAAATGTCTATTTAGGTCTTCTGCCCATTTTTGGATGGGGTTGTTTGTTTTTTTATTGAGCTGCATGAGCTGCTTATAAATTTTGGAGATTAATCCTTTGTCAGTTGCTTCATTTGCAAATATTTTCTCCCATTCTGAGGGTTGTCTTTCGGTCTTGTTTATGGTTTCCTTTGCTGTGCAAGAGCTTTTAAGTTTCATTAGGTCCCATTTGTTTATTTTGTTTTTATTTCCATTTCTCTAGGAGGTGGGTCAAAAAGGATCTTGCTGTGATTTATGTGATAGAGTGTTCTGCCTATGTTTTCCTCTAAGAGTTTGATAGTTTCTAGCCTTACATTTAGGTCTTTAATCCATTTTGAGCTTATTTTTGTGTATGGTGTTAGGGAGTGATCTAATCTCATACTTTTACATGTACCTGTCCAGTTTTCACAGCATCACTTATTGAAGAGGCTGTCCTTTCTCCACTGTACATTCCTGCCTCCTTTATCAAAGATAAGGTGACCATATGTGCGTGGGTATATCTCTGGGCTTTCTATCCTGTTCCATTGATCTATCTTTCTGTTTTTGTGCCAGTACCGTACTGTCTTGATTACTGTAGCTTTGTAATATAGTCTGAAGTCAGGGAGCCTCATTCCTCCAGCTCCGTTTTTTGTTCTCAAGATTGCTTTGGCTATACGGGGTCTTTTGTGTTTCCATACAAATTGTGAAATTTTTTGTTCTAGTTCTGTGAAAAATGGCAGTGGTAGTTTGATAGGGATTGCATTGAATCTGTAGATTGCTTTGGGTAGTAGAGTCATTTTCACAATGTTGATTCTTCCAATCCAAGAACATGGTATATCTCTCCATCTATTTGTATCATCTTTAATTTCTTTCATCAGTGTCTTATAATTTTCTGCATACAGGTCTTTTGTCTCCTTAGGTAGGTTTATTCCTAGATATTTTATTCTTTTTGTTGCAGTGGTAAATGGGAGTGTTTTCTTGATTTCACTTTCAGATTTTTCGTCATAAGTGTATAGGAATGGCAGAGATTTCTGTGCATTAATTTTGTATCCTGCTACTTTACCAAATTCATTGATTAGTTCTAGTAGTTTTCTGGTAGCATCTTTAGGATTCTCTCTGTATAGTATCATGTCATCTGCAAACAGTGACAGCTTTACTTCTTCTTTTCTGATTTGAATTCCTTTTATTTCCTTTTCTTGTCTGATTGCTGTGGCTAAAACTTCCAAAACTATGCTGACTAAGAGTGGTGAGAGTGGGCAAACTTGTCTTGTTCCTGATCTTAGTGGAAATGCTTTCAGCTTTTCACCATTGGGGACGATGTTGGCTGTGGGTTTGTCATATATGGCCTTTATTATGTTGAGGAAATTTCCCTCTATGCATACTTTATGGAGGGTTTTTATCATAAATTGGTGTTGAATTTTGTCGAAAGCTTTCTCTGCATCTATTGAGATGATCGTATGGTTTTTCTCCTTCAATTTGTTAATATGGTGTATCACGCTGATTGATTTGCATATACTGAAGAATCCTTGCATTCCTGGAATAAACCCCACTTGATCATGGTGTATGATCCTTTTAATGTGCTGTTGGATTCTGTTTGCTAGTATTTTCTTGAGGATTTTTGCATCTATGTTCATCAGTGATATTGGCCTGTAGTTTTCTTTCATTGTGACATCCTCGTCTGGTTTTGGTATCAGGGTGATGGTGGCCTCATAGAATGAATTTGGGTGTGTTCCTCCCTCTGCTATATTTTGGAAGAGTCTAAGAAGGATAGGTGTTAGCTCTTCTCTAAATATTTGAAAGAATTCTCCTGTGAAGCCATCTGGTCCTGGAATTTTGTTTGTTGGAAGATTTTTAATCACAGTTTCAATTTCAGTGCTTGTGTTTGGTCTGTTCATATTTTCTATTTCTTCCTGATTCAGTCTTGGCAGGTTGTGCATTTCTAAGAATTTGTCCAATTCTTCCAGGTTGTCCATTTTATTGGCATAGAGTTGCTTGTAGTAACCTCTCATGATCTTTTGTATTTCTGCAGTGTCAGTTGTTACTTCTCCTTTTTCATTTCTAATTCTATTGATTTGAGTCTTCTCCCTTTTTTTCTTCATAAGTTGGGCTAATGGTTTATCAATTTTGTTTATCTTCTCAAGTAACCAGCTTTTAGTTTTATTGATCTTTGCTATTGTTTCCTTCATTTCTTTTTCATTGATTTCTGATCTGATCTTTATGATTTCTTTCCTTCTGCTAACTTTGGGGTTCTTTTGTTCTTCATTCTCTAATTGCTTTAGGTGCAATGCTAGGTTGTTTATTTGAGATGTTTCCTATTTCTTAAGATAGGATTGTATTGCTATAAATTCCCCTCTTAGAACTGCTTTTGCTGCATCCCATAGGTTTTGGGTTGTCGTGTCTCCATTGTCATTTGTTTCTAGGTATATTTTTATTTCCTCTTTGATTTCTTCAGGGATCACTTCGTTATTAAGTAGTGTATTGTTTAGCCCCCATGTGTATTTTTTACAGATCTTTTCCTGTAATTGATATCTAGTCTCATAGTGTTGTGGTCGGAAAAGATACTTGATACAATTTCAATTTTCTTAATTTACCAAGGCTTGATTTGTGACCCAAGATATGATCTATTCTGGAGAATGTTCCATGAGCACTTGAGAAAAATGTGTATTCTGTTGTTTTTGGATGGAATGTCTTATAAATATCAATTAAGTCCATCTTGTTTAATGTATCATTTAAAGCTTGTGTTTCTTTATTTATTTTCATTTTGGATGATCTGTCCATTGGTGAAAGTGGGGTGTTAAAGTCCCCTACTATGAATGTGTTCCTGTCAATTTCCCCTTTTATGGCTGTTAATATTTGCCTTATTTATTGAGGTGCTTCTATGTTGGGTGCATAAATATTTACAATTGTTATATCTTCTTCTTGGATCGATCCCTTGATCATTATGTAGTGTCCTTCTTTGTCTCTTGTAATAGTCTTTATTTTAAAGTCTATTTTGTCTGATATGAGAATTGCTACTCCAGCTTTCTTTTGGTTTCCATTTGCATGGAATATCTTTTTCCATCCCCTCACTTTCAGTCTTTATGTGTCTCTAGGTCTGAAGTGGGTCTCTTGTAGACAGCTTATAAATGGGTCTTATTTTTGTATCCATTCAGCCAGTCTGTGTCTTTTGGTGGGAGCATTTACTCCATTAACATTTAAGGTAATTATCGATATGTATGTTCCTATTCCCATTTTCTTAATTGTTTTGGGTTTGTTATTATAGGTCTTTTCCTTCTCTTGTGTTTCTTGCCTAGAGAAGATCTTTTAGCATTTGTTGTGTAGCTGGTTTGGTGATGCTGAACTCTCTCAGCTTTTGCTTGTTTGTAAAGTTTTCAATTTCTCCATCAAATGTGAATGAGATCCTTGCTGGGTAGAGTAATGTTGGTTGTAGGTTTTTCTCCTTCATCACTTTAAATATGTCCTGCCAGTCCCTTCAGGCTTGCAGAGTTTCTGCTGAAAGATCAGCTGTTAACCTTATGGGGATTTCCTTGTGTGTTATTTGTTGTTTTTCCCTTGGTGCTTTTAATATGTTTTCTTTGTATTTAATTTTTGACAGTTTGATTAATATGCGTCTTGGCATGTTTCTCCTTGGATTTATCCTGTATGGGACTGTCTGTGCTTCCTGGACTTGATTAACTATTTCCTTTCCCATATTAGGGAAGTTTTCAACTATAATCTCTTCAAATATTTTCTCAGTCCCTTTCTTTTTCTCTTCTTCTTCTGGAACCCCTATAATTCAAATGTTGGTGCGTTTAATGTTGTCCCAAAGGTCTCTGAGACTGTTCTCAGTTCTTTTCATTCTTTTTTCTTTATTCTGCTCTGCAGTAGTTACTTCCACTAGTTTATCTTCCAGTTCAGTTATCCGTTCTTCTCCCTCAGTTATTCTGCTATTGATCCCTTCTAGAGTATTTTTAATTTCATTTATTGTGTTGTTCATCATTGCTTGTTTCATCTTTAATTCTTCTAGGCCCTTGTTAAATGTTTCTTGCATTTTCTCTATTCTATTTCCAAGGTTTTGGATCATCTTTACTATCATTATTCTGAATTCTTTTTCAGGTACACTGCCTATTTCATCTTCATTTGTTAGGTCTGGTGCGTTTTTATCTTGCTCCTTCATCTGCTGTGTGTTTTTCTGTCTTCTCATTTTGCTATCATACTGTGTTTGAGGTCTTCTTTTTGCAGGCTGCAGGTTCGTCTGATTGTGTGTTTTGGGGTGCCTGTGGACTTATTACGATTTTAGGCAGCCTCTCTGCTAATGGGTGGTGTTGTGTTCCTGTCTTGCTTGTTGTTTGGCATAGGGTGTCCAGCACTGTAGCTTGCTGGTCGTTGAGTGAAGCTGGGTGTTGGTGTTGAGACGGAGATCTCTGGGAGATTTTCGCCATTTGATATTACATGGAGCTGGGAGGTCTCTTGTGGACCAGTGTCCTGAAGTTGGCTCTCCCGCCTCAGAGGCACAGCACTGACTCCTGGCTGCAGCACCAAGAGCCTTTCATCCACACGGCTCAGAATAAAAGGGAGAAAAAGTTGAAAGAAAGAAAGAAAGAGGATAAAATAAAATAAAATAAAGGTAAAATACAATAAAGTTATTAAAATAAGAAAATAATTATTAAGAAAAAAAGAAAAACGGACATATAGAACCCTAGGACAAATGGTGGAAGCAAAGCTATACAGACGAAATCTCACACAGAAGCATACACATACACACTCACAAAAAGAGGAAAAGGGGAAAAAGTAATAAATTTTGCTCTCAAAGTCCACCTCCTCAATTTGGGATGATTGGTTGTCTATTCAGATATTCCACAGATGCAAGGCACATCAAGTTGATTGTGGAGATTTAATCTGCTGCTCCTGAGGCTGCTGAGAGAGATTTCCCTTTCTCTTCTTTGTTCGCAGAGCTCCCAGGGTTCAGCTTTGGATTTGGCCCCGCCTCTGCGTGTAGGTCTCCGGAGGGCGTCTGTTCTTCGTTCAGACAGGACGGGGTTAAAGGAGCCGCTGATTCGGTGGCTCTGGCTCTCTCGGGCCGGGGGTGGGGTGGGGGGGGGGGGGGGAGGGAGGGGCATGGAGTGAGGGGCGGGCCTGTGGCGGCAGGGGCCGGCGTGACGTTGCAACAACCTGAGGCGCGCCCGTGCGTTCTTCCGGGGAAGTCGTCCCTGGATCCTGGGACCCTGGCAGTGGCGGGCTGGACAGGCTCCCTGGAAGGGATGTGTGGATAGTGACCTGCGCTCGCACACAGGCTTCTTGGTGGCGGCATCAGCAGCCTTAGCGTCTCATGCCTGTCTCTGGGGTCCTTGTTGTTAGCCGCGGCTCACGCCCGTTTTGGAGCTCCTTTAAGCAGCAGTCTTAATCCCCTCTCCTTGCGCACGAGGAAACAAAGAGAGAAGAAAAAGTCTCTTGCCTCTTCGGCAGGTCCAGACTTTTCCCCGGACTCCCTCCCGGCCAGCCGTGGCGCACTAACCCCTTCAGGCTGTGTTCACGCTGCCAGTTCTCTCCCTGCGCTACGACCGAAGCTCAAGCCTTAGCTCCCAGCCCCACCCAACCCGGCGGGTGAGCAGACAAGCCTCTCGTGCTGGTGAGTGCCGGTCGGCCCTGATACTCTGTGCGGGAATCTCTCCGCTTTGCCCTCCGCAGCCCTGTTGCTGCGCTCTCCTCTGCGGCTTCGAAGCTCCCGCCCTCCAACACCCGCTGTCTCCACCCGCGAAGGGGCTTCTAGCGTGTGGAATCCTTTCCTCCTTCACGGCTTCCTCCCACTGGTGCAGGTCCCGTCCCTATTCTTTTGCCTCTGTTTTTTCTTTTGCCCTACCCAGGTACGTGGGGAGTTTCTTGCCTTTTGGGAGGTCTGAGGTCTTCTGCCAGCGTTCAGTAAGTGTTCTGTAGGAGTTGTTCCACGTGTAGATGTATTTCTGATGTATCTGTGGGGAGGAAGGTGATCTCCGCGTCTTACTCTTCCGCCATCTTCCCCGTCTCCCCCAAGGTCTACTCTTCCATGCACCTCCCTTCCTGTCCTTAGGTTATGGTTCCCCATGGGTATGAGGAGTGAAAGGGAAAAGAGCCTACCTCTTGGCCTTTACTCTCCTTTTCTAGACATTCCCATAGTCATTTCCTTGGCTGCAACCTGCAAGTTTCTATGTTTAGCCCCACCTGCAATCGATTAAGTTACTATTGGGCCCTGTTGAAACTTCTTAGGATTCTTTGGCTTTGTCCTCCGCCCCTAACTGATGGGATCCAAAACTATCTGTGTTACACATAACCCGTGTATGTTGGTACGTGCGTATCTTCCCCAGTTTATCCCTGAGTCATTTTGCTGGATTCCCCCTGTTGTCAGATGCCTTTGGTAACCCATGTACTGACAGCCTCTTGGGGCAGGAATTTTTGTGGATCCATTATGTTTGGATTTTACTTGTTTACACTTTAGAGTTTAAGCTTAGTGATTCCCAGTTGTGAAAGCACATCTTATTTCCAGATCTTAGTGCTAAGCACTGAAGTGAACTTTGGCATAGACTCTGACTTTCCCCTTAGCCCGGCCTGCCGGTGTTTGATAAATACTGCGTGCTGCTTGGTGCTCCTCCTAGTTATCCTTCTTCATAAACTAACTCATAAAAATAAGGATTTAAATTTTTTTTAATTTCCGTAAAAAATTTAAAAATTAAAAAATATAAAAAGAAAAATATCACTTGAAATTACATCATCTGAGAATAAATACTATTGCTACTTTTAATGTACATATATATGTTATATATTTATATATAAAACAATATATATTTATATATATCAAATATATATATTGCGATCACATAATAAATGGAGTTTTATATCCTTAATTTTTCACTTAGTATGAATATTTTCCCATGTCAGTAAGAAATATTGCTAATAGGCATATTATATTCTATTGTATTTATTGCAATTTAGTTGATAATTTTCCAGATTTGAAGCATTTATAATAATAATATCTAATATTTACTTAGTACTTACTGTGTGCTAGCCATACCTTTGATGCTTTACATATATTAACTCATTTAATTTTCATAACATACTTTTGAGATCCCCAGTTTACAGGTGAGAAAACTGAGGCATAGAGAGGTTAATAATGAAAGTCATAAGGTTGTCATTGGAAGCTGGTGAAGTTATAATTGGAATGCAGCTAGTCTGGCTCTAGAACTTGAAGTCCTAACCATTATCCGATTATTGTCTGACTCATTGTATAAATATCTTTGTGGGAAAAAAATCTTTATCTGCATTTCTGATAGTTTCCACTAGGAAGATTCCTAGAGGTGGATTAACTGGGTTAAGAGTTATGAAGTCTTTCAAACTCTTGAAGAATGCTGTACAGTTACCCTTTGAAAAATTCTTACCAATTTGCGTTTACACCAATAGTGGGAAGAGCTTCCAGGCACACTGACTTCTACCAGTGTAATTTAATTCCTCTTTTATTACCTTGAATTTGGGATCTCTCTGAATGGTTAAAATAGTTGAAGGATCAGGGATCCCCTAAAAACAAAGGAAGTACAATTTTATACAAATGAGTCATTTGTATATATACCTCAGATAATACTATAACCTTGTTTTATTGATTTGTACATAAATGACTTTATGTCATCACTACTATATGTGTGATTGTGTACTCTGACTGCTTGTGCCCAAGATTTGGGGGTCATTACACCTGTCAAGGGTACCTTTCAAAATGTAGCCTTATTTTGACAACTGCTGTCACAGGTGATATTTAGGATACTTTCTCAAGCTTTTAGGCAGTTGGAAGTCATATTACGTTAATGATCTTATACTGCTCTTTGGCTTAAAAAAATAACACAGTAAAAAAATATCCTGCTCAAATGTATTTTTACTTTGCATTTGCTTTATGTGATGTGCAGAAAGTGTTACATGTATCTGCATTTCCAGGTAATAATAACCTTTGTTAACCTAGGTTTTATCTCTGGAACAAAAATTCTCTACTACCATCCAGAATTCAAGGAACACTAAGACTAGCAGGCAGAAATCCCAATTATTTTTTAAAGAAAAGTTGAAAATTCCATGTACATATAACAGGGAAGAAAATTTTAGCAATTTCTGCAGTGATCTGGACAACTTCAATTGGGAGTCTAAATTATTCCTTGTGATGGGATGAAAATCAATCACCTATCCTTCACTAGTTCTTTGGGTTAGTATTTTATCATCACTATTTTCTGAATCTTCATCGAATCACGTGTCTCAGGCTTCATTAAGATTCTGTGTCTTTTAGTGACAGGTACAGCTTAGATTTTAAATGATTTAAAATCTAAGAAGTAAGTGCGCACGGAGGGGCATGCAAGAGGCTGGTAACTTGGAGCAAAATAACAAACACGCATTCTACTGTGTAATATCTTGAAGCCTGTGTTGCTTGTGATTCTTTATAGTTTTTATTTTTAAGTGTGACTCTTGGTTAAACTTTGTCTTGAACAAAATGCTGTTGTTAATAGCGAATGAAATGACTGGAGCTGTGCTGAGGAAAAAAAGAAGTCAGCTGAAGGATTTAAAGCAGACCACTGCAAACCAAACGTTGCAATTATCTGCAGCTGAAAACAAGTAGCTTTTAATGTGTCCATTTGGCCAAGAAGAGAGAGGAGAATTATAGACCATTGCTCTTTCCTCTCTCACATACTCTGTCTTCTTCTTTATATAGTTTATCATCCATAATTTCAGGATGTATTTTGCTTCTTTAAGCTGTTTTATCTGTAGGCTTATGAGGTCACTCATGTGTGAATTCCTTTGTTAGTCATCTCACCTTTTGCCTTGATGATAGAAAATTGATCAGGCCTAAAGTACAAGTTCAATAGACAACCCCCTTGGTCCTTTGTCTAGGAGAATAGCTACCATTGAAGGCCATGAGCAGGTTGCTATTAATATGACAGCCTGCTCTATCTCCCACTGTAATTTATAATGAAATACCTAATCTCCATTATTTTGATCCAAGCAGGCGATCCCATGAAAAAGTCTTTTCATCCAGTTCCCAATGGCTGTTACATGAGAAATGGCAAACCAATAATTTTTGTCAAGTTTTTTAAGCCAACAGAAATGCTTTTCCACTGCTACAGTTTCAAAAGGCACAGATAAAGCTCATTCACTGAGATGAATGAAAAAGCCATCTGGGGTTTTTCTTTTTGACTTCCTTTCCTTTTCTCCATCCTTGTAATCAAATTTGAGCAAAATCAAATGGGGCTTTCTATGAAAGTACCTTTTGTTGATCTGAACGAGCTGGTAATTTACAAAATACCCTTCCTTTGTGAGGAAGGCTAAAGAAAAAAGAATCAGTAGCTTTTAAAGCTGGGCCTTAGTGGGACTCTAAATGCAATGAAAGCAGTCTGTGTTGAGAGATTGAAATGCATTTCAAAGCCAGGCCTGACTTGGGTACAAGGAAGAACAGACCTATGTGCATTTTGTAGGAAGAAAAATGTGAATGGAAAAGGGAGAAAGGGAGAGAAACGGGGAAATCTGGATAATACATTAAAGTAACCATAATTTTGGAGATGCATTCGTCTTGTTGAAATTGTGTTTGTAACCAGTGATACCGAAGTCGGATATTTGCTCAATCAGGATGCTCAACAATTTAGCCTTTAAAGTTTGGAACTGCCTGGGTTTGTGGAGAAAGCCGGCTCGTGAAGTGTGTGATGTTTTTCTCCAACTTTTTCTTTTTCTTCTTTGCTTTGGGATCCTGTGGGGAGTACCTCAAGAAAATCTGAAGATGCTAATTTTCAGACAACTAATATTTGCTATTTTTTCCCTCTTTTTGCCTATTAGATTTCCTCGTGGCAGTGATTCTTCTTCACCCCTTTGAATTCAGAAGGATGGCATAGATACCTTGAAAACAGTAAGTAATGTGTGATATTTTCTTCAATTACTGTTAATAGTTAATCATAGTAAAGCTGAAATTTGGTTATTGGAGGATTTTGGAATCATGATGCATGCCTAGAAGGAAAATAGGTTTTGTGCAGCATTTGCATTATTTGATGTGAATTACTTTTGGTTTGATTTAACTGTTTATCAACAATATTGTGCTAATGAGCATCTTTTTCACTACTGCTTTACCCAGTATATTCTGTGATAGCTACGTATTGTGTGGCATGTAGTGTATGCATTCTTAGCATAACAGTTCAAGAAACAATGCAAAAAATTGCAGGAAACTATCTTTGGAGATGTTATGTTTTGTTTCATGTACCACACAGTCTTCCTCACACATTTATAGTTTTGATTCTTATCAATCATGCTTTCTAAGGGACCTTTCTACTTGTGCTTGAAGTAAAATTCTTGTATAAATTACATGAGCTTATTTCTTCAAAATAAATATCCAGAGAGAGAAGCAAGAGTTGTTTTGATATTATAAATTAATCAATTTTAAGGTGCATTAAGTTACATTTCCTGTAATTTAATCGAACATTATAACCAAATAACAAAGCTTTGTTTAGAGATATTATCCCTTTTTAAGAAAAGTGAAAAGTCCATTTTCAGCTTCCTAAAAATAAGACAGACTTGTGTTATCTAAAGACATGATACTTTGGACATGATACTTAGAGTACACGTCACAAGTATTTTTTAAACGTAAGTGCAGCATTGGCATTTTTAAGTAACTATGGTGCATCTTTTAAATATGTAAATACCTTAATCAGAATGAAGCAATATGGGGCAGAATCAGTTCTAATGTCTCCTTGATGGTTTGAACAGTATCTTCATTAGTGTGGGCACTGCCAAATCGAGTGTGACCTGAGAATTCCACGTAGGCAATCATGAGACTTTTCTTTCTGGAGCCAGGAAACAAGTTTTAATGAAACCAAGACCTATGTTGTTTAATCCTTAAGGTAACCATCAGAGATTTTAGAGATGCTGAAATGGGAAATAGGATCCAGATGGTTTCACAAAGGTCTCTATGAGGGCCAAACACTTTCCCCTTCTAACTATTCGTTATAGCAAATCTAAAGTCCTGGAAGTTTGTATTTAAGATGAAGTCTGTCTTCTACGCTTTTGCTGCTTTAGGTCTCTTTTCCAACTTCCTACAAATTTATCTTTGCCTGTGGTTTTGAGCCATTTGCTGCCTCCTAATGCCTAATTTTAAAATAGCACACATGGCGAACTGCCAAAAAGGTGGCAGTGGGGTATTGGTTTGTGCTGGTATTGAAGTTCCAAGGTTGTTGTTGTCCATAATTTACAACAGTTGCTGCAAAACAGATGATTAAAACCTGAGGCGTGGCAGGGAGGGAGAAGAGTAAAATTAATTGGTGCACTTCTTCATGGATCTAAGTGTGGTTTCTTCCTGTGAAAATAAGTTGGATTGTTGTGTTGTCTACGTGGCCACAACAGTCTGTACTGTGCCATTGCAGTCACTGCCTACAGTCTTAGATTGATAGAGAAGCACAATATTAAAGAGCTTTTGTTTGAAAGATGTACTTAATTATACCATTTATACAGATTTCTTTCTCATAGTATTGATTTCATTCCTTTTTTTATAAAAATTAAGCTTGTTGTTAGGTTAAGATTGTTGCTATTTTTTTTAGTTCTTAAAAGAAAAAGCTTATTATTTAGGCATGTCATTGTTGTTTTATTGCTAAGCCAAATTAGTACCTGAGCAATAATACTTTGTCTTTTACTTACTAATTTCATGTCTAGTCAATCTTGTAAGCATTTTGCAAAGTTTCTCTTCTGTGTTATCTTTAAGTACTTTTGGTAAGAGCTAGAGGTAATTTGTTTTGGAGTAGTTGTAAAGAACGACTGTCAAGACATGTTAAGGAATGGATAATCAGGCTTGGAGATCAGCTAGGGTCCCTGCTTGCTTGGTTTATCAAGGACTGCCTGCTTTAGAGCTCTTGTTAGTGGAGAAATGAATGTTTCCTCTTTCTGTCAACATAGGTATGAACATTGTTCCATAAGCACCTGCATTTGGGGGAACTGGAGAGCTAGGTATTTCCCAGCTAACCGTTAGGGCAAGGGAAGCTTCTCAACTCTTTTGCTTACAGCCCTTCTATTCCTGGGTATAACAACTCATATGCCATACAGTGTACTATTTGCTAAGCCAAAACAAAGACAAACAAACAAACAAAAACCCACTTCTGGACAGTTTAGAAATCTGGATCTTTGTGGTATCTTCAGAAGTTATCAGAGGAAAGGAAAAGGTCACACGTTTGTCAAAACTCTGAAGCATCTGAGATTTATTTTAAATTTGTTTAAAGATTTATTTTAGATTTGTTTTCCTTTGTGTAAAAATAAAATTTCCTTGGGTTTTGCATCAGGAACTGGGTGCTACTTTCCATTACAATGATGGTATTGAGGTTTCAGTGCATTCATGGACTAGCAATAAAATCCAAAGGGGGAGATGAGGCTTGTATAGCCCTAATCCTTCCAGGGTAGGGGCCTGCGTAAGCTCTGTCAGTAGAAACTGTTATCTTCAGCAGGATGAGATAAGTGTGTCCATGATTTGATGTACTGACAAGCTGTGGATTGCCTGACTAAACAGGGTGTGTTAAGTAGTCACATTCTCTAGTGTTCAGAATGCAGGAAATTGATTGGCCTGGTTTTAATTACAGTTTTGTATTGATGATGGGCTGATCATTGGCATCTTTGGGTCTTACTTCCCTCAGGTGTCAAATGGAATGTTATCTGTTGTTTGTTTCTTTTCTTGCCTCCTATGGATGGGGCAGACATTTTGGCCTGCATATGATGGTTGGGTCTGGTCAACTTATTTGGTAATGACGTGATGACAAAGAAAAGACCAAGTTTCTACAAATGATGCCTCATTGCTAATCCCAGATGGGAGCCAACATTAGATGACAAAGGGGACAAGACAAGAGAGTTTGGGGCAGGTTTTAATCAATGTCAAGGTCATTCCAATTATTGATCAAACAACTCTATGAAACTATAAGCATGACACCAGCATTTAAAGTGGAAGAGAATGCACCAATTTCCATTGTGTCCTAAAATTCACTATGGGGAAACTGGGAGCATAATAGACAGAAAATCTCTATGTAACACCACTTTTTACAAGGGCTTTGATGCAGATTGTAAGATGACAAAATAGATATAAATAATGACTAAATAATTATGCGTAGGGAAAATAAAATTTAGTTTAAGACAGGAAAAAAAGTGCAACACATCTGAAGGCTATATATTTCAATTTTTTTTTTTTTTGAGTCACAGACTTGGCTCAGGGATTTTAGCAGCTATAGCAACAATGGAAAAAAAAACCATCATTAAAAGGGTAACTTCCATATAGTGAGCATTTTGTACGTTTTAGCCCTAATCCTCATGAGAACCCCAAAGCTTGCTATCATTACCCTCATTTTATAGTGGAGATAATGCAGGATCAGAAAGATTCAGTGACTGGCCTCTGGTTACACAGGCAGCATGTGACTATGTGGATTAAATCCTGGGCTCTCTGATTCTTATAGCCTGGGCCTTCCTGGGGTAACACAGATGTCAGCTGTCCCTGCAGTCTCTGACACATGCATAACCTCTTTCTGTTTTTGTCCAAGAAAGCTTTCAGTGAGTCTTTTGCTTGCACACCAGTATATTTTCTGCATAGGTTTTCTTTTAAGTTGCTCAGGTCTTTGCTTCTGCTTTTTGGCTTAAGCAGTTGATGTTACACGGTTCTTGGAGCCTTGAACTTGATTGTCAGCAGTGTATCTCTTTTAGGAGAGGATGCCCAATCTGTCAGCCATTCAAAATTGCCTATGTTATCGTAGTCTAATGAGTATGTTCTTCAAAGAGTGAATTAGAGGCTAAAAAAAAAAAGCCTTTTGATGTTCATAGACTCCTTATAAAGTGCTCTAAAACCAAGAAAGATTGTAGTTTTTTTTCCCCACTAAGATAGTTACAAGAACAGATTTAATAATGTATAATACCCTTCCTCAGAAGGGCAAGCTCTCTTAACATATATAAGCTAGCTCAGTGGGGGTAAAAATACATGGGTAAAGTGAGTAAAATACGTGGGTAAAAGTGTGCTGTGAAAAAGATACCCCAAGGTTATTTTCAATTTCTTTCATAAACTGAAGGAAGAGCAAAGTACTTTATCCTATAGTTTAGCATTCTAACAGTTCAAAGATAGGGGCAAGTAGGACACGTGTGCAGAAGGAATGCTAAGGCTTCCCCTCCAGCTTCTGCTATGCAGAAAATTTGAATTCAGCTATGGCTTATGCATGAATTCAGGTTTTCTCTTGTTTGTTGGGGAAGCCAGATCTGGAAATAATGCCCTTTAAACACAGAGCAGACCTCTCTTCTCAACCTTGCTTGGATGACTTACCCAAAGCAACTTGGAAAATTTTTCTTTTTTGGACGTCTAGGTATGACCAAGGAAATGGTCACTTGTATTTCTTCATAGAAAATTCCAAAATGGACAAGTTACTTTTCTGGCCTTCAAAAAAAAAAAAAAAAAAAAAGTCCAGATGCCCACAGGGATAGCACAATCCATGATCAATACAGTGTGAAAATAAGAAAAAAGAGAGGGGGAGGGGCTAGAAGGATGAAGGGAGGTAGAGGACAGAGGATGAGGGAGAGAAAAGGAAAATTCCAGGGGATCAAAAATGTTTAAAGACTTTATATCCTAAAGCCACACAATTTTAGAGCTGCGCTCTGCCTTAAAGAGTTTCTAACACTGGGGTTATCAACTGGGAGGATGAGCAGTAGGAGGGGAAGGGTGACCCCCCAACCTGCTATGGGCAGCAGGACCTTCAGGTTGCTGTATATTGTTTCAGAAAGCATATGAACACATTTAATATTATAGTATAATTTTATATTTGGAAAATTCAACAAATATTGTTATGTTAATAATTTAAACGTCAGAAACTAATGCTTCACAGGATCATCTTGGTCTGATGTCTGATGGAAAGGTACAGAGGGTCAGTCATTCTCAGTCTGCAAAAACCTCTGGGTGAAAGGTGGGTAGCTGTATCAGAATGTGTTTGGTACTGAGGGGGCATTAGATTTTACATTTTAATAAAATTGAGGGTATAGGATAAAACAGGTTAAGAAGCACTTATCTAGACCAAGAAGAGCAGGCTTGGGAGGTATTCGTCATTCAACAAATATTATTGAGCACTCTACTGGGTTTGACACTCAGTTGAGGATACGTTTGCAGAGAACTGGATATATAAATATGGAGCTCAGGGGAGTTCTGGACTCAAGATAGAAACTTGGGACCGTCTTGGAACAGAAATGTCAAGTAAGTTAAGGACCGAGAAGGGCACACTGTATTTAGCAACAAAGAGATTGTGATTGACTTTGCAAGGGCATTTTGGGTAGAGGGATGATGTGGAAACCAGATTTTTGTGGGCTAAGAAGTGAGTGGGAGGAATGAGAGAGGAGATTGCATCTATGGACAATTATTTCAGTCAGCCTCACTGGGGAAGGATTTGGATCAAAGCTAGAGCAGAGCTTGGGCATTAAGGGAGAGGTTTTTTAGATAGGAGATAATTAAGTGCAAAGTATTTTAATACATATAAGATAGTTAAACAACTATTAATTCACTGACTGTTCATCGAAAATGCATTGTGAGGTGGAATGTCAGATGAAGAATGCATAGTGCTTGCTCTCAGAAAGTTTGCAAGCTAGGTTACTCAATAAGGCCAATCACTAATCACAATAATAGCCTGGAAATATTATGGCTCATCAAAGTAGTATAAACAGTGCTACGTGGATTAAAATATCAAAGATCAAAAGTTATTCACCTAGGGACTCCCCTGGTGGTGCAGTGGTTACGAATCCGCCTGCCAATTCAGGGGACATGGATTCGAGCCCTGGTCCAGGAAGATCCCACATGCCACGGAGCAACTAAGCCCGAGCACCACAACTACTGAAACCCGCTTGCCTAGAGCCCGTGCTTCACAACAAGAGAAGCCACTGCAATGAGAAGCCCGTGCATCACAGCGAAGAGTAGCCCCCGCTCACTGCAGCTAGAGAAAGCCTGCGCGGAGCAACGAAGACCCAACACAACCAAATAAATAAATAAACTTATTTTAAAAAAAAGTTATTCACCCATGTGGGATCAAGAAAGGTATTATGGAGAAAGCAGACCTTGAAAGGGTGAAAGATTACAACAGAAGGAGCTTGGGAACCAAAGCACAAAGAATTTGGGGGTTTGGGTTATCATACAACAGTCTAAAAGATCATGGAGGGCACGTTGGACTTTTACTGTGGGGGCTTTGAATTCCGAATTCATAGGTTTGGTTCAATTCTGTGAGCAAGTGGAAGGTTTTTGTATAAGATAAGGACGTGGTCCACAGATCTACGTTAGGAAAAGGAACTTGGTTACCACACCTGGAAATGTCTGGATTAGATTCAAAGTAAGGAAGCTGGTTAAGAAACCTATGAAATAGACCAGGTGAGAGGGAACCAGAGGCTCAATCAGAGTAGTGACAGTAGGAATGGAATGAAAGAGAATTAATTCACTCATTAATTCAACAGAAATTTACTTAGTGCTTACTATGTGTTAGGCTGACGTAGCGTCTCTAATCTCAAGGAGCTCCCAGCCAAATGTGTGATGTGAATAAGTTCCATAATAGAGGGATGAACTCAATGGAAAGAGATCATACAGGAGAGAGGGGTATGTGTGTGGAAGAAACCAGAAACCAAGGGAGTAGACTTTCAAGAAGGAAAGAGAGAGTGCTATTACCAAAGGGATAGAGTAGAAGGAGTCCTGAAATGATTCTGTTGGGTTTTTCAACATGGAGGATGTTAATGATGTTGGCAGCAGCAATTTCACTGAAGCAGAACCGTTATGGATTGAAGATTGATTGGGAGGTAAGGAATTGAGGACAGGGAGACAGGAGAAATATTTTAGAGATAAACATATGGTAGCTGCTGAGGTCAGGGTAGTGGAGAGTAAGATATAAAATATGATTCTATGATTTTAAGTCTCAGGGAATGATGGCATCCCTTGGCAAAATAGAGAAGTCAGGAGAAAGACTTAATATTAAGGGAGCTTTGGTTTTGCCCTTGATTAAGTTTGAAATATGAATAGACATTTAGTCCATGGTTTGAAAAAAGGATAAAAAAAATTTAAAGTACTGTTAGGGCTACACACAGCTAGTTTTGATTTGTATAATAAGGTAGCTGAAGCCAAAGTCATAGAAAGTACAGTTGACCCTTGAACACTGTGGGTTTGAACTACACAAGTCCACTTACATGCAGTTATTTTTCAATAGTAAATATTACAGACTACATGGTCGTTTGTTGAATCTGCAGATGTGGAGAACCATGGATATGGAGGGCCAACTATAAATTATACATGAATTAACCACCCCACCACCACCAGTTGTTCAAGGGTCAACTGTAAAACTGTAGGGGGGAAGAAGAGTACAGAGGACAGGAGAAAAGAATGAGAAAGAAGATTAGAAGCCAGTGAAGCTGACTAAAAAGAAGTGGTCAGAAAAGCAAAAGAAACCACCAGGGTGAGTTATGGCCGCCAAGGAGAATTTTGTTTTCATGGTAGTTTACTCTTTGGTGGTTAGAATGTTATTTACTTTAAAGCAGAATAAGTACCAAGAAAATGCCAGTGATTTTTGAGAGCTAAGAATTTTTGGTGTTCTTGGGAACCATTTGTTCCCAGTTGGGAACAGCCATTTTAGTGGATTGATCAAAAAAATAGAAACCGACTTGGAAGGGGTTAGGGTGTGAGTAGGATTTCTTTTTTATTGTTGCAGGGAAGATGAGCGAAGATGAGATTGTGGCAAGGCTGAGAGGAAGACTGAGCACGTTTATATGTATAACTATATGAGAAACAGGGTCATCAGGGGTGAGAACTGAAAGAAAAAGTGGATAATTGATGAAGAAAATTTGGGTAGACAGTATGATTTAGCTTCTATCTTGGTGTTTCTGTCAGAACTCAATGAGATAATGAATATGAAGTATCTGACACATTAGTTGGTTTTTAATAAATGTGACCTATTATTAGTAATTCGGAGTCAGGTGGAATAAAGAAAGCATTATTGATTACCTGCTCTATGCCAAGCCCGTGTTGTTTTACTTCACTTTCACAACAGCCCTCTGAGCTAGGCATTGTCAGTCAGTTTTATACACAATAAAACCTAGAGGTTGAGGCCTTGCCTAGAGTCACAACAAAGTAAATACAGAGCTGGGATTTGAACACAAGCCCATACTAAAGATACCATTAGGCCTTGTGATTTTTTTGAATAGTTTCGGTCTCACATGGGGTAAAGGAAGTAAGAGAAGTAGCTTGAAGGAATCCTTATTGATGTTCTTTGTAAAATGAGAGGTTAGGTATCTGCCGAGAATGAGGAGGTCCATATAGAGAGAAGGGAATGAGATAAGTGAAAGACTTGAAACAGCAACTCCAGGGTGTTAGTGCATCATTAAGAGATGAAGAAGAGAGGTGAAGTTTAGGTAGCATGTAACCTTGTTACATAAGGATATCTTAAGGTGAGGTCTCTGATACTGCAGCAGTATCTTCTAAGTCAGGAATAAGCAAATTTTTTCTGTAAAGTGACAGACTGTAAATATTTTAGACTTTGTGGGTCATGTGGTCTCTGTTGTAGCTACTCAGCTTAGTTGTTGTATCATGAAAGCAGCCATAGGTAATGCATAAACAAATGAGTGTAGCTGTGTTCTAACAGAACTTTATTAATGTTGGGCAGTGAAAATATTTCATATGATATCATAGTGGATAATGTCATTGTATATTATACATTTGTCCAAACACACAGAATGAACGACACCAAGAATGAACCCTAATGTAAACTGTAGACTTTGGGTGATAATGATGTGTCAGTGTTAAGTTTATCAACTGTAACAGATGTCCCACTCTGATGAGGGATGTTGATAATGGAGAGGCTGTGCATGCATAGGGTCAGGGGCTGCGTGGGAAATCTCTGCATCTCCCTCTCAATTTTGTTATGAACCTAAAATTGTACTAGGAGAATAAAGTCCTTAAAAAAAGAAAAAATAATGGACACTGAAATGTTAATATTTACATGTCATGAAATATTCTTCTTTTGATGTTTCTTTAATCACTTAAAAATGTAAGACCATTCTTAGCTTGAGGGTGGTACAAAATAAGCAGTGAGCCACATTTGGCCTATAGGCAGTAGTTTGCCCACTCCTGTTTTGGGTACTTCTTAGAATATAGATTCCTGGGTTTTACACTAGACCAACTCAATCAGAATAATTGGGGAGTGGGGTCCAGGAATCTGCATTTTAAGTGTGTGTGTGTGTGTGTGTGTGTGTGTGTGTGTGTGTGTGTGAGTGTGAGTGTGAGTGAATATACCATTCTGAGATTACTGCTTAAGGACAGAACTAGTAAACAGAGAGTGGCTGGGCATGGTTCCCTGAAAAATACAGAGTCTCCAGGTCTCAAATCACAAAGCAACGCTCAGCAGCACAGGACTGGGAGCCAAGGAGGGTCCACAGTGGTTTGGTGATTGGCATGGAAGCAATGGAGGAAAATACAGGGACAGGGAATTCTAGGCTTGTGGTTAGTGCTTCACTGAATGACCATCCAGGGGACCGAGACTTGGCAGGAAAGCAAAGAAAGATAGAAGGAAGCTGATGAACTCAAAAAATCAGGACTGGAGGGATTAGGCTCATGAGAGTAGGACACAGACTTGGAAGTCAAGGGTTAAAGGGGGATGGACAGATGTCTGTGGTTAGAGAGGACTTTCAGAAGAGCTGTCACCATGTTGAAGTATGAGGTAGGGCTGCATCAGGAACTGACCAGTGTTGTAGAGATGGGTGTCACTGGAGGTGAGAGGTCAAGGACTTGTGAGGTCAGGGGCCTAAGGAAAGTTAATTCAACACAGTTGGACAATACAACTAGATTGAGTGTCCAGGATGAAAATGCAGATGACCAGAGGAGTGAGAGAAGAGCCTTGTCAGCATGGGCTAGCCTGGCCAAGGAGGCCTGGAGAAGGGTATATAATATTTAGACAGGTAGAGAGCAAGGGGAGGAGGAGAGAAGAGATGTTCACTGATCATCTACTCTGTGCCTCTTTAGTGGGCCCTTATGCATATCAACTCATTTGACCTTTGCAACAAACTGCTGAAGGGAGCATTATTCCCATTTCAGAGGTGAAGAATCTAAAGTTCATAGAGGTCAGAGTCCAAAGTTGGGACTTCCCTGGTGGTCCAGTGGTTGGGACTCCATGCTTCCACTGCAGGAGCGCAGGTTCGATCCCTGGTTGAGGAACTGGGATCCTGCATGCTGTGTGGTGTAGTCAAAAAGAAAAAAAAAAAAAATTAGAAAAAAAAAGTCCAAAGTCACACAGAGAATAAAATGAGAAATTGGTCTTTACGGCTGGGAAGCCCATTATCTTTTTCTTTTTCTGTTTTATTTTGTGTATCAACTTCAGTAGGTTTGTCAGTAGTAGCTTCCCAAAGCACTGTGTTCAGAAGGATTCTGAGGTAGAAACTAAGGTCAGAAAGAGTTGTCATTAATGAGTAAATTTTCCTTGGGCACAGGAGGGGAGAGCTGTAGCTTCCAGTCCTCGTATTTGCCATTCCCTATGCATGTAACTGCCTAACCAAGGGGAAAGATATTCCAATTTCAGCGGGCTGAGGTTTAGTGAGCAAAGAATAAGAGTTGAGAAGGAGCATACTATCTTTAATAGACTATGGCAGGACCAACTTGGTTGGTTGGAGGACTCAGATAGAGGCACGGAGGGACTAAGCCTGTGATAGGATGACAAGTTCCAGGTTGTGAGTTTGACTTGATCCTGGGAACAACAGAAGGGTCTTGTTTGTTTGTTTAAAGCAGGAAAACGATATAAAAATGATGGTGTAGGAAGTTTAGTCTGGTGGTTGAGAAAGGGATTCAACAGAAAGGCTATTATCAAGCTGTGAAATGTTAGAAGCTTAGATCAGGGGAGTTATTAATGTATGAATAGCAGGAATGGAAAGCAAAGAGATATTCCAAAAGAATTATTAGTATTTGATAACTACTTAGATATAGGAAATAACATAAAAGAAGGTAGACTCAAGGATGACTAAGATAAGATTTTGTTATGTGTATTTCAGTGAAGCTGGTCTATTCTGAGAGAACCTTCTAGAAAGACTCCCGTAATCAAATATATTTGCAAACAGTATTTGCTCAATACTCATTTTCGAGACTCACAAAACACATTAGCATATATAAGGCTCTGAGAAGTCCTGCCGAAAAGAAACCTTTTAAACTGTATTTAACTCATCTGTTTTTCAAATTAACTGAACAAAATATCTCTTTCTTACATGAAGGTGTGGCTATACAACACATACTCCGGAAAACGCTGGAAAAAATTGTGATGCCATGATCAAAAAATAAGGAAGCTCTTTTGAAGTGAACAGAATGAATTTCGTTTAGGGCTATGTTGAATTTGAAAGCAGGTATCTTTCGGGGGAGACATTCTAGAGCTTGGTGAGGAGATTAGGGCTAAAGGTGTAGATTGCAGAGTAATAAGCATAGAGGGGATTGTCGCAGTTAAGAGTGTCTAACAGAAGCTGTTTGCTGGGGCAGAGGGGTAAATGCTTGTGAGTTCTCTAAGTTAGGGAATGGGAGATGGCAGATGAGGCAGCTAAAGGACACGAGGGACCAATGGACAGACAAGTATGAAGGATAGGGTAGTGCCACAAAAAATAAGGGAAGAAGTGATTTCAGAAGGGGTCTGTTGTGTCAGATACTGTAGAGTGTGAGGCAAAGCCACTGTGTTTGGCAAGAAGGAGGTTACTGGTTACCCAGCAGTCAGTTCATGTTGGTGCTAAGCACTCATTCCACGAAAGGGTATTGAACATCTTCTCAAAAAAAAAAAAAAAAAAAAAAACCACAACGTGGCTCCTGCTGTTCAGCAGCTCAGTTAGGTCTCCTGAGGAGACATTTGTCACATATAAGTGACAAATGTGCTAACAACAGAGATGTCAACTGTTACTGAGGCATGGGGGAGGGAAAGACTATTCCTGCTCTCAAAAGCTTTAAATACCTTGTTAACAGAGGTGGTGGTTGGTGACATTGTGAAGTTGGGGACGTGTGTGTCTGTGTTGGTTCCTGAGTCCAAAGTCTCTGACCTGTTTGTTGGTGCCTCTTCTCCACTTGCTTGAGCTTCCCCAGGGTCCTCTTGCTCTTAGGCAAGAATCTAAACCCTTGAAGCCATCAGTGATGGGAAGTTTGATGTGCTTCTCTTTAGGTGCTATTACATTATAAAAAGTGAACAAAGCCAGAAAGAGAATGTCTGAACTTCTGAAAAGGTGGGGTTTTTTTCCTAAACACAAATGTTTAAATGACATTTTAGCATACTGATAGCATGTAAGAAAGTGGTTAAAATATTATATATTTTATATATAATAATAAACATATACATAGTGTATATAGGACATATCGTATATGTATGCTAATATATATCTTAAATGTATATTTATATATTTAATGTTTTTTGAAAACAAGCTTTGACTTATACTCACCAGATGTTAGAAGCCTGTCATCAAAGTAGGTGGTGCGATATATTCAATGTTTAATCAGTTTTAATACTTTCAAGGCATAATATATGAAAATATTTTATTTATATGAAAATAAAATCATTAATAACATTTTTATAGTTTATTAGAAAACTGTGGTGAGAACAAAGAAAGAAATGAATAGCCTAACTTTAATATAAAGGAGACCTGATTTTACACTATCAATAACATTAATATTAAACTTTGGAAAGAAGAGTGTTCCAAAAAATAAGCCATATCTGTTTCTACAAAATGACTAATATTATGTTGGCTTCAGGAAAGGTTAACAATTTTGTGGAGTGACCCAGAGCAAGACAACTTACAGCTAGGTGAGGTTCTCATGCCTCAGACATGTAAATAACAGTAATAATTGTAATTTAGGAGTACCTACTCTGTGCCAAGCAATTTGTAAATTATTCTTTGTACACTGTCTCATTTACAACAACTGGGAAGTAAATATTACAGCAACCAAGGAGGTAAATATTATTATCGCAAATTTATAGATGATGAAACTGAGGCTCAGAGAGGACAGGAAACTTGCCCAGCATCATAAAGCTGGGATTTGAATTCCGTCTGTGCAAAACCTGTATTCTTTCCACCTCTCAACCTGTGAAGTCCTAGTACTGTGATGAAATGTCTTTTAAGTTGGGGTCAGCATCTTCACAAAATGACAAAAGGAAGTGGTAGACTGTCAGAAGCTTATGATAAAAGTAGATCGGGCTGTCTAGGTATTAGGGAAGTGCTTCAAGACATTCCTTCATCACTTAAACTCTCAGGTCTTGAATTATGGAACATTTTGAAAATCCTTGGAGGTAGTATTAAAATTTAACAGGTATAAACCAGAAAGGTGAGTAGATGCTAATGGCAGTGGAAAGGAAATTGCCTGTCAACTTTGTTCATCCTGGAGATATATGGTGAGTTTGTATATAAACATGAAATTACACACCATCATGGGAAGTAGTGTACATGAATATTGTGCCCTATGTTTCAAGCTATTTTAACTTACAGGAAAGAAGAGTCTTACAGGTCATGGCTAAATTCCCTCTTGTTTGGGAATGATTTTACCCAAGGTAAGTTGAACTCAATAACTGTATGTTTCAGGGAAATTTAATACTTGTTTCTCTCTGCCCAGAATGTGCTCTCCTGTTCCCTTGATCCCTTATGTCTCTGCTCACCACATAAACAGTTCTACTTTTCTTACCCGAACTTTCTTGTTTTTTTGTCTTTATGTTTGCTTTATCCACTCCTGGCTTTGGATTGTCATCATTTCATCCTCCTATTTTCATTTTGTTTTGCCCTTTGGGGTAGGGGTGGTGGTAGTGGTATATTCTCTGGACGAAAACCTTCAGTAAAAGTTTATTCTTTGCTCTTGCAACTTTTGTTGTAATCTTGTACAACAGCACATCCCTATTCCATTTGTTTCCTTTAACTTTAGCCCAAGACCTTTTACAGTTTCCTCCAACTGTCTCTCAAAATTTTATAGTTTTTATTCTTACTTTTTTTTTGAGGTGCTCATTTAAGACATTATTGGCTAACTTCTCCAGAATAGTCTCTCTTCGTCCTACCCTTCTCTGTTTTTCTTTATTCCTTTATGCTGCCTTCATTTTCTGTCTTACTTCTTTCTATATTTCCTCTCGTTTGTGCCATCATATTCCTCCTTTTCTCTTTTCTAGAACTTTGGGCTGAATAAACTTCTCCCTATGGTATTCTTTTCCCATAACTTTTCTCTGAAACTCTCCTTTATCTTTTAACTTTAATTCCCTTTTACTCTTATTAAACTCAGCCCCCCAAAATCCATTAACTTTTCTTCATTCTTCAACTAAAAACCTTTCCTTCAGTCTATTCCAGACCAATCAGATGCTTGAATCACTTCCTCACCTCTGACCTTCTTCTTGACCTTCTCTCAGCTACTTTATCACTATCCTCTGAACTGAAATTGTACTTACCAAAGAAGTTCTAATGACTTCCTCCTGGACAAATTGAATGTCCTTTCATCTGTGATCCTCATCTTTACTGGCAATGACTCTACCCGTAGGTTAGTAGATCATCTTTACTTTTGAAGCAAGTTGGGCTTCTTTTTTTTTTTTTTTTGGAACTAACAAAATATCTTCCAGAGTGTGCATCATTTTGTTTATTTTGCTTATGAGAGTCAGAGATAACTTTCTGTTTGCATTTCTAATAACCGTCTTTAAAAGCATCTTGACATTTTTCGATTGTTTTTAAATGGTCAGTGAATGGTTTTCTGAATTTGGGTAGGGTTCTCTTCCCTGAAGGACAGACTTCTAAGTCAGTGTTATTCCCCCGCCTACCACAACAAACACACTGAATTTCCCCAAATCTAATTTGCAGGTTATCACCACAGTCAGGAAATCTAAATAAATGACTTTTGGGAAATAATTTCTTTGCTCATTTTGAAGGTCATTCCCTTCAAACCTCCCCAGACTCAAATTCAGTTGAAAATAAGAACTTTAAATATTTCTGAATGAAACTTGAAAGAATAAAAACACCCTTCCACAATTCTAATTAACGATGAAAAATACATTAGCCTTTACTTGGCTCCATAAATGTGTTTTTTACTGTGGTGACTGTTTTTGCACTTGATAAATTTTAACCTTCATATGAACAACAAGAGTAAAAAGCTCCAGTGATAAGGGAAAAAATGATTTAGAAAGTATATAGATTGCTGCTCTGTAACAAAAGCTTTAGAATTCCAAGTTCAGGCTGCTACTGTCTATTTTTCCTTGCTAAGTGCAAGGGGGTGTAGCCTTAGACTTCTGTGATTCCTTCGGGCAGGTTTATGTCACTCCTATTAACATTGTTTAAATATAGCTTTCTTAAATCCTGAGAATGGTGCTGAAAATAGTGTTTTGACTAGTAAAATGGAGAAGACAAAGAACCAAAGACAAAAGCAAGATATGCACTGACTGATTTATGTCATTTTAATAACTTAATTACTTGATAAGCACTTATATGATTTAGTTACTGATCTTCAGTCTTTCAGTGCTAGGGAATGAATTGCTGATGTACCACACCCAGGTACTGTCAAAAATTCAGAGCAATGCTGTATTCTGTGGTATTTTAGGAGGCATATTCCTGAGTTGTATCATTAAGTAGCTCATCATATAAAATAGGTCAGTTTTGAGAAAGTATTTCATAGCAGAACCAGATTGTTTTCTGAATTGGTGCTCTCCTTAATTTCTCCAGGCTGGATGGATTTTAAAGTAGGGAAAAGAATAATGTACAATCTTTTTTTCTGATTTATGAATAACGGAAAAAGTTCAGAATTGTGATCTAGTCAACATTCCACCAGGATTATGCAACTGATAGCATCAAGGCTAGGCACTGTCTCTGCCTTGAACTTGGACTCATCCCAAAGAAGTGTGTCTTTCATAGACCTGAAGAGGAAATACTAATGATATTTCCTAGGAGTAAACATTCTAGTTAGTATGCCTACAGTGAAATCCTGTGCTTAGAGCAAACAACCCAATGTGACCCTGTCCAACTTCTCTTACAGCGGTGAAGTCAGGTTTCAATGATCATTATGGGCAGTCTCAAGGAGATAAATGTCAACATCCATTTATTCATCAACTTATTTTTAATTGAGTGCTTATTTGATGCAGATATTCTTTTAGGTGCTAGGGATTAAACAGAGAGTAAGAAATTGTTCTTAACTCATTAGGGGAGAAAGGTGATTAAAATTACAAGTAATTCCTGGTTTTATGGATAATTATAATATAGTAGGATAAGTACTACAATAGTTTTAATCCAGTGGTGTAACAGGAACACACGGGAAGGTCTTTCAGCCAGGTCTGAATTGGGATGGTTTAGGGAAGATGTCCTAGAAGAAGTAGGGGTCAAGCTGATATTTGAATAATGAACAGTGTTGGAAAGGTGAAGATTTGGCAGGGTAAGGAGAATATTTCAGGAAGCAGGAACAGCGTGTGCAAAGTCCCAAAGGTGAAAAAGTGTGACTCACTCAGGGAGTGTTGTACAGTGAGAGGAGAGGAGTGGGGAGAAATAAAGATGGAGAGAAAAGTAAAGCTCAAATCATGACCAGCTTGTATATCTTGCTAAGGAGTATAGTATTTATTCTAAACATAATAGGGAGGTATGGAAGTATTTTGAACAGAAGAGTGGCATAGACATATTTGTGTTTTAGTAGATTACTTTAGTTACATCATGATAGGCAGGTGAAGTGGGAGCAGGGATAGAAATGGAAAGCAGGATCTGGTCGGGAGGGTTTACAGTCATTTAGGAAGAGCTTATGGTGCCTGAAATGAGGAAGTGGATAGATTTGAGGGAGACGTAGGAGATAGAATCGATAGAATATGGTGATTGGATATTGGGAATGAGAAAGAAGGAAGAGAGCTGAAGGACTTGAGTCTGTTCTAGGCAATTTGAAAAAAAAATCTGCTGTTTAATGAGGGAGAACAGGAAAGGAGTGGTGTGTTTGGGGGTAGAGAGTTGAGTTCAATTTTGGATATGCTGACTTTGAATGAGTATATAAGAGAGGATGGGGCAATCCCACTCTTGCTTTGGGGGTTGTTAGAGGAAGTTTTTCATGAGCCAATTATAGAAATAGTATTGAGAAGTTTTCTCAGCATTAATTTTATATTTTAGAACTATTTCCCAAAGAAAAGCCAATTACTCACAAAAATAGAGTTGAAGCTTGAGCAGGGACTTGTTCTTATCTCTTCTCGCAAGATTTTTCAGTGTTAGAACTTCAGGTCTGAATGTTGCTCCTGTGGGAGAATTACTTGCTTGGGATTTTGTGATAGGGAAGGATAGGTGGAGTGCGGGACCTATGGGATATGTAGGCAAAGCTGGTGGCCAGACTCTGAGGAGGAGTGTAGTGTGGGTATTCTAAAAAATTTCAGGGATGTGGGAATCCTTTAAGGAGTGGTTGAGAGTAAAGAGTTGATCTGGACAGAAGGTGATAGTTAACAGCAGCTTCTTTGTGTGGCCCCATGTGCAGTTCCAAGGAGCCAGTCTCTTAGGTCACTGGCCCTCTCAGGAGACCTTATTAGCATTTTCCTTGTATGGAGGTTGACTAGGTAGGAAACTGAGCTTCTGGGATGGGGCTTTGGGATGATTGCTTTTATGTGTCGTCTTGACTGGGACACAGGGTGCTCAGATTAAACATTATTTCTGGGTGTGTCTGTGAGAATGTTTCTAGACGAGATTGGCATTTGAATCAGTGGGTTGGGTAAAACAGATTACCTTACCAATGTGGGTGGGCATCAATCTGTTGAGGGCCTGAAAAAAATTAAAAGGTGGAAAAGGGGGAACTTTCTCTGCCTGACTGGTTGAACATTGGTCTTCCCTGCCCTTGACCGGGACTTACATGATCCACCTCTGGTTCTCGGAACTACTCCACTGGATTTCTCGGGTCTTCAGCTTTCAAACTGCAGATCATGGAACCTCTCAGCCTCCATAATCACTCAAGCCGATTCCTTATAATAAATTATATACACACACATTCATACACACATCCTATTGCTTCGGTTGCTCTGGAAAACCCAGACTAACACAGGCTTAAAATGAAAAGCTCACATTTGCCTCTCATTCTATTCCGACTTGAACATGGAGGCAGGTACCTGGTACCAGCAAAAGGACACAGGGTGCCTCTGCTGATGTCAGAGGGCTACATTGCCATGGAGACAAAAGGCAAGTCCCAATGGTGATGAGTGTGGAGCTTTGTGAACTGGGACCATGATGAGTGGTCAGACCATTAGAGCACAAGCAAATCTGGCTTTCTGTCCACACATCAGTTGTGTAGACACCATAGAAGGGCAGGTTTGGATGAGCATCCACATGAACTCTTGTTTCTCCTTGCTACCTGGCCCAGGGTACTCACAGTTGAGAAGAGGTGTGGGGATGGCCCCAGTATGCTCCTAGCGTTACACACAGGTTGTTGCATTCAGAGAGGTCATAGGGGCTCGTCATTCTGGTAAGTCATCGTGCAGTCTCCTTTGTTGGAATTGAGCCCTAATGATGTACTGTCCTTAATAAAGTCTTTAAATCATGGTATTATATACATTTTGGGATTTTTGCCTGTCAAACATCTATCACAGGGCAGTAAGAAAACCAGGGGATTTCCTGTGCAGGGGACAGAGGATTCATACATTCTACTATTGAGCATTTCTAGATAAACATGAAATAAGGACTGGCTCTTACTTGAATTTCCAGAGGACTATTAGTTCTACATTTCTCTAAAAAGCAGCACCTGCAACAAGAAGCAGCATAGACTGGTAGAATCCCCTCCAAAAACTCAGGAGGAATGACTGTGGGTGACACACACAGAGCTCTGACTAACAACATTTGTGAGCATGAATTCAAACCCCATGGAGCTGACCTTAGTTGGTATAAACAATTCCTTTTCCTCTGAGCGTTGTTTCCCTGAACCAGTTCCCAGCCATCTGGTCACCTCAGCATCCTGGCTTGGGGCATTCCCTGTAAAGGGTCCCAAGGCACACTCATTCTGCACAAGATGGTCTTGATCACATTTAGGCAGAAATCCTAAAAGACATTTAATGAGCTTTCTTTCATGTCTAGGAACCTATTGGTTTGGCTTTTTTGGGAATCTACTTCGGAGGCAATTCTGAATCTGCTGTTTTCGTAAGATTGTGGTCTCTTGTCCTAGTGATTTAGGAGCTTTGACAGAGGGTGGGGGTGATTCATGGTGGCAGGGATGGACTAGATACGTTTGGATGGTGTCAATGCACACTTAACAGGCCAAATAGATTTTTGGCTTCTAGTTTTTAAAAACCCTCACATGCAAGGCTGATATACTTATTATGAAAAAGTTCCAAAGGGATAAAATCCCATCTAACCATTATTCATCCATTTCAGTGTCTAACAGCTTTTAAATATGCTCAGACGTTTTTTATTACATAGGCAGGGAGCCATGTTTAAAGCATAGAATTAATTAGGATTACAAGGATGATGGAAATTATAGTTTATTAGTTTCATACTGTTCTGGGGGATGGAAATGAAGGTCTGAGCAGGGAGAGCTGTAGGCTCTTATTCTCATCCTCATCACCTATATGTAGTAGCTTCACTTGCATCTGAACTCTCAGGTAAGATTCCTTTGTACAGTGCATTTCTTGGTAAAAAAAAAAAAAAAAAGTTTAAAAACCATTAGTATACTTTATTTTCTTATTTGTAGATATAGAACCTGGTCCTCAGAGCAGTAAGTTGACCTGCTGAAGAGGCCATAGGCATTGAATCATGGCAGAATTTTACTCTCCTTACTCCAGTCTGGTTCCTTCCTAGTTGTCTCCTAAATTCTCAGTGTGGTTCCAGAGATAACCAATGGCCTGAGTGATCTGGTCTTAAAGTGCAATAGAGATACACTAGTTCCATGCAAATTTATTAGAGATTTATGAACAGAAAAATGTACTAATGTTAAACAAACTTGGGAAATTCTAACCAAAGTTCTACAGTTTTATCTAGTTTGGTTCTCCCCATAATAATAAAATATACTAATGTGAACATCAAACCTTTAACAAGGAGAAACAATATGTACAGTCTCTCAGATTTATTTGATTAAGGAATCTTCTTTTCATGGAGTAAGCTAAGGGGCCAATTTTCCATGATACACACTTTGGGAAGCACTCTATTCAAATATAGAGTTATCACTGAAGATCTTGAATCATTGATAATCTAAAAATATTTTGGATCTAGAATGTCTTAAGCAAAATGTGCTCATGCTGAATTGCATGTGTGATGTCTGACCAATTGGAAGTTGAGAGGGAAGTTACCCAAGTAACTGGACAACTTCAATTGTTGAAAATATCCTTTAGGGAAATGTAAATCTGCCCATGATACTGATGATATGGATGTTGTGGTGATATGGGGGATGGGGGGTGGGGGAGGGACCACAGTCCCTTTTCTAATTCCAAATGGCTTCAGCACATCTTAAGCTTCCACCATTATACGCATTCTCTGGGTTATTGTACCATTATAATTACCAATACAAAAGCACTAATTAATATGCCACTCTAAAATATTCTATCATTTTACTAGCTTGTTTAATAGTCAGAAGAGATAATACTGCACATAAGTTAATAACACAGGCTCCAACAGCAAATTTCCCAGATTTGTGTCCCTGCTTTGCCATTTACTGGCTCTGTGATCTTTAGTAAGGTACCTAACTCCTCTGTGTCTCAACTTCTTCATCTGTAAAATGGGGATGCTATTTTTGGAATGCAGTTTTGAATTTTATCATGAAGGTGTTTGATTCTTTGGAAAGAGGTAGTACCAAAGGGAAGAAACACTTCTTCAAAAATGAAAACTGTGGTATTTTGCAGTTTTTTCCTGTGTTCCTCTCAGTCCCACTGTGTGACTTGCTCAAAGTCCTTCTAGCCTTTATCTTACATGTACTGGTTAAAAAGAAAATCTCTTATGAAATTCTTATCTATTCCTCATAATTCTTTATTAGCATTCTTGATATTTACATACACAGCATTCTCTTCATTTTTGAGATCACTTTCCTTTTGGCACAGTGGAAAGTGTGTGATGATATGAAAACCAAAATTGCCTCACTACCAGGGTAGTAGATGACCATTTGGGAAAAATCTAAAATACTTAGATTGGACCAAAGTGTGCAGCAGCAGAATTAAGGCCCAAGACAAATAATTCTTCCCCTTGACCTCCTGTGAGTTCTTTAAGCTCTTTTAGGGAAGGAAGTGTAAGGTTAAGAAATAGTAAAAGGTACTGAAGATACGCTATAAGATTTAACTGGACTTTCCCACAGCCAAGACTATTTGTTAATTCCTAAAGAGGACTGGAAAAGTTATGGTTGCTACCTGAAGTATTTACAATGGAGAGGGGAGATTTGACAAAGCAGGCGTGAAATGCCATGCAGGGAGGACAACAAAGTTGGTATTGTCTCTCACCCTTAGGAACCCAACTCATCTAATGACTGACTGTATCTATTTACTTGTCTTTACAATGGACTTCTGAATGGCAGGAAACATACATCTTAATTTCTCATTCAGCTTTGTCTTCTTAGCAATTGGCATGCTGTGGCTTATGTTTTTACTGGGTGTTAAAAATAAATAGCAAAAAACAAACAAACAAAAATAAATAAATAAATCTTAGGTTTGGGTTGGATGGATTTTCTCAAGAAAAACGATGTAATCGTTATCTTAAAAGAATATGAAAGAAAGTGAAGGCAGTGGCTTCTAGATTAAATCTAGTTGATCAGGCTCAAAGTTCAGAATATTATTTTCTGGTTTAAAAGTTGTAGAAGTCCACCAAGTAGAATGATAAAGTAGTTGGGAAGATTGATACCACTTTGTAGATGCAAGGTAAAAAATATTCTAACTCTTATAAATAATAGGAAATGCTTTGTAGTCCAATTATTGCTTCCATCCAAAATAACCCCACATGATAATCTTATTAAGAGCCTTCTTCTTTTTTTAAAAAAATATATTTTATTTATTTGGTTGTGCCAGGTCTTTGTTGCGGCAGGCAGTCTCCTTAGTTGCAGCCCTTGGGCTCTTTAGTTGCAGCAGGTGGGCTCCTTAGTTGTGGCTTGAGGGCTCCTTAGTTGTGGCTCACGGGCTCCTTAGTTGAGGCATGTGAACTCTCAGTTGCGGTATGCACGTGGGATCTAGTACCCTGACCAGGGATCAAACCCAGGCCGCATGCACTAGGAGCACGGAGTCTTCACCACTGCATCACCAGGGAAGTCCTGAGCCTGCTTCTTCTTTTTTTTTTTTTAACATCTTTATTAGAGTATAATTGCTTTACAATGGTGTGTCAGTTTCTGCTTTATAACAAAGTGAATCAGTTATACATATACATATGTCCCCATATCTCTTCACTCTTGCATCTCCCTCCCTCCCACCCTCCCTATCCCACCCCTCTAGGTGGTCACAAAGCACTGAGCTGATCTCCCGGTGCTATGTGGCTGCTTCCCACTAGCTACCTATTTTACGTTTGGTAGTATATATATGTCCATGCCACTCTCTCACTTTGTCCCAGCTTACCCTTCCCCCTCCTTGTATCCTCAAGTCCATTCCCTAGTAGGTCTGCATCTTTATTCCCATCTTGCCCCTAGGTTCTTCTGACTATTTCCTTTTTTTTTTTTTAGATTCCATATATATGTGTTAGCATACGGTATTTATTTTTCTCTTTCTGACTTACTTCACTCTGCATGACAGTCTCTAGGTCGATCCACCTCACTACAAATAACTCAGTTTCATTCCTTTTTATGGCTGAGTAACATTCCATTGTATATGTGTGCCACATCTTCTTTATCCATTCATCTGTTGATGGACACTTACGTTGCTTCCATGTCCTGGCTATTGTAAATAGAGCTGCAGTGAACATTTTGGTACATGACTCTTTTTGAATTTTGGTTTTCTCAGGGTATATGCCCAGTAGTGGGATTGCTTGGTCATATGGTAGTTCTACTTTTAGCTTTTTAAGGAACCTCCATATTGTTCTCCAAGTGGCTGTATCAATTTACATGCCCAGCAGCAGTGCAAGAGGATTGCCTCTTCTCCAAACCCTCTCCAGCATTTATTGCTTCTAGATTTTTTGATGATGGCCATTCTGACCACTGTTAGATGATATCTCGTTGTAGTTTTGATTTGCATTTCTCTAATGATTAATGATGTTGAGCATTTTTTCATGTGTCTGCTGGCAATCTGTATATCTTCTTTGGAGAAATGTCTATTTAGGTCTTCTGCCCATTTTTGGATTGGGTTGTTTGTCTTTTTGATATTGAGCTGCATGAGTTGCTTATATGTTTTGGAGATTAATCTTTTGTCAGTTGCTTCATTTGCAACTATTTTCTCCCATTCTGAGGGTTGTCTTTTGGTCTTGTTTATGGTTTCCTTTGCTGTGCAAAAGATTTTAAGTTTTACTAGGTCCCATTTTTTTATTTTTGTTTTTATTTCCATTTCTCTAGAAGATGGGTCAAAAAGGGTCTTGCTGTGATTTATGTCATAGAGTGTTTTGCCTATGTTTTCCTCTAAGAGTTTGATGGTGTCTGGACTTACATTTAGGTCTTGAATCCATTTTGAGTTTATTTTTGTGTATGGTGTTAGAGAGTGTTCTAATTTCATTCTTTTACATGTACCTGTCCAGTTTTCCCAGCACCACTTATTGAAGGGACTGTCTTTTCTCCATTGTATATTCTTGCCTCCTTTATCAAAGATAAGGTGACCATATGTGTGTGGGTTTATCTCTGGGCTTTCTATCCTGTTCCATTGATCTATATTTCTGGTTTTGTGGCAGTACCATACTGTCTTGATTACTGTAGCTTTGTAGTATAGTCTGAAGTCAGGGAGACTGATTCCTCCAGCTCCGTTTTTCTTTCTCAAGATTGCTTTGGCTATTCGGGGTCTTTTGTGTTTCCATACAAATTGTGAAATTTTTTGTTCTAGTTCTGTGAAAAATGCTAGTGGTAGTTTGATAGGGATTGCATTGAATCTGTAGATTGCTTTGGGTAGTAGAGTCATTTTCACAATGTTGATTCTTCCAATCCAAGAACATGGTATATCTTTCCATCTATCTGAGCCTTATTCTTAAATGTCTCAATAAGTGAAGTTTTATAAACTCCCTGGGAAATTTAAATTTTTATTCATAATTTTTATCTTCTTTATTTCCCCCAAATAATTTGAAACTTCTCTTAGTAGTTAATTTTACTTTTAATTAATGAAGTTCATCTTCATTTGGGACCTGGATCATTCTTCATTTCCTTCAAATAACTTCACAGTGATGTTATATTGTCTAAATTTAGTTTGGAATTTACAAAAGAATAAAGAGTTCTGACTGTTTTCCTTATAATCCAGATTAGATTTATGCGTTCTCCTAAGGATTTAATTGCTTTTGAGTAAAGTAGTAGTATAATTTTCCAGTTCTTTTATTCAATATTGTATATTGAAATGGGGCCTCAAATGTAGAGGTGTCTGGTTTTCTTCCTGAGCCAGATTCACATGCTGCTTTGACTATCAGTGGCAGAGATAAATCATGACCAACCAAGCTTGGGCAGCAGTTCCAGACCTCCTGATATGGTCTGCAGATCAGTTAACAGTAAACACATGGCTGAATAATTCAGTAATACTGTTAGTTAATTAAGAGTCCCAGAAGAAAACTTTTCTATTCCCCAACTGCTGAATTATAATAATTGTTATAGTTATAATGATTGTTAAAATATTTTATTGTATTTTGTTTCACAAGTACTTTGCAATTATAGTATTTTAATTAGCTCTTCATTGCAAGAAACATTTCTAGATGTTTATCATTGTTCTCATTTTGTAGATGAGGAAACCTGTAAGGACTTGGTTTATGACTTTTGTGAACTTAAGGGGTTATTTCTACATTTTATTATCTATTCTATTAACTAAAGGCATTTGTGGAATTTGAAAGGGAAATTAAAAAGTGTATTTTACTTAAACACTGATATATTTGGTAGTAATTAACTCCTATTAATCTTAGAGGGATGTTCATGTCAAATTCCTGGGTGTATTTTGTTTTAGACCCTTAACATTTAGGCATGTTCAGTGAGCTGGCAGGGAGTATAATTAGGGGAGTGGTATATTCTCCTGTTCATCATTTCATTTGGGGTTTGTTATTTGTTAAACAGAGTGTAGAATACATAGTATATATACATCCAACTTTTTAAAATATGAAAGCCACAATTATCTGAGACATTCCTTGTGTCATTGATGTAATTAAACAAATACGAGGAAAAAATAGAATTCTGACTCTGATGTTAAACATTCAAAATAAGGTAATAGTAGAGATTGAGATTTCATGTCAGTACCCCAGAGCTTTTGTCCAAATATCTTCTCTTATGCTATTGTTCAGTGTTGCTGTATTTCTCTTCCTTTTATATTTCTTTAATAGAAAATCAGAGCAAAATAAACAGAACTCAGTCAGTCACCAATCTTTATGGAACAACTACTGGGGCCAGAACATGGTTCTCAATGCTTTGCGGAATTGTGAAGTAGCTAAGTCCCAGTCCTTAGGGAAAAAACCTTCTATCTAATGGACAATGGAGATACATAAAAAAATAGCAATCATTAGACCCTTCTGTCTCTCTAGAAGGCCTGAGATGAGATTATTCCATAAAACTAGGACAGAGAAGGCTCAGGAAGCAGCAGATTTAAACCATGGAAGTAGAAGCAGGCAAACTGTGAGTTAGGGATGTGTATTAGTCTGACACAAGCTCTCTTCTAATATGAAACTAACATCAGAGTCTTGGCTTTTTAAATGTGTGGGTACTTGTGAAGAGACACAGGCTCACAGAGTATGTATAAGTATAGCTGCTAACTCCATATTTCCAAGATAAAGGAAGGTTCTCTAACTACAGAAGCTCAATGGGTTATAGTTTCTACACACTCCAGACAGGGTTTTGTGCCCACCAGAGGGGAAGAGAGTGGGTGGAATTGTTCTAACAGTTGAAAGATTCTTTTTCTAATTAATTAATTAACTAATTAATTAATTAATTGTTTTGGCCGCTCCACGTGGCTTGCGAGATCTTAGTTCCCTGACCAGGGATTGAATGTGCACCTTCAGCAGTAAAAGCGCGGAGTCCTAACCACTGGACTGCCAGGGAATTCCCAACAGTTGAAAGATTCTTGGGGAAAATGGGCCCTTTCTTGTCCAGTCAGAGGAGGGATAGCCCTTCTGTCAGCCTCTTGTGAGTAGATAAGCAGTGGTGTGGGCTGACCATGTGTCCTTTTGAAGACTGCTTTGTGGAGGAGGCCCTCAGTGTCTTCTCTTATAAGGTCAGTAGATGTAGTCCTCATCCTTATCTAAGTGACCAGATAGGCAGTGGCTGGAATGCCCAGATGAAAATGACCTCTTAATACCTTTAAAATGTGTAGTTACATACCAGTCACACACATATTTCAAATATTACTTTGGGCTCCAATGCAGACTCCTGTAGTATAATAAGGCTTCATCATCCTGCAAGGACTATAACTTTAGGGGACAGTCTGTTGACCAAAGAAAGAAACCTTCATTATAAAGCATCAGTTTCTTGGGAGCCTGACAGACAATATGGTGAGGTGAGTAGTTTTCTTGCTGGGAGCATAGAGTACTACCCAATAATGTTTTAAGAATTAAAAACAGAGAAGTTGCCATATGATCCAGCAATCCCACTCCTGGGCATATATCCAGAAAAGACGAAAACTCTAATTCAAAAAGATACATGCACCCCAATGTTCATAGCAGAACTATTTACAAATGCCAAGACTTGGAAGCAACCTAAATGTCCATTGACAGATGAATACATAAAGAAGATGTGGCGTAATGGAATATTACTCAGCCATAAAAAGAATGAAATATTGCCCTTTGCAGCAACATGGATAGACCAAGAGATTACCATACTAAGTGAAGTAAGCCAGAAAGAGAAAGACAAATACCATACGATATCACTTATATGTGGAATCTAAAATATGATACAAATGAACTTACTTACAAAACAAAACAGACTCACAGACATAGAAAACAAATTTATTTTTACCAAAGGAAAAAGAGGGTGAGATAGGGATAAATTAGGAATTTGGGATTAGCAGATATGAACTACTATATATAAAATAGATAACAAGGTCCTACTGTATAGCACATGGAACTATATTCAATATCCTGTAATAAACCATAATGGAAAAGAATATGAAAATGAATATATATATAATTGAATTACTTTGCTGTACACCAGAAACTAACACAACATTGAAAATCAAGTATACTTCAATAAAAATAAATAAATAAAATAAAATATAAAGAAGAAAAGAACAGTTGGAGAAAAGGGGGGACTAATTGGCAGAGAACAGTCCTGTCCTTAGTTTTGAATTTTGAGTAAATGTTAGGAGAAATTTGGAGTTTTTGTTCTGGAAAGAGTTCATACAGTGGAACTTGATAAAAAGTTTTGCTGGCATTTAGAAAGAGAATAGCAAAAGGAAAGTAATATGGAGGCTGCTTATTCAGATATTAAGTTTTTTGGGATAGAAGGGAAACATAATGCTCTGCTCACTTTACAGATGAGAAAAACTAAAGCTCAGACAGGTTAATTATTTTTCCTGAGGTTATATGGTTAATTAGCATGGGTCTGGGGCTTGAAACAAGGTGTTTCTGACTCCAAAATCCATGCTTTTATTCTTTTTTTTTTGCGGTACGCGGGCCTCTCACTGTTGTGGCCTCTCCCGTCGCGGAGCCCAGGCTCCGGACGCGCCGGCTCAGCGGCCATGGCTCACGGGCCCAGCCGCTCCGCGGCATGTGGGATCTTCCCGGACTGGGGCACGAACCCGTGTCCCCTGCATCGGCAGGCGGACTCTCAACCACTGCGCCACCAGGGAAGCCCCATGCTTTTATTCTTAAGATAATAAGGTAGATATAAGGAATATATTCTAATAGGTGAAGCAATTATAGAACCTAACAGTGGATTCAGAGACAGGGAACAAATTTGATTGAGGAAATTGGAAGATAGTGGTACATTTTCCTGTGGGTCCTCACTAATATTGCTAGATGTTGACTTAGTTTATATCAAGATGCTTTAAAGCATCCATGTCCTGGCTATTGTAAATAGTGCTGCAATGAACATTGGGGGTGCATGTATCGTTTTGAATTATGGTTTTCTCCGGGTATATGCCCACGAGTGGGATTGCTGGGTTATATGGTAGTTCTATTTTTAGTTTTTCAAGGAATCTCCATACTGTTCATAGTGGCTGTACCAATTTACCTTCCCACCAACTATTTCCTCAACTTTATTGTGGTTGTTTGTATGAATATTTTAAAGAATCAGACATACTAGTGTTTCACTCGTAAATTTTCCATTATGTATCTCCAACAATAAGGGCTTTAAAACATATAACAATGATAATATTATCACCCTTGATAAAATTAATAGTAACTTATTAGTATCCTCTAATACCCCTCCATTTTCCTGATTGCTTCAAAAATATCTTATATTTAATTTGTTCAAATTAGGATCCAAACAGTGTACTCACATTACATCTGGTTGTTTTGTCTCTTTTTAAGTCTCAGTTATTTTATAACATTTCCTCCTGATCCTTCCTCTCCCCACCACCCTCATCTTGCATGCCGTGAAATAGTTGGAGACACTGGGCCATTTGCTCAGTAGAATTTCCTGCATTTTGCATTTGGCTGATTGTATCTTTATGCTGTTATGTTCTTGATATTGTTCCTAAGTCCATTGTATTAATTATAAACTGGTGGTTAAATTTAGCAGTGTAATTAAAGTGTTCAGTTTGTTTTTTGAAGAAAAAAAATTTTTTTTCCTTCCTATTGTCTTCCACCATGAATCACATTATATTTGGTTGTCCTACTTTTAGTTTGTGCAGTGGTTGTGGTGGTATATTGGCCGGATCCCTCCATTATAAATGTTCCCACCAATATTTTCTTAATGGTTTAGCAGGCATTAATATTCATTGTCTAGGTCAATTATTCTATTAAGAGTTAGAAATGGTGATTTTGTAATATACCATTCCTTTTGCATTAGCTGGAATTCTTCTGTAAATAATTTTCCTTCACTAGCCCTGAACTACAGTTTGCATAGGTAGGGCAAGATACATGTTTGATTCCTTCATCTACTTTATCAATTTTCATGGTAATGGGTTGGTACTCTAGCAACCTCCAATGGTGACCAATGAAACGTTTTTTAGTATCATTATGAACTTAGGGGTGTGTGTGTGTGTGTAAAATTAACTCAGGTACAATCATTATTCTTTTTGATGCTAAACTGACCCATTTAAGGCCAATGAGAGCCCTTTAAGTTAACTCCTTTATTCCTCCAACATGACCACATTAGTCTTCGATAAATTTCTGCTTTTTCGTCACAATAGATACTGGAAGCTCATCTTATACATTTCCTACTCCACTTAGAATCAACCATTTTTCCAAGTATCCCTGGTTCCTTTTTTGGAAATGGTATTTAGGGATAATAATACAAGAATTAGAGGAAAAAATGAATGTGTTCATGCTAATGTTATGATTGAAATGGAAAACTTTGGATTTTTGCTGAATTTTTATATTTTATGCTTGTATTTTTTCTCTTCCACTAAAAATCTTGTCTCCTCACAATATTAGAATAATTACTTATTTCCTTTATGCTATAATATACCTATAATAGCTACACTAATAATAATAACACTAATATTAGTGCTAACAGTAAGACTAATGAATATCTTTTAAGATATCTTTGAGGTTTTTTGTCCGTACAATATATTCCATGAGAGATTTAAAGTCAATATTCTGTTTTGAAGTTACTTGAAGTATTTCTGTTCTCTGTGTAGTTATGCTGCCAACCTGATGTACAGTTCAGTTCATTTTTTCCCATTTATTTTAATTTTTAAGAAACGCTCTTTCCCTTTTTGATTTTTAGTTATGTAAAACATTTACATGGTTCCAAATTCAAAGCTATATAAAAAGATACATGAAACAAATGTTTTTATCCCTGGCCCCTACACATTCCCCCCTTTCTTCCCCATAGAAACCAGTTTTTATTAGTTTTGGGTTTATCCTTATATTATTTCTTCTTAAAAACATAAGCAAAACTGTATACACATTAATATTTCCCTTCACCATCCTTAAAAGAGAACATACCACAAACATTACTCTGTACCTTGCTTTTTTTTTTTTTTTTTTTGCTGCATTGGGTCTTCATTGCTGCACGTGGGCTTTCTCTAGTTGCAGCGAGCAGGGGCTACTCTTCATTGCAATGTGCGGGCTTCTCATTGTGGTGGCTTCTCTTGTTGCAGAGCACAGGGTCTAGGCACGCAGGCTTCAGTAGTTGCAGCACGCAGGCTCAGTAGTTGCAGCACACAGGTTCTAGGGCATGTGGGCCTCAGTAGTTGTGGCTCGTGGGCTCTAGAGCACAGGTTCAGTAGTTGTGGTGCACGGGCTTAGTTGCTCCACAGCATGTGGGATCTTCCCGGACCAGGGATGGAACCTGTGTCCCCTGCATTGGCAGGGGGATTCTTAGCCACTGCCACCAGGGAGGTCCCTGTACCTTGCTTTTTAAAAAACTTAACAATATATCTTGGAGATCACTCCTTATTAGTATGTAGAGATCCTGCTTATTCCTTTTTACAGTTGCATTGTACTCTACTGTGTGGTAATACCATAGCATATTCAGCCAGTACCCTGTTCATAGACATTTGGTCTCTTTCCAATATTTTGCTGTTACAAATAGTGCCATGATAAACACCTTTGTGTATAGAAATTTTATATTCTGCTTGTTTATCTTTGATGTAGATTCCAAAAAGTAGATCTGGGATAGATCTCAAAGGTTAAAGGCACAAGGAAATTACCCTCTGTATGTAAATGCACCATTTGCATTCCTGCCAGCGATATATGAGAGTGCTTGTTTCTCCTAGACTCACCCATAGAGTATGTTCTCAAGCTTGATTTCAGGACAGACTGCTTTTAAAGGGAGAAAATTATTGTAGACTCCCAATGTTGACTTAAATGATTTATATTATTATATTACTTAAATATGAGAAAACATAAAACTATATACATAAATTCCTTATGCTTATAGTTTTTATAAAACTGTAAAACAAAAGCAGATATGCATATTAGATATAAATAAACTACAAACCCAATACAATTTGTATTAACAAAATTAATTTAATATAATGAATGATATAATTTTTCTGAAATGAAATGGCCACTTAAGAGTGTGAATATGGTATCAACTCTTGCTACATTTAGCTTCTTTTACATTGTGTATGGATGTGCTATTGTGTGCCAGATATATTGGTCAAGACCCTTTTGGTTACAGGGACAGAAACCCAACTAAAACTAACTTAAGCAAGATAATAGCAAAAAATAAATTTGGGGAATATATTGGATCACATACACATAATTGGGAAGATGAAACCAGTATTTAACAAATGGGTAGACCCAGGGGTTTCAAGTCTTTCATTTAAACTCTGTTTCTACCTCTGCTCCTGGTTTCTTCCATGACAGCTTCATTCACAGACTTTATCTCTCTCCAACTGTCTAATAGCAAAGTTGGCCCATAGGCAGCTCCAAGCCAAAGTCATCTTTACAAATCAAGAACGTCCCAGAAAAAAAAAGATCCTCTGGTTCCCTCACAATATCCATAACCACCAACCAAAAAGGACTTTGATTGGCTTGTTTGGATCACATGTTCTTCTTTGAACCGATCACTGAATCTTCTGATCAGCCAGCCTGGATCATATGCCCAACTCTAGGGAAAGAGGATGATAGCTCTCTTGACTTTTAGCCTTACCAAAAATACCAAAAGGAAGACCTACAAGACAGAAAAAATCTTATATCCACACCATTGTGGAAAGACTCAAATTTCCCACTACTTTTCTCTAAAGGAACTATTGAAAAATCTTAGTTTGGACACTGATTACCGTTATATGACTTGTTCTACACATGATACAAATTCCTCATTTACACATTAAATCTGCCCTTGATCTTTTTTTCAGTTAGCCTATGACACTGAAAGTAGACTTACTTGAAAGAAACATGGTCACTGAAATGACCTGACAGTTCTCAGTTCTAAGGGGTCATTCAGAAGATACTTATGTGATTTTATTTTGAACTGCAGTAACAATGAGAACCTAAGATTAAACTGTTCTAAGACAAAACATCCAGGAACCCACTGCCCTCTCAAATCTGTGCAGATGATATTAGAGGACTAACTCTTTAAAGCGTGGATAAACATGGAATAATTAATTTCTTAATATAGTTTTCTAAGGATTTTCTAATGATTTGAGTGTTTTAAAATCTGCTAATAAACTGAATATCAAATTTGGTGTCCAAGCTACAATTTATAAAAGCAAATATTAGCAGAAATATAGAATTAAAACAAATGTAAATATAAGTCTATATGCCAAGTACAACTCTTATGCCGACAAGAGCTCCAGCTTAATTCGGTTTACTTGAATCCAATTTTCTGAATTCTCTCCTCTGTGTGGTAAGAAACCCAAGTCTCTCTGAATAGCTCTTTTGATTCTTGGAACTGAAGGGATTCTCTTTTCTGTACCTTACCTCAGTCTCCCCTCTCCTGTATGTGGATTAATTGGGGATGGAGTTTAAAGATTAGAGAAATCCACTGTAGTGCTTAGAAAGTTTAGTCCCAGGAATTGAGAAAAGTCTTTGAGATACTCTTAACTATTTAGAAGGTACGTACATAAAACTTATGTGGGCATTTAGGAAAAAACTATGATTTAAAAAAAAAAAAAAAACTCTGCCTTTTTTTTAAAGATAGTTGTAACCACCTCAGGATGCAAGGGGGAGCAATAAAAAGAAGGTTACTGGTTTTGCTTAGCTACAGAAACTGTAGTACAGCACTGAGAATATCTAGCTAATTCAGCAAGATACGTGACCTTATCTTGTATACGTGACCTTAGTCTACTTATATTGGCCAAAGTTTTGTCATATGTTGAATGATAGGTGGGCTATATTGCCTCCACAAATCCTTGGTATCTTTACTAGTTTATAAAGACATGATCTTTAGTGCTGAAGGAATGAAAAACTGGATAAATATAGAGATTAAAGTAAGATATCAGAGGAAATTTGTTTCCCTATGAATTTTGACTTATAAGCAAAGATACCATTTCCTCGCATAAGAACAGATATGGTGAGAAGGCAGATAACAGAAGCAAGAAGAACGACAGTCCTGCAGCCTGTGGAATAGAAACCACATTCACAGAAATATAGATGAAATGAAAAGACAGAGCACTATTACCAGATGAAGGAACAAGATAAAACCCCAGAAAAACAACTAAATGAAATGGAGATAGGCAACCTTCCAAAAAAAGAACTCAGAATAATGATAGTGAAGATGATCCAGGACCTCGAAAAAGGGTGGAGGCAAAGATCAAGAAGATGCAAGAAATGCTTAACAAAGACCTAGAAGAATTAAAGAACAAACACCTGGAAGAATTAAAGAACAAACATACAGAAATGAATATACAATAACTGAAATGAAAAATACACTAGAAGGAATCAATAGCAGAATAACTGAGGCAGAAGAATGGATAAGTTATCTGGAAGACAGAATGGTGGAATTCACTGCTGTGGAGCAGAATAAAGAAAAAAGGATGAAAAGAAATTAAGACAGCCTAAGAGACATCTGGGACAACATTAAACACAACATTCACATTATAGGGATCCCAGAAGTAGAAGAGAGAGAGAAAGTACCCAAGAAAATATTTGAAGAGATTATAGTCGAAAACTTCCCAACATGGGAAAGGAAATAGCCACCAAAGTCCAGAAAGCGCAGAGAGTCCCAACAGGATAAACCCAAGGAGAAACATGCGGAGACACATAATAATCAAACTGACAAAAATTAAAGACAAAGAAAAATTATTGAAAGCAACAAGGGAAACATGACAAATAACATACAAGGGAACTCCCATAACGTTAACAGCAGATTTCTCAGCAGAAACTCTACAAGCCAGAAGGGAATGGCATGATATATTTAAAGTGATGAAAGGGAAGAACCTACAACCAAGATTACTCTACCCAGCAAGGATCTCATTCAGATTAGATGGAGAAATCAAAAGCTTTACAGACAAGCAAAAGCTAAGAGAATTCAGCACCACCAAACCAGTTCTACAACAAATGCTAAAGGAACTTCTCTAAGTGGGAAACACAAGAGAAGAAAATGACCTACAAAAACAAAACAAAACAATTAAAAAATGGTAATAGGAACATACATATCAATAATAACCTTAAAGGTGAATAGATTAAATGCTCCAACCAAAAGACACAGGCTCGCTGAATGGATATGAAAGCAAGACTCATATATATGCTGTCTAGAAGAGACCCACTTCATACCTAAGGACATATACAGACTGAAAGTGAGGGGATAGAAAAAGATGCTCCATGCAAATGGAAATCAAAAAAAGCTGTAGTAGCACTACTCACATCAGATAAAATAGACTTTAAAATAAAGAATGTTACAAGAGACAAGGAAGGACACCACATAATGCTCAGAGGATCAATCCAAGAAGAAGATACAACAATTATAAATATATATGCACCCAACATAGGAGCACCTCTATACATAAGGCAAATGCTAACAGCTATAAAAGAGGAAATCGACAGTAACACAAAATAGTGGGGGCCTTTAACACCTCACTTACACCAATAGACAGATCATCCAGACAGAAAATTAATAGGGAAACAAAAGCTTTAAATGACACAATAGACCAGGTAGATTTAATTGATATTTATAGGACATTCCATACAAAAACAGCAGATTACACTTTCTTCTCAAGTGCACACAGAACATTCTCCAGGACAGATCACATCTTGGGTCACAAATCAAGCCTAAGTAAATTTAAGAAAATTGAAATCATATCAAGCATCTTTTCCTACCACAATGCTATGAGATTAGAAATAAATTACAGGGAAAAAGAACGTAAAAAACACAAACACATGGAGGCTAAACAATATGTTACTAAATAACCAAGAGATCACTGAAGAACCCAAAGAGGACATCAAAAAATACCTAGAAAAAATGACAACGAAAACACGATGATCCAAAACCTGTGGGATGCAGCAAAAGCAGTTCTAAGAGGGAAGTTTGTAGCAATACAATCCTACCCCAAGAAACAAGAAAAATTTCAAATAAACAATCTAACCTTACACCTAAAGGAACGAGAGAAAGAAAAAACAAAACCCAAAATTAGTAGAAGGAAAGGAATCATAAAGATCAGAGCAGATATAAATGAAAAAGAAACAAAGAAAATGATAGCAAACATCAATAAAACTAAAAGCTGGTTCTTTGAGAAGATAAAATAAATCGATAAATCTTTAGCCAGACTCATCACGAAAAAGAGGTAGAGGACTCAAATCAATAAAATTAGAAATGAAAAAGGAGAAGTTACGACGGACACCACAGAAATACAAAGCATCATAAGAGACTACTACAAGCAACTCTATGCCAACAAAATGGACAACCTGGAAGATATGGACAAATTCTTAGAAAGGTATAACCTTCCAAGACTGAACCAGGAAGAAATAGAAAATATGACAGACCAATCACAAGTAATGAAATTGATAGTGTGATTAAAACTCTTCCAACAAACAAAAGTTCAGGATCAGATGGCTTCACAGGTGAATTCTATCAAACATTCAGAGAAGAGCTAACACCCATTCTTCTCAAACTCTTCCAAAAAACTGCAGAGGAAAGAACACTCCCAAACTCATTCTATAAGGCCATCATCACCCTGATACCAAAACCAGGGAAAGATACTACAAAAAAAGAAAATTATAGAGCAGTATCACTGATGAATATAGATGCAAAAATCCTCAACACAATACTAGCAAGCAGAATCCAACCACACATGAAAAGGATCATACACCATGATCAAGTGGGATTTATCCCAGGGATGCAAGGATTCTTCAATATACACAAATCAATCAATGTGATACACCATATTAACAAACTGAAGAATAAAAACCATATGGTCATCTCAGTGGATGAAGAAAAAGCTTTCGACAAAATTCAACACCAATTTATGATAGAAACTCTCCAGAAAGTGGGCATAGAGGAAACCTACCTCAACATAATGAAGGCCGTATGTGAAAAATCCACAGCAAACATCATTCTCAATGGTGAAAAATTGAAAGCATTTTCTCTAAGATCAGGAATAAGACAAGGATGTGCACTCTTGCCACTATTATTCAACATAGTTTTGGAAATCCTAGCCACATCAATCAGAATAAAAAGAAATAAAAGGAATACAAATTGGAAAAGAAGAAATAAAACTGTCACTCTTTGCAGATGACATGATACTATACATAGTTAATCCTAAAAGTGCCACCAGAAAACTACTAGAACTAATCAATGAATTTGGTAAATTTTGAGGATACAAAATTAATTCACAGAAATCTCTTGCATTTTAATACACTAACAACGAAAGATCAAAAAGAGAAATTAAGGAAACAATCAATGGAACAGAATAGAAAGCCCAGAGATTAACCCACGCACCTATGGTCAACTAATCTATGACAAAGGAGGCAAGGATATACAATGGAGAAAAGACAATCTCTTCAATAAGGGGTGCTGGGAAAACTGGACAGCTACATGTAAAAGAATGTAATTAGAACACTGCCTAACACCATATACAAAAAGAAACTTAAAATGAATTAAAGACCTAAATGTAAGACCAGACACTGTAAAACTCTTAGAGGAAAACATAGGCAGAACACTATGACATAAATCACAGCAAGATCTTTTTTACCCATCTCCTAGAGTAATGGAAATAAAAGCAAAAAAAACCAAATGGAACCTAATGAAACTTCAAAGCTTTTGCACAGCAAAGGAAACCATAAACAAGACGAGAAGACAACCCTCAGAATGGGAGAAAATATTTGCAAATGAATCAACGGACAAAGGATTAATCTCCAAAATATATAAACAGCTCATGCAGCTCAATATTAAAGAAACAAACAACCCAATCCAAATATGGGCAGAAGCCCTAAATAGACATTTCTCCAAAGAAGACATACAGATGGCGAAGAAGCACATGAAAAGCTGCTTAACATCACTAATTATCAGAGAAATGCAAATCAAAACTACAATGAGGTGTATCACCTCACACCAGTTAGAATGGGCATCATCAGAAAATCTACAAACAACAAATGCTGGAGATGGTGTGGAGAAAAGGGAACCCTCTTTCACTGTTGGTGGGAATGTGGATTATACAGCCACTGTGGAGAACAGTATGGAGTTTCCTTAAAAAACCAAAAACAGAATTACCATATGATCCAGCAATTCCACTACTGGGCATATACCCAGAGAAAACCATAATTCAAAAAGATGCATGCACCCCAATGTTCATTGCAGCACTATTTCCAATAGCCAGGTCCTAGAAGCAACATAATATGCCCATTGACATATGAATGGATAAAGAAGATATGGTACATATATACAATGGAATATTACTCAGCCATAAGAAGGAATGAAATTGGGTCATTTGTAGAGATGTGGATGGACCTAGAGACTGTCATACAGAGTGAAGTAAGTCAGAAAGAGAAAAACAAATACTGTATATTAACGCATATATGTGGAAACTAGAAAAATGGTACAGATGAACTGGTTTGCAAGGCAGAAATAGAGACACAGATGTAGAGAACAAACGTATGGACACCAAGGGGGCAAAGTGGCGGGGGCGGGGGCGATGGTGGTGGGATGAATTAGGAGATTGGAATTGATATATATACACTAACATGTATAAAATGGATAACTAATAAGAACCTGCTGTATAAAATGAATGATTTAAAAAAAAAAGAAACCCTTAGAAAGTAAAAGGGAGAAAAGAAATGAGTTGATAATTCTCCAAATCACACAGCATGGCTGTATCTGCATTTTAAAGGCATTTCATAATTAAAAAGCTAAAGGATAAAAAAAATTAAAAAAGAACAGATATGGTAAAATAGAGAACAGCTTTGTGGTTGGCATGAAGCTATCAGAACCTTTGTTTTGAAGTACAAAATCTCTATCTAATGTTAGAGGTAGTTCTTATAGAAATGGAGGTATAGTTAAAAAATGAAATGGGGCCAGTTTTTACAGAAGTTTACTTTACAAAAAGTCCCCACATAGATGCATTAAAAAGGAACTCCGACTTTGATGATAGTTTTTATATTTTGAAAAAAAATATTAGTGGAAGAAATTGCCACCAGTAGCACATAGACCATACTGAAATGACTGTGGAAAGAGTGAAGTGACTGAACTCAAGGATTGAGATCTTGCTTTGCACATGTGTTCCATCTGCAAAGTCAACATCCTGGGCTAAGGTTGACTTTATGAAAGATCCATTTCCATATAAATGCTTGCACCTTCTTAATGAGCCAGAATTTTTGTGGGTGAATTTTATTAATGGCAATGGGACTTAGGTGTGTACATCCTTCTCTGTGTCATTGGAGATGGGATCCCTTAGTATGTAAAGTCTCTTGAAATCAAAGGTAACGTGCATAAAATCTGAATTGGTGGCTTAATGCATAGTGTGGCTGGCACCTAGTGCATGCTAAAAAGCAACCTGAAAACCCCAAACACAACATGGTTTTGTGCGTTAGTGCTGCTGAGGAAAGTGCTAGCTATTAAGTATTTTCATAGTATTAAATATCTGATACTGAGTCTTAAGCAAGATTTTATAAATCACTTATCATCACATTGCAGTTGATATGTAAATTTTTAAAGCAATATTTCAAAAGGAAGCAAAATAATGCAACTAAACTGTTTATAAATGCTTCCATTTTAAAATAGTTTGCATTATGTAAGAGTTAATTCCATCTCTCTCATACTAGTAAAATAATTATTTCATCAAGTGGAATTGAATCTTTGTTTCTCAGTGTGCACAAAAAAAGAAAGTTCAAAAGCAGAATCAGAAATTCAGTTGAAGTGTAAGCAATGTGTTTTTAGTAAAAGAAAAAAAACACATGGCTGATGTTTTCAAAGCTTGGTTTTTATTTTATTTTAAAATTTATTTTCATTTATAGCTTCAACAGGGTTTTCCAGCAGGTGTCACTGTAGGCAAATATAAAATGACAAATACACAGTTCATACAGCTTGCCGCCAGTGGTTCCTTGAGAAAGGAGCAGGTTATGTTCAGATTTCTCAGTTACTATTTTGTATTTTGTTGTTGTTGTTAATATCAGTCTCCTAGTATTATTTTCTTTTCCTGTTTATGCATTTACGATTTAGAAATACTACTCAGCTGAATGAACAGAAGCAGCACAGTGTGTACTATGAAATGATGACGTGACCAATAGCGCCCATTCTGAGGGGTGGAATGTTTACCATTTTGTGGGAGAGAATCTTGAAATCTTGAAAAGTCAAATTAAAGCATAATATTTTAATTCTGAAGCCTTTTGGGGATCTTCTCTAACAGTATGATTAGTAATTTCTGATTTTTATGGTTGCTGTATAAGCTTTGTTACTAAAACTAAATTTTCATCAGGAAGGAAGTACTTTAAAATATTCAGCAAAAACACTTATCACTTGTCTGGGATAAGTATGAGAAAGGGAATAATAGTAGTAATATTATTGGTTCCTTGAAATTATGCTTCAATAGTTGGGTTAGAATTGAATTCATATTATTCAGCCTGCAAAGAACATCTCATTAGGCCCCAGAAAAACCATTTCTGAGTAATTCCTCAAAAGGAAACCCAGACAATCCATTATTTCTCTTCCCCCCCTTCTTTTTAGTATGCACAGCACAGCGAAAGGGAAGCAGAGTTATAAGGTACTAGCAGGAGGAATTTTTCAGGAGTTATTTTTGCTGATTTCAAAGTTTTTCTGTTTCCTGGTGGCTGCGAGCATCTCTACATAGCTTTCGTAGCTTCTAAAGTAGAGTTTGCTCTGCATCTGTAGACGAGATTTGGCTGTTGACAATTTAACGTGTGTATAGAGTTTAAAGAGGAATGCACAACAGAAAGTGGTTTGGTGTACTCTCCTCATCCCACACCCAATAAAAAATGTCCACATGATTGAAAAAATTATGTTTTATACAGTTCATTCTTAGGAGGACAAAGTCATATTACATGCATCCAGGCAGGTAAGTGAAAATATTACTTTGTTCATATTACAATCAACTCACAAACTCTCAGGGAAATTGCTGGTTCCTGTGACTAGAGTTCTTGAGCCCAAAATAGGATCCACATCTCTTGACTCACTTCTTTCCTTTAGAACATGTCCCCTAAAATAGGAAGGTTTTTTTGTTTTTGCATCTGAAAACATGTTTTCTTTTTAATAATACTGCTAGGCTTGATTGAGGCCTGCCTCTCTACCTGGACGTGGTAAGTACATCACACACGTTCTCTTAGTAGATTTCTCCTTATTCCTCTTTCCGAGGAGGTGGGTACCGTCATCCCCATTACACTGTCACAGGAACAGATGCAAAGCACTTAATGTGCACAGGATCCTGCAGCCAGAAAGGATGGAGAAGGGGCCTGGATTTGGGTCTTTCCAAGTCTAAAAGCCTTTATTCTTAACCTCTACACTCCCACAGCAAAAGTAGCTGTGGGAGTTATTTAGGAGAATAATGAAACTATCATTGGGAAGTCACACAAAAAATAACAACACCCCTTTCCCTGTATTTTGTGGGCTTTTAGGCTAGAGCCAGCCTCAAGGTGTCTAAGGTGTTCGGCTACAGTCCTGTGGACTGACTGGCTGTTGTTCAGAGTGATGAACCCAGGATCCCTAATGCTGTTTCCCTGATTTTGCTTATTAAGCAGAACTATATATTTATACATTTAAGGCAAGATTCTTAACAAAACCAAAAGCTCTTCTGGAAAAAGAGAAAACTCAATAACTACGAACTCTGAGCATTACAATCTCATAGCGTATCACATTTTAAGAAAGTGTAGTAAAAATAGTAAAAGAACCTCAAAGGACTAAGAACTACCTCTAAGTTCAGTTTGCAACATGTTAGAACATTTTCATTTGAGACCTTTGAGGCATTTAGACTGTCTTCTATAACTGTAATGTGATTAAGAGTTTACAGTGGATTTGAAGTCAGAATCCTAGATTGAAACCGTGACTCACTTTCCTAAACCTCAATTTTCTCATCTCTAAGATGGCGATAATAGCAAATAACAGCAAAAATGTATCAAGTGGTTATTATGTGCTAGGCACTGTACTAAGTGCTTTAACGCATATCTCACTTTATCTTTCAATAACCCAATGGGATAGGTACTATTATTTGATCACCATTTTACGGAGAAAAGAACTGAGGCTTAAGTCGTTTGCCTGAGACCATGTAGCTAGTAAGTAGTAGAAATGGGACTTCAAAGAAGTTTTGATTCTTAATGGCTCTTAACTACCACAGGAAAATGCCTTATTACATGGTTATTATGAATATTAAGGGAAAAATTTAAATGAGGTGAGGTAATGTACAAGAGGCATTTATGTAGGTGTATAGTAGAAAGGCAATTTTTTGTCTGTTTGTTTTTGAAACTAGAAAGAGGAGTCTGACAAACTGATCCCTAAGGTTATAAGGTAAACTAAGAATCTGTCTTAAGTGAATAAGAATCTATTTTAAGGAATCATTAGTTACTTGGATTTTATTTTCTCATTTTCCTAGTAATGAATTATTTCATGCTTATGATAGAAATAAAATTATGTTCAAGTATGCATGTGTACACCCACAGGAGTTTGCAGTTTAAAATAGAATATACAAGAACATACAATATATTAGAAATCATAAATATTAATTTTAAAGTTTATATAAAATATCAAATTTACTTTTTAAAAGATAATTATTTATAGTGTCAAAGGTAATATATGCTCATCATAGAAAACTTGGAAAATAGAGGGAGTATATATATGGAGAGAAATCATGGTCCCAGCAAACAGAAATAACTGCAGTTAACATTGTATTCTTTCTTTTAAAATATATTCCTTTACTTAATCCACATGATTTTATATACTTGTAAAATATGCTTTTTCTTTACATTAAAATTTGTCATAGATTTACATTTTTAAAAAGCATTTGAAGTCTCTTGTGATTCATGACGTTGAGACATGGCACACTTGGCAATGGAGAATTCACTGCTGAAAGTGATTTCTTTTCAGTTCAACAAGGTGTTTTTTTTTTCAGTGTTTGAATGTAGTTATCCAGCTGTCTCTCACAGAGTGTATTAGACATGTCAGGAGGTTCTTGCAGCACCATTGAAGAGAAATGCTGAGGGATGGAGCAGACTGGAGGCTGTGTGGACTGAGGGGAGGTGGTGTGCTGGGCAAAGTGTGGTATTCCCACCATAGAGGTCTTGCAGGGTGGGGATAGGGGGCTGATGGTATCGTTACAGACTGCTGGAGGACAAAAAACATGAAGCAGCAAAGCTCTATGAGAGTAACGTCTTAGTCTGATCAGGCTGCTATAACAGAGTACCATAGACTGGGTGGCTTATAAACAATAGAAATCTATTTCTTGTAGTTCTGGAGGCTGGGAAGTACAAGATCAAGGTGCTGGCAGATTTGATGTCTGGTGAGGCCCTGCTTCCTTGTTCATAGGCAGTCATCTTCTCACTGTGTCCTCACATGCAGAAGGTGGCAGAGAGCTCTCTGGAGTCTCTTTAAAAGGCACTAATCCCATTGATGAGGGCTCCACCCTTAGGATCTCATCACCCCCCAAAGGCCCTACTTCCTAATACCATCACATTGGGGGTTAGGATTTTTAACAAATGAATTTTGGAGGGACACAAACATTCAGTCTACTCAATACTCTGTAATGGCCTACATGGGAAAATAATCTAAAAAAGAGAGGAGATATATATATATATATATATAACTGTTTCACTTTGCTGTACCTCTGAAACTAACATAACATTGTAAATCAATTAGACTTCAATTAAAAGAAAAACATTCAGTCTATAGCAGGTAGTTAACGCTTTGAAACAGGAAGATACAATGAGCTCAAACTCAGTAGAGGAGTAAGTTGACAAACTGATGCTTTCTGTCTGATACCTATTAAGAGAGTTTTAATGGCTATAGATGTCAAGACTCTCCAAGACCGTGAAACCCTTGGACAAAAACAACAGAAAGATGTGGACATGCCTGGGTCTGTGGTTATTTGATGCTGGAATACAAAGTGTAAGATGTTTAAGGCTTTTACCTCAAAGTAAAATGGAAAGCTGGAATTAGATTAAAATGGTTTAATAATTGTTGAAGTTTAATGGGAAAAAATACGTAATTTAAATTTCTTTCAGTTTTGTCCTAAGTTACATATTATGGTCTCCTTCTGCTTTTTGTGCCCTCTAATCACCATTCCATACAGCATACAAGATGATCTTGTAAAGAAGTAAATCAAATCCCATCACCTGCCTGCTTAAAACTTTTCCTAAATGTCTTCCTGAATGTGACTACTAGGACTCTTCACTCATAATTCCAATCCCAATGGCCTTTTTTTTTTTTTTAACATCTTTATTAGAGTATAATTGCTTTCCCAATGGCCTTTTGAATCTCTACTGGGACACTCTGACTCCAAGCCTGCCCCTCCTCCCCCATTTGCTTGGTGGACGTCAGTTCTCCGTTTGGTGTCCCTGCATCCTGGACAAAGACAGACTTAAGTCCTAAAGAGAATAGAAGCATAGTGTTCATTGAAAAAAAGAACAGGTTGTCCCAGATCTTCAGGTACTTGGAGTGATGTATGGCCAGAAAATTATTTATGATAATGTATACACACACATATATAGTTGTACACACACACATACACGATATCATTTCCAGGAGCACAAAGACATGTGATTTTTAGGACTACTTGAAACAAAAATTAGGTGAGAGTATCTGTGAGGTTGAAGTAGTTTTTGTGATTTGGTGTGAGTGGCTAACTGAGGTTAAATCAAGAGAAAATTTACATAGTTTTAAAATGAGTAAAGGAGATGCTGGTAAAGAAAAAAAAAAGCAGTCATAGATCTGGTGGGGGCACACTTGCTACAAGGTTTTAATGTCAATCTAGGTAAGCAAGACTCCTCTGAGTAAAATGCCTGCGGTGATATCTCATTTATCTATTCATTCCCTTCTTTCAACTGTGTATCTTCCTTTTTAATCTTCCATAGAAAAAATTTTATGTATCTTTCTACATTTCCCAGGAGGACTGGCTTTAAAGCATAAATTCTTTTATCTGAAGAAAAAATTGGGGAGGATTGAAATTGAGAAATCCTTGTTAACATTCCAAGAGGCCTGTGCTTTGAAGTAGATCCATCCATCTATATTCACCTTTTCACTCATTTATTCATTCATTCATTCATCCATCTATACATACATACATCACTCACCCAACGTTTATTAAATACCAGCTGCATTCCAGATGCTATGCTGAGAATTGGCATTCAAGGACAAATATCCTTCCCTGTCCCTGGGGGATGAGCTTACACTATGAAACAGTCTCAAGTTTTAGGATGATCATTGAATTGAGAATCAGAAGAACTGAGTTTGTCTTTTTCTTTTACCCTTATTTGTTTTCCTGTTTTCTTTCCTGAGCCCTGGGTACTCATTTCCTCACCTTGTCTGTGGAAAAATAAAAAGTAGACCTCTGACACTTGAGAGTCATTCGCTTGGCTCTAAATATAGTGCCCAATATGTAGTCAGCTTTTAATAACACTTTATTAAATAAATGAATGAATAAAATTATTATACCCAGAGGCCTTCAGGAATCCGTATTTGGGAATATGATAATAGCAACGTTTCCCTATAAAATCAATCAAAATATAACCAGTTGAAAGAACATCTTCAGATGGGAGCAGGTGGTAAATGTCAAGTTGTGAAGCCCTATCATGATGACCTTTCTCTCCAACTTAGACCATTTAACCCTTTCATGCTAAGAGATCATCCAGTGCCACCTCTGAGAGCTTGTGGTGGAGAAAAATATTCATTTGTTTAAAATTATGACTCAATTCAGAATAGCTTTTTGTGATTTTGCACATTCTCAAGTAATGGATAAAATATATACAACTCCCATCCTTTGATGGTCTGAGAAATTTTTAGAGTTGGAAAAAAGCTCCTAATGCTTGGAAAGGTAGGGAAATCATCCCGCAAAGTATTATCTTGGGGAAGTAGGGTATTACAGGGAGAGCTAGACCAAATTAATGATAGCCAATATTTGCTGAGTGTTCTGGTGCTTTACATGTATTAAATCATTAATTCTCACAGCAACTCCATAGTTGAGCCTTATTATTATTATTAAGATCTGTATTTTACAGCTGAGGAAAGAGGCACAGAGAGACTAAGACCTAAGTTCTTTGCACTGGTAAGTTGTAGAGCCAGGATTTGAACCCAGCCAATCTGATTTTAAGGTTCACATTTTAAACCACTGCTTATTCTGCTTCCAAAATATGTTTTGTTTCCCTCTTCTGTACTACTTTTATAAGGTCACATCAAGCTAAAAGTTGAACAAAAGTGTATAAGGAAGATGGTTACACACCCAAAAAACCCATTGACATCAAACTATTTATATGCATTTTCAGGAATTTTACTTGAATTTACAAACACGATTTTAATTTTGGCATTCTTTATAGGTAATGATAAAATATACATATATATTTCTTCTCATTTTTGGACTTAACAATAATTATGTAATTTCCTTCACTTAAGGTAGAATAAACTGTTAATAAATTGAGTGGTTAGTGCTTAAAGACTGTTAAAAACCACTTCAAATAACATGACAGTCTCATCTTTACAGTCATGCCAGGTTGTTAATTAGCTGAACTACCCAAATACAGAGATTATAGTTAAAATGGTTTTGAGTGGGTGGTGGTAATGATGCGCTGCCTGTTTTGCAACATCCTCTATGCCATGCACTTCAACTCCCTTTTTTTAAAATAAAAATTTCCAACACTACTTAAAAGCTACTTTTCTTAAATGTGAGATTTCTCTGAAAAATAAAGGTCTTGCTAATTAAATAGTTCTTTAAACAAAGCATCTTGTATCAGTGGGGAAATATGTAGGAACAAAATGCTCAAGGCAGGGAATTTTTCTCTACTCTAGGTACAGAAGAGGAAAATGTCATTCCTTTTGAACCTGTTGGAGATGCTAGTTTTAAAAAACTTTAAAATACCTTGACAGCAAATTAAAAATTTTTTTTTATTTGAAAAAAGTTATTTTTACTTTTCAGTAGTGGCCAGCCTTGTATAATTTTAAGCACGGTAAAGATCTCTCCAGTCTGAACATCACTGCCCATTTCCAGAGAAGGACCCATGATCTTTTTTGCTGGGGAAGAAGGGCCCATGTTCTTTGATTGTTGCCACATTCCCAGTGGCAGCGTCTCTCATCAGGGCTGTATCTTGAGCACTCATATCACCCCCATTTAATTCTGTAGCCAAACAGCATTTGTTCAATAAACAATTCTTAAGTATTTTCAGTGTCCCAGGCCTTGAACAAGAATGGGGGCTACATTCATGAGTAAGAAATGGGCTCCGAATGGACCTGAAGGGAGAGTCTGTTGAAGAGTGTCAGGAAGAGCATTTCAGTCAGAACGAAAGGACTTAAAGACTAAGAGGGGAGCTGAGGAATTGGACAGGCTTGAATTTGAGTTTTGTGCTGTGCAATATGAACAAGTTACTTATCCTCTCAGAATAAAATGGGGATAGTACTGCCCACCTTGCAGAATTGCTGGGAGGATTCATGATAAGGTATATGATGTCCCTGGCCCAGTGCCAAGCACAGATCTTCTCATAGAGGGTTCCTTCCCTTCATTCAGGTCAGTCAGGTCACCCCCTGACCACCCTTTCTAAAGTTACCTCTTACCCCAGCCAGGATCTTTCTTTATTTAATTACATAATGATTACCAACCCCACCTCCCCACCCAGTCCCCAACACATACACTGGAATGTAAGTTCCATGAGGGCAGGGCTTTATCTTGTTCACTGCTGTATCTCCTGCACCTGAATAGTGCCTGGCACATAGTAGGTGCTTAATAAATATTACCAATATTACTAATGTAAACCAGAGCATGAAAGTACTTGGTGATTCATAGACATTGTATGGCTGTAGCTCAGGCCTCATTGATGGGGTAGAGGAGATGAAGCTAGAGGCACAGTCAAGGTTTTAACTGAAAGTTGCTAAAGGGTCTGGATTTTATCTGGCAGGTATTTCAGCAGATATTTGGACAAGAATCAAATTTCACCTTGTCAGTAGTCATCGGGAGCAGAAAGTCAGCTGATTCTTGGTGTTATGATTTAAGAGATGCTAAAGCCTCACCTACTCTGACTTTGAGAAAATTCTCCCAATTTTTGTTCTGAAGGCACTGAAGTCCTGTGTATTTGGGAGGAGTCACACAGACTTTCTGTTCCAGCCAAACACTGTTCACCTCCATAAAGAAAGTAGAATCTTTATTATTTAGATAAGCAGATTGCTGCAAAGTTGTTTCATATTGGATCAGAGAGAATTGGAACTGAACCCACTTTTAATTTTGTGAGGGAGGAGTGGAGTCTACACAGATGATTGTAGAGCCTCTGGTTCTCCAGTCTATGTTTCTTCTACTCTGCCCCACTGTCTTTCCTTCATGTTTTGTCTGCCTGTCTTCCCCTCCTTTGGCCTTCCAGTGAAGCTGTCATTCGCAGACTCATTGCCCTGGACACAGTGATTGGTTCAGGGATGTGCACTTGACCCAAGCAGGGCAAATTATAGTCATCCTTGGTACAGATAGATTCCTAAAGAATTACTTAGGTGTTTCAAATTAAATGTCACTTATTAAATTAATGGATTGAATAGGCCATATTTATGTTTTGTCAAGTGGGATTGCCATATAGAAGTTCACAAAATAGAAATTTCCCAATTTTATGATATAATACCTTCCTAAAAATCTGCGGTATTGTGGAACAGACTAAACGTGAGCTATTTAGTTATTTCTAGTAAAATATGATTATTTGACAACAGCAGACGAGTAGAGCCAAAAACTGACACACTGCCTATCAAGTTTGTTTCAACTGGACTTATGCTCAATGTTCTCAGTGGCTGCCAAAAAGTTTTATGATTTCATTAAAAAGATAAAATTTTATTATAATTTTGTCTGAAATTGTGACTCAAGGTGCTTTGACAACTTGGATGTGTAACCTTTATAAATATTATGTGGACTTCACTGTGAACAGATAGCTACTCTTCCACCTTAACAACATGTACTTTACAACATGTATTTCACAAACATTTTCTGCCATGCTTTTCTCTGCCATTAGCTGCTTTAGTACGCATTAGGCTCAAAGAGGTTCTTTTTCTCCCCCTGGGCTGAATGGTCCATTTTTCTGTGGTGCAGTGAGAGTCACTTACACATGTATTGTAGACACATAGTCCTCAGGGCCTTGCCAAGGGCTCTGTGCCAGGTGCTGTATCTAAAAAGATGATTAATACACCATGTCTGCCCTCAAGAAGGTCACAGTCCAGTGACCAGGTTTATTGTCTATCTGGAACTTTAAAGTTCAAGAGCTGAACAAAGAGAGTGGAAAGAAGCTAGAAATAAAGCTGGAATGGTAAGCACAGGATGGATTGTAAAGAATTCTGTTATCTCCCCACCCGCAAATTTAACCTTTTATCCTGGAGGCTGTGTCTTGTCTTTGAAAATATGGAAACATGGAAATGACAAGATTAGATTTGAATTTTAGCAAAAGCACTTTGGTGGGAGTAGAGAGCAGATTAAAAGGATCTATTATGCATTGAACTGTGTCCTCTTTCAAAAAAGATAGTTGATTTTCTAACCCCTAGCCTCTCCGATTGTGACCTTGTTTGGAAATGGGGTCATTGCAGATGTAATTAGTTAAGTTATGGTGAGGTCATACTGCAGTCAAGTGGTTCCCTAACCCAACTGGTGTTCTTATAAAAAGGGAAATTTGGACACAGAAACAGACGTTCCCAGAGGGAAGATGACATGAAGAGACACAGGGAGAGGACGGCTACCTACAAGTCAAGGAGAGAGGCCTGGAACAGACTGTTCCCTCATAGCCCTCAGGAGGAACCAGCTCTGCTGACACATTAATTTTTGACGTTTCCCCTCCAGAACTGAGACAATAAATTTCTGTTACTTAAGGCACCCCACTTGTGGTAGATTTTTATGGCAGCCCTATGAAACTAACAAAGAACCCCAAATTGTAGACCAACTAAGAGGACCAATGAGGGCCTAAACTAAGGTGGGGTGGGGTGAAGAGAAAGGATTTGAAAGATATTCAGGAAGTAGAATTGACAGAACTTGGTGACCAATTGGATATGTGGAGTTAACATAGTGATTAATAGTGACCTAGATTTTAGTCCTGTCTCTCTTACTTCTCAGCTGTTTGAACTTGAACAAGCCATTCATCCTCTTTATGCTTCAGTTGCTTATCTGTAGAGTGAGTCATGATTGTTCCTATCTTGTTGGGTTGTTGTGATGGTCAAGAGAGTGCAGGTTAAAATTTATTACAGTGGTATGGTAAATATTTAATATGGTAACATTGGTAAATATAGTAAATACTCAATAAATATTCTTTTAAAAAATATGTGGGTTGTGTGAAAGGGTTTGAGAATGACTCATATTTCTGACTTGGCCATCAGACAGAGCCATGATTATTCAGGGAGAAGAAAAATACTGGAGAAGAATGGGTTTGGGGGGCAGGATGGTAAATTCACTTTTAATTAAATTTAAAACATACAAACAAATTATTGATCTTTAGAAACACACTCCCTTACCTTTTATGTTGACTTTCATAAGGTTCAAATTTATATATATATAAATATATATATTTTTTTCAAATTTATATTTTTAACTTAACAAAAGTTTATTTTGTCCATTAGAGATAATCTCACAAGGAAAATGAAATGAGCACCATTGTGGGGTTTTTAATTTATTTTACTGGTTTCTTATTTATTTTTTTAAAATTAAGTTTATTGGAATATAGTTGCTTTACAATGTTGTATTAGTTTCTACTGTACAGCAAGATGAATCAGCTATACATATATCCCCTCTTTTTTGATTTCCTTCCCATTTAAGTCACCACAGTGCATTAAGTGCTATACAGTATGTTCTCATTAGTTATCTATTTATACATATTATCTATAGTGTATATATGTCAATCCCAATACAATTTATATGATTATACCCTAAGAAATAAAATCATACGCTGTTTTAAAAATTATTAGATTCATAGTGACATTTTAAATAAATAGGAGATGAGTTGGGATTAATACTACGTGATTTCAATTTAGGCATTAACTTTATCCATGGGGCCTCTCTTTGCTTTCTTTCATCTCATCTATTCCTATGCCTTTTCAGTTTGACAAGAACCCATCATGGGACCGTTCTGCCTCTGTCTTGAATATTCATAATCAAAGAATGGCGCATATGAGAAAACTGGAAAGTTCTGCTTGTAAATCTGGGCATGTGATTTGGTTTGCTGCAGAAATTGTAGTGGTTAGTTTGTGCTTGTTCACTTAAAATGAATCAGATCTTTTGCTACAAAGCATGCTACTTTGACTTTTTAGAATGATTCATCTTTTTACTTCCTGTGACTTACTATAACGCTTGTGAAGTAACCATGAAGAGATGAAAATTATACTTCTCACTTTCCCCAAATATTTGCTTAAGTATTTTAAATGCTAGTTATTCTTCTGAGCCCTTTGGTGCTGGAGGAGAGAGGCTCCTTTCCCCAAAGAGTGCCGAGCTGGGACTTGCCCCGTGAAGATGAGGAAGACACTGAGGCCACTGACTGTGCAGAGACCAGCAGAGCTTCCCAGGTAGACAGAGAGGTGGGTCAGGAAGATGGAGAATGAGTTTTTGCCTATTCCTCCCACTAAGTACAATGGGAAAACTTGGACGTTATATACAAGACAAGCATAGAAGGACTCTGAACCGTGAAGAGAAGGCAGACCAGTTAGGAGCCTCAGGACTCCAGGAATGACAAACATGACAGCTTGGAAGATATACAATAAGTTGAAATCATGGTGCAATCTTCAGCGGTCCTTTTACCGGATTCCAGGCTTAAAGGCATGACCGGAATGGCTCCTGAAAGGAACTTAGCCCAAATGCATACAAAAGTGGGGCAAAAACACTTCAAGCTGTGTTCTTTCAATTACACGAGGCAAAATCAAAGAGCATCTTCATCCTGGGCACAGAAGCATCCATCCTTAAGAGCATTTCGTCTTGAAAATAAACTATTTCTCGATTATATCCTTCCTGAATTAAACTAAATCTATGGAAAAAAGGCTATTATTAGTTATTAAAAGCGCCTGAGACAAATTTGAAACATAAATACATTGAGATTCACTCCTAAGGAGAACAAAATATTATAATATCAAGTAGTTCCCAGACCACAAATTTTCTAAGAAATTTATTTATAAAATTCTAACCTATATTCAAAAAAAAGAGACAATATAGGGATTGTGCTCATCATTTTTTCATTGGCCCATGATCACAGGGCTGCTCAGAGCTCTCTTGCCACCTCTGTAGGACACCTGGTTGAAACATGTTTCTTTTTCTTCAGCAAATAGGCACCTCGTTATCCCTTCATTTTTTGTTTTTTACCTCTAAGGGGCTAGGGGGAGGGATAGAGGGATATATTCATTACAAGAACCGTAAGACTCTACCCTATAAACATTTGTTACTATCTGGGTTTGGGATAAAGCAGTGCTATAAAGGAAGGTTATAGAACACCAACATACACAGGGAGCTTTGGAAGCATTTAGGAGGAGTACCTAACCAATGCCATGATTCAGAGAAGACTTCTTAGAGGAAGTGACTTCTAAGTTGAGAACGAAAGGATGAGTAGGAGTTGATAGTGAAGAGAATATCCCAGGTGGAGGAAAAAGTACATGCGAAGACCCAAGAGCTGATAGAGATCTACTAATTAGTTGGAGAATTGAAATTAATTTAACTTGCCAAGTAGAGTTCTAGGCCAGATTAAGAAAACTGCAATAAATCATAAAAAAGAGGATTTTATCCTGAGGGCTTTCCTGAAGAATCAGTGGAGGGTTGAATGTTGTGGAGGACATAATAAGATTTCTACTTTTTGAAAGATGTAGAGAATGGACTTGAGGGGGGACAACATGAAAGTCAGGAGAGGTATTACGATGCTTTTCCAGTAATCCAAGTGAGGTGATGGTGACCTGACCAGGAAATTGCCTGCAGGAATGGAGAACAGTGAATAGCTCCAAGAAATATTTAACTGGCAGAATTGACTGAACTTGATGATTGTTGGGTCATGGAGAATGAAATGAGGGAGGTCAGAGGATGATTTCCAAATTTCTGGATTGGGAAATTAGTTGGATAAACGGTGATAGAATAAAAAGTAGAGGAACAGCTGTGTACGTGGAAGAGTTAAGGGTGAGGTAATAATGAGTTCAATTTTAAGCATATTTTAGGCACTTGTGGATACTGAATTATTCAGTCAACAAATATTTATGAATTACCAACTACATGCCAGGTAGTGTGAGTGAAGGTCTTAGGAGTAGAGCAGTGATAAAATATTTTAAAGATTACAGTCTAGTTGGGGAAATGTACAGTACATGAATTAATAAAAATAATAAATGTATACAGTAAATATAAGCCCTGCATATAGTGAAGGAAAACACATTTATGAATTGATTAGTTTCTACTTAAAAGTATGATCAGAGACATCAGGTAGACAGAGTACTGCCTGGTAATACCTTGTCAATCTATGGTCCACTTTCTCTTTCCTCAGATTTCCAGCAGCCCCTTTTCTCTTCTCGCTTTCAACGTAGTTCACAAAAGAGAAGCAACTTATCTTTCTACTACCAAAATCTACCAGCCTAATTTGTAGATTTGTATCCACATACTCTGCCTTCCCATTTATGCACAGGGACAAGGTGTCCTTGTCCTACCCGATGTCAGGTCCTCTACTTGTACACAGAAGCCAGTCCGCTCTTGTCTACTGAAGGGCTTCATATAATAATCCCATCCTAAAAATAAATGCTCTTATCTGGACTTCATGTGTTCCTCTACCCACTACCTTATTTCTCTGCTCCTCTTTATAGCAAAACTCTAAAAGAGTTGTTGATTCTTTTTTTTTTTTTTACATCTTTATTGGAGTATAATTGCTTTACAATGGTGTGTTAGTTTCTGCTTTATAACAAAGTGAATCAGCTATACATATATATATATATCCCCATATCTCCTCCCTCTTGCGTCTCCCTCCCACCCTCCCTATCCCACCCTTCTAGGTGGGCACAAAGCACCGAGCTGCTCTCCCTGTGCTATGCGGCTGCTTACCACTAGCTAGCTATTTTACATTTGGTAGTGTATATATGTCCATGCCACTCTCTCAGTTTGTCACAGCTTACCCTTCCCCCTCCCCATGTCCTCAAGTCCATTCTCTACATCTGTGTCTTTATTCCTGTCCTGCCCCTAAGTTCTTCATAACCTTTTTTTTTTTTAAGATTCCATATATATGTGTTAGCATACGGTATTTGTTTTTCTTTTTCTGACTTACTTCATTCTGTATGACAGACTCTAGGTCCATCCACCTCACTACAAATAACTTAATTTCATTTCTTTTTATGGCTGAGTAATATTCCATTGTATATATGTGCCACACCTTCTTTATCCATTCATCTGTGAGTTGTTGATTCTTTAATGTCAGCTTTATTGAAGTATAATTGACATGTAAAGTTGTAAGATATTTAAAGTGTACATTGTGGTGATTTGATATGCATATACATAGTGAAAGGATTTCCTGCCATCTAATTAGCATATCCATCATCTAACATATTTACCTTTTATTTGGGGGTGTGTGTGTGAAAACATTTAAGTTCTATTTTCTTAACAAATTTAAATGATATATATTTAATGCTAAATTAATTTATAACAAAATAGCCAAGATTATTCAAGAGGGAAAGGATAGTCTCTTCAGTAAATGGTGTTGAGAAGACTGGACAGCCACATGCAACGAGTGGTCTTTTTTTTTTTGACGGCTAGTTATGTTTTATTAATCTTAATAAATACATCGAATGTTGGGTAATTTTTATAGTGGAGATTGCTGAGGAAACTGCAGGGGACATGCTTCATTTCTTGCTCGGCTTTACTGCCGACTTGGTGACCTTGCCTGCAGGATGACTTCTCATCCACAGCCTTGATGACTCCAGTGGCCACTGTTTGTCTCACGTCCCGCACAGCAAAATGGCCTAGAGGTGGGTACTCAGAGAACATCTCCACACACATGGCCTTGCTGGGGACCATCCTTACATCTGCACAATGGCTGTATCGCCTGACTTCAGGGCCTTGGGGTTGTCAAAGGTGACCTCCATCCCAGGTTTCAGGAAGCTGGTCTCCACACAGCCCACAGGCACAGAGCCAATGCTCCCAATCATGTGCACACCTTGTAGAGGCAGCCTCAGGGGCTCGTTGACCAGTTGAGTGGGAGGGAGAATGGAGCCCAGAGCTTCCAGGACACTCATCCCTGTGGCATTTCCCTCCTTTCTCTTGACCTTCCAGCTCCTGGATCAGGCATGTGGATGCTGGGCTATGCTAGCCCAAAATGGGCACAAAGACCATGACTGCCAAGTTGTAGCCGATCTTCTTGATGTAGGCTCTCACTCCCTTGATGGAAGCATTGGGTGCTGTGGGTGGGTTTGTCGGAGTCCATCTTGTTGACAGCCGTGATGAGTGGCTTCACACCCAGCATGTAGGCCAGTAGCATATTCTCCACAGGTCTGCCTATTCTTGGAGATGCCTGCTTCAAACATGCCCGTGCTGCTGGCCACGATGAGCGTGGCACAGTCACCTGGGATGGGCCAGTGATGATGTTTTTGATGAAGTCCCTGTGGCATCAATTATGGTGATGTAATATTTGGTTGTCTCAGACTTCCATAAGGAGATGTCATGGTGATGCCACATTTCCTTTCCGCCTTCATTTTGTCTAGCACCCAGGCAAACTTGATGGAGCCCTTGCTCATCTCTGCTGCTTCCTTCTTGAACTTCTCATGGTTCTCTTGTCAGTACCCCCACACTTGTAGATGAGATACCCAGTGGTGGTGGACTTGCCAGAGTCCACATGGCCAATGATGATAATATTGATATGGGTCTTCTTTTTGCCCGTAATGGTAGATTCATTAGAGTCATTGCTGATCCAGATATTAGCAAGAGCTGCTGCAGCAGCTGTGAAGCAGGTATTGTGTATTATTGATGCTTCCCTTTCCTACCTCCCATTCTTTTTTTTTTTTTTTTGCGGTACGCGGGCCTCTCACTGTTGTGGCCTCTCCTGTTGCGGAGCACAGGCTCCAGACGTGCAGGCTCAGTGGCCGTGGCTCACGGGCCCAGCCGCTCCGCGCCATGTGGGATCCTCCCGGACCGGGGAACGAACCCACGTTCCCTGCATCGGCAGGCGGACTCTCAACCACTGCGCCACCAGGGAAGCCCACATGACTCTTTTTGAATTATGGTTTTCTCAGGGTATATGCCCAGTAGTGGGATTGCTTGGTCATATGGTAGCTCTACTTTTAGCTTTTTAAGGAACCTCCATATTGTTCTCCATAGTGGCTGTATCAATTTACATGCCCACCAGCAGTACAAGAGGGTTCCCTCTTCTCCAAACCCTCTCCAGCATTTACTGTTTGTAGATTTTTTGATGATGGCCATTCTGACCACTGTGAGATGATATGTCATTGTAGTTTTGATTTGCATTTCTCTAATGATTATTGATGTTGAGCATTCTTTCATGTGTTTGTTGGCAATCTGTATATCTTCTTTGGAGAAATGTCTATTTAGGTCTTCTGCCCAGTTTTGGATTGGGTTGTTTGTTTTTTTGATATTGAGCTGCATGAGTTGCTTGTATGTTTTGGAGATTAATCCTTTGTCAGTTGCTTCATTTGCAAATATTATCTCCCATTCTGAGTGTTTTCTTTTGCTCTTGTTTATGGTTTCCTTTGCTGTGCAAAACCTTTGAAGTTTCATTAGGTCCCATTTGTTTATTTTTGTTTTTATTTCCATTTCTCTAAGAGGTGGGTCAAAAAGGATCTTGCTCTGATTTATGTCATAAAGTGTTCTGCTTATTTTTTCCTCTTAAGAGTTTGATGGTGTCTGGCCTTACAGTTAGGTATTTAATCCATTTTAGGTTTATTTTTGTGTATGGGGTGAGGGAGTGTTCTAATTTTATTCTTTTACATGTAGCTGTCCAGTTTTGCCAGCACCACTTATTGAAGGAACTGTCTTTTCTCCACTGTATATTCTTGCCCCCTTTATCAAAGATAAGGTGACCATATGTGTGTGGGTTTATCTCTGGGCTTTCTATCCTGTTCCATTGATCTATCTTTCTGGTTTTGTGGCAGTACCATACTGTCTTGATTACTATAGCTTTGTAGTATAGTCTGAAGTCAGGGAGCCCAATTTCTCCAGCTCTGTTTTTCTTTGTCAAGATTGCTTTGGCTATTTGGGGTCTTTTGTGTTTCCATACAAATTGTGAAATTTTTTGTTCTAGTTCTGTGAAAAATGCCATTGGTAGTTTGATAGGGATTACATTGAATCTGTAGATTGCTTTGGGTAGTAGAGCCATTTTCACAATGTTGATCCTTCCAATACAAGAACATGATATATCTCTCCATCTGTTTATGTCATCTTTATTTTATCAGTGTCTTATAATTTTCTGCATACAGGTCTTTTGTCTCCTTAGGTAGGTTTATTCCTAGATACTTTATTCTCTTTGTTGCAGTGGTAAATGGGAGCATTTTCTTAATTTCACTTTCAGATTTTTCATCGTTAGTGTATAGGTATGCAAGAGATTTCTGTGCATTAATTTTGTATCCTGCTACTTTACCAAATTCATTGATTAGCCCTAGTAGTTTTCTGGTAGCATCTTGAGGATTCTCTATGTATAGTATCATGTCATCTGCAAACAGTGAACAGTTTTACTTCTTCTTTTGCAATCTGGATTCCTTTTATTTTTTTCTTCTCTGATTGCTGTGGCTAAAACTTCCAAAACTATGTTGAATAATAGTGGTGAGAGTGGGCAACTTTGTCTTGTTCTTGATCTTAATGGAAATGGTTTCAGTTTTTCACCATTGAGGACGATGTTGGCTGTGGGTTTGTCTTATATGGACATTATTATGTTGAGGAAATTTCCCTCTATGCCTACTTTCTGGCAGGTTTTTATCATAAATGGGTGTTGAATTTTGTTGAAAGCTTTCTCTGCATCTATTGAGATGATCATATGGATTTTCTCCTTCAATTTGTTAATATGGTGTATCATGTTGATTGATTTGCATATACTGAAGAATCCTTGCATTCCTGGGATAAACCCCACTTGATCATAGTGTATGATCCTTCTAATGTGCTGTTGGATTCTGTTTGCTAGTATTTTCTTGAGGATTTTTGCATCTGTGTTCATCAGTGATATTAGCCTGTAGTTTTCTTTCTTTGTGAACATCCTTGTCTGGTTTTGGTATCAGAGTGATGGTGGCCTCGTCAAATGAGTTTGGGAGTGTTCCTCCCTCTCCTGTATTTTGGAAGAGTTTGAGAAGGATAGGTGTTAGCTCTTCTCTAAATGTTTGATAGAATTCACCTGTGAAGCCATCTGGTCCTGGGCTTTTGTTTGTTGGAAGATTTTTAATCACAGTTTCAACTTCAGTGCTTGTGATTGGTCTGTTCATATTTTCTATTTCTTCCTGATTCAGTCTCGGAAGGTTGTGTAGCGTTGTGGTCAGAAAAGATACTTGATACGATTTCAATTTTCTTTAATTTACCAAGGCTTGATTTGTGACCCAAAATATGATCTATCCTGGAGAATGTTCCATGAGCACTTGAGAAGAAAGCGTGTTCTGTTGTTTTTGGATGGAATGTTCTAAAAATATCAATTAAGTCCATCTTGTTTAATGTATCATTTAAAGCTTGTACTTCCTTATTTATTTTCATTTTGGATGATCTGTCCATTGGTGAAAGTGGGGTGTTAAAGTCCCCTACTATGATTGTATGTTTACTGTCGATTTCCCCTTTTATGGCTGTTAGTATTTGCCTTATGTATTGAGGTGCTGCTATGTTGGATGCATAAATATTTACAATTGTTATACCTTCTTCTTGGATTGATCCCTTGATCATTATGTAGTGTCCTTCTTTGTCTCTTCTAATAGTCTTCGATTTAAAGTCTTTTTTGTCTGGTATGAGAATTGCTACTCCAGCTTTCTTTGGATTTCCATGGAATATCTTTTTCCATCCTTTCACTTTCAGTCTGTATGTGTCCCTAGGTCTGAAGTGGGTCTCTTGTTGACAGCATATATATGGGTCTTGTTTTTGTATCCATTCAGCCAATCGATGTCTTTTGGTTGGAGCATTTAATCCTTCTACATTTAAGGTAATTATCGATATGTATGTTCTTATTACCAGTTTCTTAATTGTTTTGGGTTTATTATTGTAGGTGTTTTTCTTCTCTTGTGTTTTCTGCCTGGAGAAGTTCCTTTAGCATTTGTTGTAAAGCTGGTTTGGTGGTGCTGAATTCTCTTAGCTTTTGCTTCTCTGTAAATGTTTTAATTTCTCTGTCAAATCTGAATGAGATCCTTGCTGGGTAGAGTAATCTTGATTGTAGGTTTTTCTCCTTCATCACTTTATATGTGTCCTGCCACTCCCTTCTGTCTTGCAGAGTTTCTGTTGAAAGATCAGCTGTTAACCTTATGGGGATTCCCTTATGTGTTATTTGTTGTTTTTCCCTTGCTGCTTTTAATATGTGTTCTTTGTATTTAATTTTTGATAGTTTGATTAATATGTGTCTTGGCATCTTTTTCCTTGGATTTTTCCTGTATGGGACTCTCTGTGCTTCCTGGACTTGAATAACTATTTCCTTTCTTATATTAGGGAAGTTTTCAACTATAATCTCTTCAAATATTTTCTCAGTCCCTTTTTTTTTGTCTTCTTCTTCTGGGACCCCTATAATTCGAATGTTGGTGCGTTTAACATTGTTCCAGAGGTCTCTGAGACTGTCCTCAATTCTTTTCATTCTTTTTTCTTTATTCTGCTCTACAGTAGTTATTTCCACTATTTTATCTTCCAGGTCACTTATCCATTCTTCTGCCTCAGTTATTCTGCTATTGATCCCTTCTAGAGAATTTTTAATTGCATTTGTTGTGTTGTTCATCACTGTTTGTTTGCCCTTTAGTTCTTCTAGGTCCTTGTTAAACGTTTCTTGTATTTTCTCCATTCCATTTTCAAGATTTTGGGTCATCTCTACTATCATTATTCTGAATTCTTTTTCAGGTAGACTGCCTATTTCTTCTTCATTTGTTAGGTCTGGTGGGTTTTTATCTTGCTCCTTCATCTGCTGTGTGTTTCTCTGTCTTCTCATTTTGCTTAGCTTACTGTGTTTGGGGTCTGCTTTTCGCAGGCTGCGGGTTTGTAGTTCCCGTTGTTTTTGGTGTCCGTCCCCAGTGGCTAAGGTTGGTTCCGTGGGTTGTGTAGGCTTCCTGGTAGAGGGGACTAGTGCCTGTGTTCTGGTGGATGAGGCTGGATCTTGTCTTTCTGGTGGGCAGGTCCATGTCTGGTGGTGTGTTTTGTGGTGTCTGTGGCCTTATTATGCTTTTAGACAGCCTCTCTGCTAATGGATGGGGTCGTGTTCCTGTCTTGCTAGTTGTTTGCAATAGGGTGTCCAGCACTGTAGCTTGCTGGTCATTGAGTGGAGCTGGGTCTTGGCGTTGAGATGGAGATCTCTGGGAGATTTTCGCTGTTTGATATTACGTGGAGATGGGAGGTCTCTTGTGCACCAGTGTCCTGAACTTGGCTCTCCCACCTCAGTGGCACAGCCCTGATGCCTTGCTGGAGCACCAAGAGCCTGTCCTCCACAAGGCTCAGAATAAAAGGGAGAAAAAAGAGAAAGAAAGAAAAAGAAAGAAAGGAAGAAAGAAAGAAAGAAAGAAAGAGAAAGAAAGAAAGAAGATAAAATAAAGTTATTAAAATAAATAAAACGTACTTAAGAAAAAAAATTTAAGTAAAAAAAAAAAAAAGGCCAGACAGAACCCAAGACAAATGGCAAAAGCAAAGGTATACAGACAAAATCACACACAGAAGCATACTCAAACACACTCACAAAAAGAGAAAAAGGGGAAAAAAATATATGTGTGTGTGTATATATCTATCTATCTATCTATCTATCTATCTATCTATCTATATCTATATCTATATTTATATATATCGTTGCTCCCGAAGTCCACCTCCTCAATTTGGGATGATTCACTGTCTATTCAGGTATTCCACAGATGCAGGGTACATCAAGTTGATTGTGGAGATTTAATCTGCTGCTCGTGAGGCTGCTGGGAGAAATTTCCCTTTCTCTTCTTTGTTTGCACAGCTCCCAGGGTTCAGCTTTGGATTTGGCCCCGCCTCTGTGTGTAGGTCGCCAGAGGGCGTCTGTTCTTCGCTCAGACAGGCCGGGGTTAAAGGAGCAGTTGATTCAGGGGCTCAGGTTCACTCAGGCCTGGGGGAGCGAGGGGTATGGATGTGGGGTGAGCCTGCGGAGGCAGAGGCCCGTGTGACGTTGCACCAGCCTGAGGCGCGCTGTGCGTTCTCCCGGGGAAGTTGTCTCTGGATCACGGGACCCTGGCAGTGGCGGGCTGCATAGGCTCCCGGGAGGGGAGGTGTGGATAGTGACCTGTGCTCGCACACAGGCTTCTTGGTGGCGGCAGCAGCAGCCTGAGCGTCTCATGCCCGCTTCTGGGCTCCACACTGATAGCCGCGGCTCGCGCCAGTCTCTGGAGCTCCTTTAAGCGGCGCTCTGAATCCCCTTTCCTTGCGCACCAGGAAAGAAAGAGGCAAGAAGTCTCTTGACTCTTTGGCAGCTCTAGACCTTTTCCCGGACTCCCTCACGGCTAGCCGTGGCGCACTAACCCCTTCAGGCTGTGTTCACGCCGCCAACCCCAGTCCTCTCCCTGGGATCCTACCCGAAGCCCGAGCCTCAGCTCCCAGCCCCTGCCCGCCCCGGCGGGTGAGCAGACAAGCCTCTCGGGCTGGTGAGTGCCGGTTGGCTCTGATCCTCTGTGCGGGAATCTCTCTGCTTTGCCCTCTGCACCCCTGTTGCTGCGCTCTCCTCCACGGCTATGAAGCTTCCCCCCTCTGCCACCCGCAGTCTCCGCCCACGAAGGGGCTTCTAGTGTGTGGAATCCTTTCCTCCTTCACGGCTCCCTCCCACTGGTGCAGGTCCCGTCCCTATCATTTTGTCTCTGTTTATTCTTTTTTCTTTTGCCCTACCCAGGTACGTGGGGAGTTTCTTGCTTTATGGGAGGTCTGAGGTCTTCTGCCAGCGTTCAGTAGGTGTTCTGTAGGAGTTGTTCCACGTGTAGATGTATTTCTGATGTATCTGTGGGGAGGAAGGTGATCTCCGCAGCTTACTCTTCTGCCATCTTGAAGCTCCTTCCGAAAAAAAACGAATTGCTTATTTAATAACTCAATTTAGCAACAGAGTTCTTGATTCTACATGTCCTTACCCTTGCTTCTCCACCTATACCACCAAACTTGTTCTTCTACCCTCTCTTCATTCTCATTAAATGGCCCCTCTTTTCAACCAGATGTAGGGTTAAAACACCTAGGCTGCATGCATTTCCATTTCTCTTTCATTTATACTCCCCACGTTCAGTAGGTTCTGTTGACTCAATCTTTAGAATATATGCCAAGTGTAATTAATTTTTACTAAATTTACTACCCCATGAAAGCCACCATTGTGGATTAATTTCGTGTAGCCCACTATTTTTCCCATGTTCCCATTTCTGGACCCTCTCATAATTATTTCGTCACGTGACAGTTAGGATAATCTAATAGTTTCTCATCATATTTGGAACAAAATTCAAACTACTTACCATGACCTACAAGGCCATTCATGACCAATCCCATCTACCTCTTCATTTTGAACCTTTCTCTACCTTGCCTTTTATAATCCAGTGAAGAGATGTGAAATGATTTATAATATATTTTAGAAGCAGAATTAACAATATTTGTTGATGGATTAGATATAAGTGATGAGGAAAAGCAGTGGATTAAGGACAACTCGTAGGTTTTGGTCTGAGCAACAAGGTGGGTGGCAGTTTGCAAAACTCTGACCCAAATAAATGGAGTGATGCTGTGAAAGAGAAATTTCTGAAAAATAAAAGAAAAAATGGTCTTTTTATTGGTTTGAATTTTTCATGGAAGAAGGTAAAATCAACATATTCAGAACCAAAATACAGTAGCTTTGATTTCTTGTGAATGGGATCTTTAGGTAGTTGATTAATTGAAAAAGTCCGTGAAAGAACAGATTCATTAAAAATGGTACTTACATAACTGAAATCTTTTATTTAACTGAGAACATGTACAAGATATTCATTCACCAGTTTTTTAATGTAGGTTCATGTATTTTCTTTGAATATGGATCCATTGATTAAAGTTCTCTCTTGTTTCTTTTACATAAACCACATCCATAATATATTGTATAATATTTCTAGTTTTGATCTGTGTACACTGAAGCTAAAACTTAAATTCACGTCTGAAGAAATCTCAAGGCAAAAACTTCCAGACTTTTATAACTTTTTCCAGTCTTTCGCAGTTATGTCTCCCACAACCAATTCAACAAAAATTACTTTTCAGTTACTTACTCTTATTACAAAGCATTCATTGTATTTTTTAGACCACATCTTTTTGTTTTCTCACTCATATTTCATCAGGTATACATTAATACTAATTAAAATTACAGACTTGCAATAGCAAGTACAACTGAAATGAAGAGGTTTGGAAACAAATTTAGCCAATGCTTGGTAAGCCTACAATGCAACTGAAGATGCAGTTGCGTTTGGATTTTCTAGGGAGTGATTTACTAGCTGTGACCGTTAAGTATGTCTTAGGTATCAACTACAGTATATGGGACTGAAAAGCATTAGTTATGCTGGTAAAATGAATAAGGGAAGGTTATTTAAGAGAATTTGTACTTTGTACGTATACTAGATCTCACATTCATAAAAATATATTTTATGTAATACAGTGTAAATATCGAAAGCCCTAGCTTTCAGGAAGAAATTCTCACAGCAGTTTCCCACCCCCTCATGGAGTAGTATAGGATAGGGATGTACAAGACTGGAGATCAGGAGAGCAGTTACCAATCTGAGTAGAATTTTGCTAACTGCAGAATGGTGTCTTTAAAGAGAAAATAGAAATAAAGGAAGTAAAATGGCTTTTGTTGAACTTCAAAGTCAACATTTTAGTGCCTCAAAATGTGCATTTGGACATAATGACCATGTTTGGCAAGAAGGAGGATTTTCTGGGATTGAGAGCGTCAGATGTTAAAGACAGCCCTGTCAAGCTTGACAGCAGGGCTGTGTTCCTGTTTGGGAGGTTCCTGGTATATGTATCAACAGAACATTCTTAAATGTCAGTGTTCACCAACACAAATGAAGTAGATAATGATTGTTAGTCAGTGACTGGTGTTATAAATTAAAGCCTTAACTGTTGTCTTTCAAGTCAACAAACATCTATTGATTGCCTGCTATGAGCATGGCCCCATGCTTTCTGCTACGGATGCACAAATGAAAAACATGATCTACCACAACTTCATACTCTGGTAGCAAGTAGGTATTTCAGAACTAATTATGATATAAATCAAACTAGAGAGTGCAACGATGGCCATATAAATTTTTTATTAATTTCCCTTTTCAGTGAATTTTGGAAGAAGTCAGCTGATTCTGTGTTTTATAATGTGGGGCAACTTATATAACCACTCTTGGTATAGATTTCTCACCTTTCAAATGGGCTAGCTATATCCTGGGAGGCAGTGCGCATCATTCAAAGTGATATTTTCACTAGGTACCTCCATTTAAGAGATGCCAATTAATTCTATATTATTTATAGCTGAAGAATTTTTCTTTGGCATCAGACTTCTGTGTCATTCTTCCAGTGTCTGTTGTCATTGGAAATTCCAGTAGTCTGTCCTTCACGTACCTTCCACTGAAGTGGGCATAATATTGGTTAAATGGGATGCTTTAGTGTACCCTGAACATTAAAGAATAGTATGGCTTTATTTAGTAGCCATTTATTGCTTTTTAACCAGCTAGTTCAAATTATACCCATCTCTAAGATATCAGCACACTTCCAAACAGTCACCTTCTTCTAGTTAGGTCAAAGCCCACTGCTAGACACTGTGATAGGACCATGTGCCTCTTCTTCAGAGTTTTAATTTCAGTTATAATTTTACATTATTGGTGTGATTTTTAGGGTATTTATCTGTCACTCCATTCGGTCAACTAAGCCAGTTGACTCTCAACAGAGCAGGAACCATGTATGTTTTACTCGTCATCATTGTCTCAGCTTTTAGCCTGGTGCTGCTTGGTACTGAATAGAGGAATGAACTCCTACCTGAAGTCTTTATTTCCTTCCTGTGTTAACTCTTGTGGGAGGGAAGTTGGGGGAGATGATACTGGTGAAATTGAGTTCCATAAATTTGCTAACCACTTCTTCCTTTTAGTGTCCTAAACTTATTTTACTAAAGTTTCAAAGGATGTTCCACCATTCTACTGGGGAACAAGCCTGTGACCACGTTACCCAGATCATTTTTAATTGTATACATTTTAATCAAGTTCCCTATTAAGCAGTTGCCTTTCCAGGATGAAGAGGCCAATGTTTCAATATGACTCAAATAGCAACACCCTAACATGTTAGTTGCTATTTCCTCTCTTGCTTATGCCTTCTCTGGCTTCTTTGTTAACATTTTTGATTTGCGACAACCATAATCTCTTGTGGCATTCAAAAGTGTAAGCACTGAGGTTATATAGAATGCTAATTTCAGTTGGATTTCTACTCTTCTTCTTCTTCCTCTTCCCCTTTCCCCTTCCTCTCTTCCCCTCCTTCTTCCCTTTTCCCCTCTCCCCTCCTCCTCTTCCCCCTTCCTTCTTCCTCTTCTTCCCCTTCTTTTCCTCCCCCTCACCTCCCCCCCCATTTCTTCTCCTTTTTTGCTCACAACTTATTATATAACTGGAGGTTTGCACCTTTTAATCCCCTTTACCTATTTTGCCCCCACCCCACTCCCCAACCTCTGGCATTGACTAATTGTTCTCCATATCTATGAGTCTTCTTTTGTTTTGTTTGCTTGCTTTGTTTCTTAGATTCCACATGTAAGTGTCTAATATTCTTCTTTATACATTTATGTTTTCTTCACTTTTCAACCCCAATAGACGATTCAGTCAGTTTCCTTGGGGAACTAACAGTGACTCCTAGGCATGTACTTTCTCTGCCTGAAGCTGATAGTTCAGGGCTGTTCATTTTATACCTATGTCATGTATCATAAAATATATTACCTTATACTTACTAAGTTGAAGACTATTTATTACTTTTCTATCCACTTGTACAAATTGGTTTGATTTTCATACCTATATTTTACCCTTTTTCTTAGCTACAAATTTGGAGTTTTCACATTGAATAAATTTGGGCTTCTTGAACATTTATAAATGTGTTAAATATGATTGACATCAATGTTGTTTCCCAAGGAACTTCACTCTGGAGGAAACTACACATTTATCCCTATTCTGAGTACAAGTCTTTCCTGGTCTAAGTCTACCCATGATAAAACTGCCCTATGGCACTACACCGTCCATGGGGATTTCTGTCTTTCTGTTGTTCAAAGGCAGGCCAGTCTGGCTAGCGTGCACCTGTGTGGCCGTGCTCATGGCTTATGCATGGTGTCCATTCTGATTGGTTGAGGATTCTCTTCGATTGCTTGAAGCCCAAGCACTGCCTGTTGTTAATATTCTGAATATTTAAGGTGACCACAAAATCATTCAGTGACATCAGGATCACATATTAGTTCTTGGTTTTATATCTAGTCTCCTGGGATAAGCCATAATGGATAACTGAGTCACTTGGCTGTGCAGCAGAGATTGACACAACATTGTAAATCAACTCTACTTCCATTAAAAAAGGAACAAGAAAAAAATAACTCATTGTTTAAAACTATTGAGTTTCATTTTTCTTTGCTGGGTAGAGGACTGGATAGCCATAAAATAGGATGAAGCAAAACCACTGATGTAAAATGGAGGATTTGGATTATCTGCAAACTATAATCATGAATTAATGGTGCTTTTATAAGTCTGGCTTTAAGGTCATGCATCTGAATCTTCTGGGAACTGAAAGTTCTTTGAATTTTTCAGGTAATGGGAGGATATGTTTCTTGTCTCAGGGAAAAGTAGTGAATCCACTAACTTAATGTCATTCTCCTTATTTCTTTATAAAATAACAGACTTACGACATGTTTCTGTCGGCATGGTCAAAATATACCAGAGCTGTGTGAAAAATCTTATAGTTTTTTTTAAGGGGCTGGGCTACAGCTGCAGAGTCTGTGCTACAGACATGATGGTTCTCTCTTTTTCAGTATTTAAGTGGAGTCATGTAGACACAGTGGTAAGAAGGGAATATGTCCTTAGACTATCACAGAAGCCATGGTTTGTATGAAGATCCAATTATTTTTGAACTTTGTAGACTATTAGTAAGAAGGAATCCATTTTTTATTGACTTCAGTAGGTTGAGATTTAGCAATCATTTTTCAGTAATTTTGCTTAATAGTGTAAAAATTTTTTAAACTGACCGCTAAAGTTTCCCATGGTTGAGGCACTGTTTCCAGAAAGAACCTGAAAATTAAGATTTCACTAGGTACACGAACATTGTATTCTTTTTTGGAGTTAGGATTTTCTCTGTTATTGGCCTCCTAAGTTCAAGATCAGGCTTGATGATCAACTGGTGGGGCTGTTGTAAACAAATCCTTGCTCTTCAAAGTGTGGTCCATGGATTGGCATCATCTGGAAGCTTGTTAGAAAGTCTGTCTAAGGCCCCAGACCTACTCAATAAGAATCCACAGTTTGACAAGATGTCCAGGTGATCCATATATACATTAAAGTTTGAGAAGCTTGTTATGGAGGGTATCTAATTAGGGTAAACTTGGGGAAGGGCCCTGGTAGGTATAAATGACCTTTCAAGTTTTGCGCCATAGGGTTCTATATTACGCTAAGAAGGAACCATCTTCCAATGGATGTTATTTGGATCTTTTGACATAGGACTAGATGGAAGATGGTAGATGGTAAGTTCTCAGTGAAGGAGACTTTGGGATGGCAATTTAACTTTCCTTCACTTTTGCTGTTTTTCAGTGTGTATATGGTACTCTAGTTGTTCTTGACATTACCTATTTTGATTCTGGTCTTTAAAAAGACAACTGTGGATTTGAAAGCCCTATAAGAAAAATCTTGAACTGTATTTGCCATTTTTATGATTCATCATTGGTCATTAGCATTTTATGTTCATATTTTTCTGATTTGTAATTTAAAGTTGGCAATAATGTATAATATAATTTCAAAAAATGAATTTCGTCTCAAATTAGATTTCTTGGCTCTACTGGCATAACAATAAAACCACACTTGTCTAAAATTAGACCACAGGTCTGTCTTTCTGCAGTTAGAGCTATTCAGATATTTACTTTATTTAGCTATTAGCAGCTGTTGTTGTTTTCGGTTTCCTTTTGCCTTTGGATCTGAAAGCAGCTTGAAAATAGAGTAATATTTAAATAATCGCATTTTGTGTAGTTAAATTCTTTCATGAATTCATTTCATAGTTCCTCATAAAGCAAGCATATATGGGCTAGCACACACACAAACGCAATCTTTATATGAATACTTTGAAAAGTGTTTAACATATGAATTGAAAACATACTTTCCTCTTACAACTGTTTCTGAAACGCTTTTTCCTTTAATTCCTTCAAATCTGTTAAATCATCTGGGGTGATGTGACATGTGCAGGCATTCTTGGTTGTTACAACAAGGGGTTGGAGGTGCGGAGGTGCCACTGGCATCTAGTGGGTAGAGGCCAGGGATCTTGCTTGAACATCCTGCAATATTCAGGACATTCCCCCAAAAAAGAGTTAGCAAGCCCAAAATGTCAATAGTGCCAAACTTGAGAAGGCCTGTATTAAACTGAATTGGTTAATATTTAAACTTGCAGTGAACTTCTGTGCATGGGGATATGCTATTTAGAGACAAAACAATTTATTGACTGCAAATGTAAAAAAAGTTTAAATACGGTATCAGTATTTTTACAAAAGCAATTGAAATGTCAAAATTCAGACTATAAGGCAACATGAATCTAGTAGAGTTTGTATGATGTTGCAAATATCAGAAATAAGTTTGGTGGGTATCTTCCCTCCCTTTTCCCGTCACCTCAGCAGTTGAATAGGTTTCCTGTTAAGAGAAGCTAAGCAAAATACTGTCATGGAAATATTGGATATTTCAATTAATAAATTCCAAATAAAAGTGGAATTAAGCTAAAAATTATAAAGAGTCCTTGAATGGCTTGTTGATTAGAAACTAATGTAACTCCTTGTCTAGGATAAAATAGCAAACAGGCAGCAGCTGCTGGTAATTTGGTGCAAGTAATTGTAGAGCCAATAAGTTGAAGAAGTGCTTATTAAAAGAAACTGCTTTCCTATCTGCTTGTAAGTTCAATTGAGTAATGCACCCTACATGTGGTCTGATACTGGGTAAATTATACACCTGATTTAAAAACACTCCATCCATAAGAGCTCCTATTTTGCTCATCCATAAAATTTTTACTTTCTTCATTACTACTTGCAGCAGTGTATGGCATAATATCTATCAAATTAGGCTTTGAGGACATCTCAGGCTGGCACCCTGCTGACTTGAAACATGTGCTTAATATTACTGCAGCACTTTTAACCCCATGAGTGCCCCGGGTTAGCCCATATAGGCACACAGAATCGGTTCTTTCCTCTCTTTGCTGACACATCCTCCACCTATGGAGAATGAGAAACATCAAAGATAAAGGGGTGGGGGTGGAATTGGGGTTTAATCACTGGGTAGGAGAAATAAGTAGTTGAAGTTTATAGAAATAAGATGGACAAAATGAAAACTGTGTGGTCTACTATTTCACAGTTTTCAAATATATGAACCAAATGTAAAATTTGAAATCAAGGCATTCTATTTATTTGACTTAATAAACTTTGAAAAGCAAGAAAAAATACACAATAGGACATTCTGGCTAACTCACACTTAAAGCCAACTTTGGAAGGTATTTTATTTATATTTATAAATGTCTGGATGACTTTAATTTTAATAAACATTTATTGCCTTCTATCTACTAAGTGCCAGGCACTGTGCTTGATGGTAAAGACAATAGTGATGAGCACATGTGGCCCATGACATCTTGCAACTCAGATCTTGCAAAGGGGTCAATATTTCAACAAATAACTCTAAAGTAATGGTAAAGTAGAAATGATCTCAAGACTGTTGTTCCACATTCATTCATTCATTTATTCATTGAGGGGAGATGGTGTCTTTAACAATTACTCTACTTGCTGGGTCCCATTGGCAGCTCTTGCCCTATTGCAGAGCTAGATACACCTGTGACTATCAGCCTGATGCTGTTAAATATTTGAATCGTGTAATTATTTCCCCCTATTCTTATTCCATGCTGACCTAGTGGTCTTCTGATTATAATTTAGCTTCCCACCTGGAATGTCCTTGTGGGGAAAATGCACTTACTAGAGAACTCCAGTGGTCATTCTTTTCTTGTAATACTACTTGTTCTAAATGAACAAACTGGTATATTGTTCATAATTTAGCTCCCTGTGTAATGCTCTGAATTGATGACCCTTTGACAATCTACTTTTCATTATAAATGCATAGTTCATTATTAATCTTGTGAGGTTGGTCACTGTGACTTTATCTCCAAAGAGATTGGACCCACTACTTTCTGGGTGCTGACAAGTTAGGCTCTGTGGCCAGATTCCAGAAATTAGTGTAAAGAGTAGAAGACACTGGAGGATGTGAGAATGTTTAAAAAGTAATGTGTGGGGAGAGAGAGAGAGAAAGAGAATAAGAGTCATACTAAGGCTAGATCTCGAGACATGTCAACAGCAAAGAAGCAGAGCAATACATGCAAATGGAAAATGGAGGACGAGGATAACAGGAAACGAGAGAAAAGGGTCTAGAAAGGAGCTGGGAAGCAGAGATGGATGAGCATGAGAAACAGGCCATTGAATAAGGCAGTTCAATCCTTCAAGAAAGCAGTGTCAGTAGAGAAGTGGGAGGGGGGCAGGGAACCAGATTGCATGAAGTTATGGAATAAATTGCTGGTAGAGAAGTGGAAGTGGCAAGTGTGGGCTTCCCTTCAAGAAACTGGACAAGAAAATGACAGCTTGAAGTGTTCTCTTCTGAAAAAAAACACGTCAGTGTTTGTGGACAAAATGCAAAATGCTGGTAGAGAGGAAGGGGATAAATGACAGAGTAAATCTCCAGGTAAGGCATTCATGCATGTCTTTATTTTTTACTCATTCATTCATTCATGTAGAGAGAGCATAGAGTAGTGGTTAGGGACCCAGATGCTAGAACCAAATGGCCTGGGTTTGAATACCAATTACACTATTACAGCTTTGGGGAAATTAACCGCTCTGTGCCTATCTGCACCTACCTCAGAGAGTTATTGTAAGGAGTAAATGAATTAATATTTTTAAAGCATCTAGAACTGTACCTGATACGTGGTAAGCATTTAAACATGTTTGATAAGTAACGAAAGGAGTTAGTCTGGAGAAGGGATAAGATACCAGATCCTCTAATAATCAACAATTTTTTTCTATATTTCCTGAATTTCTCACAAAATGTATTTGAGATGCGAAATTACCCAGAGCCTCTAATGAATAAAATTGCTATATACATCGGTATGAAATATGCTGACAATCTTATTCCTAGGTACAAGGTAAAATTGCAGAACTCTGTAAAGGAGTTAAAAGGAATTTCCTGAAGAAATTGCAAACTAATTCTGTCACATTTTTGTGGAATTTGGTGGCTCTTACTCCAAGCTACTTTCAGAATACAACCTTTGGCTTCATATCTTTCTTTGAATATAACCTACCCTTTCTACCCTCTCTCCTTTACTCTAGATATCATTTGGAGCTCAGGGAAGTCAATCTGTAAAATTTTTCCACATTTTAAAAAATTTTTATTCCTTGTGCTTTTCAATTGACATTGGCTCAGAGCATATAGGGTTAATTTAATAAATGCATCAGATGACTCTTCCCTTGGGCATCTCAGTTGATGGGAATGTAATTGCTTATTAATTGGTTGAGAACATTCTGCTATTAATGAGGAAAAGTGGGTGAATAATTCACTAAACTCTCTCCCTCCTTTCCTTCTCTTCCTCTTAGACACATTCTTTTGTTTTAGAGAATCATAAGCATTGTTTATGGTGACTAGTGGCCCACTATTTTTAAAACTCAATATAGGAAAAGAAATACCTGGGTAAATTATCGAAAGCTTCCACTTTTCACAAAAGCAAGTGATGGTTTGCTCAGAACAGCAAACCTGTCTCTCTTTTCCTTAACCTGTTGCTAATCTTGGTTTACTTTGTCTTTGTTGTACAAGGAGAGAAAATGCTAGTATATATTGTGGGTTTGTTTAATTTTTAAGTTGCATATTGGAAAATAATCCTGATGGCTACCTTGAAAGAGAAATATCAGCAGATGACTGTTCTCATCTTCATGTCTATCTGGGGACTGTCTCTAAGGCTGTAGTAAAGGATTCTAAATGGGCCCTTCCCAGGGTTCACCTCAATGGCTCATCTGAAAACTTGGGTCTGGGAGTAGGTCTGGGACACTCCCTTGATTGGAAATGGGAGCTGAAGGGACTGTCCAGCAGACAGAAGACATACCAGTTTCAGATGGCTGCAAAAAACCGACGTGCAGATTCCAAAGTTGAAGGTACCACCCCTGTGTTCACCAGGATGTGAGTCTCAGGCCCTTTGTACCCTAGCTCTGTGATCTGGTTCAAATTGTTTAAATTCCTTTGGGCACCCTCCTTAGCCTTTATAAGCTTCAATAAACTGCAGATGTTGATGTTTCTCCTATGTTTCTACACAGAGATATAGTGTGAATTGACTGAAAGAACTTTGTGTACCACAAATAACAATACAGCTCTTAGTATTATAATTAGGATTAATCTTAATACTAAGATAAATATTAGGTTGTTAGTTACATTAGAACAATAGGTAAAGAAGTTAAACTTAAGAGCAGAATTAGCCTTAGTTACTTAACTGAGTAGACTTCAAAAACTGTTAACACCCGCTCCTTTTAAACAAACTGAATAGGACAGAGAAATGGAACAGGAAAAAGACAGGATTTAGAGGTGCCAGAGCCCATGACAGTGCCTGATGCACATAGATGCTTAAGATGTGTATTTTGAATGAATGTGCTGGAGGGATATTTAAATTATTTTATCTTTCTCCTTTATACTTTTTGGGTTTTTTTTCCAAGTTTGATACAAGCAGGATATATTAATTTTAAAATCATTAACACCACTATTTAAAAGAAAACACAGTAACAAAAACAAAACATGGAAAATGAGAGTACCATAGAGAATAGGAGCAGTCATTTTTAGAGGAGGAGACTTGGGGAATGAGTAAAAGAGCTCACATTTTTTGCACACTTCTGTGCTAGGCATGTGAGAAGTGCCTTATATGCTTTATTATATTTAATCCTCTTAACAAGACTAAATGGTAGATGCCAGCATTATTTCATTTTGCAGATTAGGAAATGGGCACAAGAGATTTCCAACAGATTTCCCAAGTCTTATGGCTGGTTGGTGGCCAAGTCAGGATTCATACCCAGATAGTGTGGCTCTTCTTTATCCATTTATTTTTTGATAGACGCTTAGGTTGCTTTCATATCTTGGCTATTGTAAATAATGCTGCTATGAACATTGGGGTGCATATATCTTTTTGAATTAGTGTTTTCATTTTCTTTGGATATTCTTAGGAAAGGAATTGCTGGATAATATGATAGCTCTATTTTTAGTGTTTTGAGGAACCTCTGTACTGTTTCTATAGCGGCTGAACCAATTTATGTTCCCACCAACAGTGCAGGAGGGTTTCCTCTTCACCACATCCTGGCCAACACTTATTATTTGTTATCTTTTTGATAATATCCATTCTGACAGGTGTGAGGCGATATTTCATTGTAGTTTTGATTTGGATTTCCCTGATGATTAGTGATGTTGAGATTCTTTTTATGGGCCTGTTGGTCATCTGCATGTCTTCTTTGGAAAAATGCCTGTTCAGGTCTTCGGCCCATTTTTTAATTGAGTTGTTTGATTTTTTTGATATTGAGTGATATAAGTTTTTTATATATTTTGGATATTAAGCCTTTAACAGACATATCATTTAAAAATACTTTTCCTGTTCAGTAGATTGCCTTTTCATTTTGTTGATGGTTTCCTTCTCTGTGCAAAAGCTTTTAAGATTAATTAGGTCCCATTTGTTTATTTTTCCTTTCGTTTCCCTTGCCTGAAGAGAGAGATCCAAAAAAATATTGCTAAAGACCAGTGTCAAAGAGTATACTGCCTATGTTTGCTTCTAAGAGTTTTGTGGTTTTGAGGCTTACATTTAGGTCTTTAATCAATTTTGAGTTTATTTTTTCTATATGATGTGAGGAAATGGTCTAATTTCATTCTATTACACATAGCTGTCCAGTTTTCCAACACGACTTATTGAAGAGACTTTTTCCCATTGTATATTCTTGCCTCCTTTGTCATAGATTAATTGGCCATAGGTGTGTGGGTTTATTTCTGGACTCTCCACTCTTTTCCATTGATCTGTATGTCTGGTTTTGTGCCAGTACTATACCGTTTTGATTACTGTAGCTTTGTAGTATAGTCTGAAGTCAGAGAGTGTGATACCTTTGACTTCGTTCTTTATTTTCAAGATTTCTTTGGCTATTTGCAGTCTTTTGTGGTTCCATACAAATTTTAGGAATATTTGTTCTAGCTCTGTGAAACATGTCATAGGTATTTTGGTAGAGATTGCATTAAATCTGTAGATTGCTTTGGGTAGTCTGTACATTTTAACAGTATTAATTCTTTTAATCTACAAAAATGGGATATCTTTCTATTTATTTATATTGTCCTCAATTTCCTTACTTAGTGTCCTAAGTACAGGCCTTTTACCTCCTTAGATTTATTCCTAGATATTTTATTCTTTTTTGATGTAATTGTAAATGGATTGTTTTCTTGAATTTTCTTTCTTATAGTTCATTTTCAGTGTATAGAAAAGCAACAGGTTTCTGTATATTAATTTTGTATCTGCAACTTTACTGAATTCATTTATTAGTTCTAATAGATTTTTGGTGGCGACTTTAGGGTTTTCTGTATATAGTATTATGTCATCTGAAAATAGTGACAGTTGTACTTCTTCGCTTCCAATTTGGATGCCTTTATTTCTCTTTCTTGTCTGATTTCTGTGGCTAGGATTTCTAATATTATGTTAAATAGAAATGGGAAGAGTGGACATCCTTGTCTTCTTCCTGATCTTAAAGGAAAAGCTTTCAGCTTTTCATCATTGAGAATGATGTTAGCTGTGGATTTGTCATAAGTGACCTTTGTTATGTTGAGATATGTTCCCTCTATACCAACTTTGTTGACAGATTTTTTTAAAATCATGAATGGTTGTTGAGTTTTTTCAAATGTTTTTTCAAATGTTGAGTTTTTCTGTGTCTAATGAGATGATCATATGATTTTTATCCTTTGTTTTGTTAATGTGGTGTATCACACTGATTGATTTGTGGATATTGAAACATCCTTGCATCCATGGAATGAATCCCACTTGATCATGGTGTATGATCCTTTCTATATATTATTGAATTCAGTTTACTAACATTTTGTTGAGTGTTTGTGCATCTATATTCATCAGAGATATTGGCCTGTAATTTACTTTTTCTGTAGTGTCTTTGTCAGGTTTTGGTGTCAGGGTAATGGTGGCCTCATAGAATGAACTTGGGAGTTTTCCAAATTTTTGGAATAGTTTGAGGATAGGTATTAACTCTTGTTTATATGTTTGGTGGAATTCCTCTGTGAAGCCATCCAGTCCTAGACTTATTTGTTGGGAGTTTTTTTATTACTAATTCAATTTAACTACCAGTGATTAGTATGTTCAGATTGTCTATTTTTTTTCTGATTCAATCTTGGAAGATTGTATGTTTCTAGGAGTTTATCTACTTCTTCCTGGTTGTCCAGTTTGTTGGCATATAACTGTTTTTAGTATTCTCTTATGATTATTTATATCTCTGATTATTTGTAACTTCTCCTCTTTCATTTCTAATTTTGTTTATTTGGGCCTCTCTTTTTTTCTTAATGAGCTTGATTAAAGTCTTATCAATTTTGTTTGTATTTTCAAAAAAGCAGCCATTGGCTTCTACTACTTTTTAAATTTTTTTTTTTGGTCTCCATTTTATTTATTTTTGCTCCGATCTTTATTATTTCCTTCCTCCTGCTGAGTTTGGACTTTGTTTGTTATTCTTTTTCTAATTCCTTTAGATGGTAGGTTAGGTTGTTTATTTGAGGCTTTTCTTGTTTCTTGATGTAGGCCTGTATTGCTATAAACTTCCCAGTTAGAACAACTTTTGCTGAGTCCCATAGATTTTGGAAAATTGTTTTTATTTTCACTTGTCAAAAGGTATTTTCTGATCTCCTCTTTGATTTCTTCATTGATCCATTGGTTTTTTAGTAACATGTTATTTAGGCTCCACATGTCTGTGTTTTTTCCATTTTTCTTCCTGTAATTGACTTCTGGCTTGGAAATGGTTGGAAATGATGCTTGATATAATTTCTTTCTCCTTAAATTTTCTGAGACTTGTTTCGTGAACTAACATGTGACCTCTCCTAGAGAATGTTCCATGTGCACTTGAAAAGAATGTATATTCTGCTGTTTTTGGATGGAATGTTCTGTAGGTAACTATTAAATCCAACTTATCTAACATGCCATTTAAGGCCACTGTTTCCCTTATTGATTTTTTGTCTGTATGATCTATTCATTGACATAAGTGTGGTATTAAAATCCCTGACTATTATTGTATTACTGTCAATTTCTCATTTTATTTCTATTAATATTTTCTTTATATATTTAGGTGCTCCAATATAAGGTGCATATATATTTATGAAGGTTATATCCTCTTCTTGGATTGGTCACTTTATCATTATATAATGCTCTTCTTTGTCATTTATTGTAGACTTTGTTTTAAAGTCTACTTTGTCTTATATGAGTATTGCTACACCAGCTTTCTTTACATTTTCATTTGCATGGAATATCTTTTTCCATCCTCTCACTTTCAGGTTCTGTGTGTCTTTAGTTCTGAAGTGAGTCCCTTGTAGGCAGCATATAGATGGGTCTTGTTTTTTTTAATCCATTCAGCCATCCTGTATCTTTTGATTGTAGCATTTAGCCCATTGACATTTAAAGTAATTATTGATAGGTATGTACTTAGTGCCACTTTGTTTCTTGTTTCTGTTTTTTTTTGTAGTTCATCTGTGTTCTTCTTTTAGTCACTTCCCTTGTGGTTTGATGGTTTTGTTTAGTGTTATGTTTGTGTTTATTTCTCACCAGTTTTTGTGTTGCTATTGCATGTTTTCATTTGTGGTTTACCATGGATTTTACATATGCTGACCTATAACTGTATCTACTTGTTTTAAACTGATAGTCATTTAAGTTTAAACACATTTTAAAAGATCTACATATTTTTTACTCCCCCCTTGCAAGTTTTGTGTTTTTGATGTCATATTTAACAACTTCATGCCCCTTAATTGCTTATTGCATTTATAGTTGATTTTACAATTTTTGTTCTTTTAGCCTTCATACTAGCTTATTTAAGTGGTTGATCCACTGCCTTTACTTTACATTTGCCTTTAGCAGTGGAATTTTTCCTCCCTATATTTTCTTATTTCTTGCTGCAGCCTTTTCTTTTTCACTTAAAGAAGACTCTAACATTTCTTGTAAGGTCAGTTTAGTATTGTTTTTTTTCTTTTCTTTCTTTTTTTCTTTTCGCTTATCTGTGAAGCCCTTTATTTCTACTTCAGTTCTGAATGATAATCTTATTGGGTAGAGTATCCTAGGTTGTAGGTATTTTTCCTTTCAGTACTTTAAAATATATTATGCCACTCCCTTCTGGCCTGCAAAGTTTTTGCTGAAAAATCACTTCATAGCCTTCTGGGGAGTCCCTTGTATGTGACTCTTTGTTTTTCTCAGTTGCCTTTAAAATTCTCTTTAGCTTTTGTCATTTTTATTATATGTCTTGGTGTGAGTCTGTTTGGGTTCATCCTGTTTGGGCCTCTCTGTACTTCCTGAACCTGGGTATCTGTTTCCTTCTTCAGGTTAGAGAAATTTTCAGCCATAATTTCATCAAATACATTTTTTTACCCCCTTTATATCTCTCTTCTTCTTCTGGGACCCCTATAACATGAATGTTAGTATGCTTGATGTTGTACCAGAGGTCCCTTAAACCAGGGACCCACAACCCCTGGGCCACGAACGGGTACCAGTCCGTGGCCTGTTAACAACCAGGCCGCACAGCAGGAGGTGAGCAGCAGGTGAGTGAGTGAAGCTTCATCTGTATTTACAGCTGCTCCCCATCACTTGCATTACTGCCTGAGCTCTGCCTTCTGTCAGTATTATGGTGAGTTGTATAATTAGTTCGTTATATATTACAATGTAATAATAATAGGAATAAAGTGCACAATAAATGTAATGTACTTGAATCATCCCGAAACCATCCCCCCTCCCACCCCCCAGCCCCCACCCTCACCCCCGGTCTGTGGAAAAATTGTCTTCCAGGAAACCAGTCCCTGGTGCCAAAAAGGTTGGGGAACGCTGCCTTAAACTATCCTCATTTTTAAAAATTTGTTTTTCTTTTGCTGTTTGGGTGATTTCCACTTTTCTAACTTCCAGATTATTTATGCATTCTGTGTATCGCCTAATCTGCTGTTAATTCCTTCTAGTGTATTTTTCATTTGAGTTATTGTGTTCTACAGCTCTGACTGGTTCTTTTCTATATTTTCTACTTCTTCTTTGAAGTTCTCACTGTGTTTGTCTAATCTTTTCCCAAGTTCAATTAACATTATTATTACTACGGCTTTAAACTCTTAATCAGGTAAATTATTTATCTCTGTTTCTCTAGGGTTTTTCCAGGGATTTTATCTTGTTCTTCTGTTTGAAACATATTCCTCTGTGTTCTCATTTTGTTTAACTGTCTCTGTTTGTCTCTTAAATTAGGTGAAACAGTTACCTATCTGGGTCAGGAAGGCATATCCTTGAATTGGAGCAGCCATATGCAGTCTCCATGTGCCCAGTGGTTAGGTGAGAGAGCTAGATCTGAAGTGAGCACAGGCCACATCTTCTCCCAGGGTGCACTGGCAGCTTCTGACTTGATGGGAAGCAGGGCTGGATTTGGAGCAGCTAGAGTCATAGCCATTGTAAGCCAGGGTTTCTCCTAGGCTCAGTGGCAGTCACTGCCCTATCAGTGGCAATGCTGGAGGCTTTGCTGGAGCAGGAGCCCTGAGGGAGCTGTGCCTTGTGTGATAGCAGGTGTGACAACAGTGTGTGCCTTGGTTGGGGGTGTGACTGGGGCCCAAGGGGTCGGAGCTCCACTTCTGAGCTGGTTCCACTTTTTCCCTGGTGTGTGCCCCTTAGTTAGAGGCTGGGTCAAGGCTGGAGGGGTTGGAGCTGCACTACTGAACTGGTTTCATTCCTTCCCAAGTGCTCACATTCATGCCCATGCTGGCAGAGGGGTCTCCACTCTGGCCAGAGGCAGCTGGCTCCATTCCCTCCAAGTGTGTGCATACTCATTGGCAGTGGTGGCCTTCACCTTAGAAGGGAGCGGTATCAGAGCAGAAGGTGCTGGAGCGGGAGCCCAGTGCAGGCTGGAGGTTGTGCTGGGGTGGTCCTGGCGTGCCAGCCAGAACACCTGGCAGTTTTTTTGGTTTTGCTTCCTGGAGGCAGTTTACATTCACTTTTATTTTTTAAGAAATGTGTTTATTTTTATTTATTTTTTTAAATAAAATTTTAAATTTTATTTATTTTTGGCTGTGTTGGGTCTTCGTTGCTGTGTGCGGGATTTCTCTAGTTGTGGTGAGCGGGGGCTACTCTTCGTTGAGGTGCACAGGCTTCTCGTTGCGGTGGCTTGTCTTGTTGCAGAGCACGGGCTCTAGGTGCGCAGGCTTCCGTAGTTGTAGCACGCAGGCTCAGTAGTTGTGGCACGTGGGCTTAGTTGCTCCATGGCATGTGGGATCACCTGGCAGTTTTTAATCTGCGGCCTCCACACTGGGACTGGGAGCAAGCAAGTCTGTGCATACACTCTTCAAGTACACAGTCTTGGTTTCTTACAGCCCTCCAGTAAGCCCCACTGGTTTTCAAACCAGCTAAGGTGGTTTATCTTCCCAGTGTTGGACTCAAGGGCTGGGGTGCCTAATATGTGGCTCAAACTCCTCCCTCCCCAAGGAGGATTCCCAAGCCTGTGATGCCCCCCTCCTCTTCTGGGTCACCTGCTAAGGGTACAGGTCCTGACTAGATCGCTTCTCCTCCCTTCCTGCCAGACTCCGTGTGGTTCTTTCTTACAGCATTGGTTGTAGAAGAGTGGTTCTGCTAGTCTTCAGGGCATTCTTAGTGAGAGTTGCTCTATATGTAATTGTAGTTTTGATGTGTTCATGAGGGGAAGTGAGCTCAAGGTCCTCCTACTCTGCTACCTTGATACTGACTCTCAATACAATGATTCTTAAACTTTGCATAGTAGTTTAACACAAAGTCCTTTAATGTACTGTCTTACTAATACAACAGATAGCCGAGAGATGTTTTAGTCCAATTTTATTAATAACTAATATTTTTGAGCCCTTACTCTACACCAGCATTGTGTGAAGACCTTTGGAAGGAGTGTCTCATTTATGTTATAACATCCACATGAAGTTGGAATTTCCTCTATCATAAGAACACTAGGAAGCAGAGGCTCAGAAAGCAAAATAACCATCTACAATCACATATCTATGGGTGGGGGCTGGAATTTGCATCAGGGCAATCCAGCTCCGTGGTTGGCACTCTAACCATTAATCTATACTGTCAGCGACTTGCCTAGGTTACACTGCTAGTAATAAAGAATGGGGCTATTTTCAAAACTCAGGGTTTTTTGTACCAAGTCTGCTTAGTGTGACCAAAACCAAAAAATCATGTTTAGTGAGAATAGTGGGAAAAAGCTGGAGGGAATATCCTGAATTCTAGCCTATCACAGCTGTGTGACCCTGGGACCTTTTAAAGTCACATGTTTTCTCTTCGGAATAGATATAATAATTCCTTCTCCATCTACCCCACCACAAACTCACCTGTAGTGAAATTGTTCTGTAAAATGAACTTCTCATCACAATTTAAAATGTTTGTTCTTAAATGAATTTTTGTGCTGACTTCGCATCTTAGAAGCCTTGAAGGCATGGGGAATATTGAAGCTTTACCAAGTTTACACCGGCAGTCATACTGTATGCTGTCTTACATACATACCCAAGATCAATGAATAAGCTTCAGATATGAAACAAGTAAAAATAAGTTATTTTATTTGTTCCCTTTTTTAAACAAGAAGAATTATTTTCCATAGACTGGCTTTATTCAGAGTTGTGAAAGTATCACTGGATGTGGGAAATTAATCCTTGGAAGTAGGCACTAAAATGATACAACATCTAAGACTATCAGATAAAGAGCAGAGATAAGATTTAAAATGCTTTTCATAAAGATCCTACTTTATATTTAGCTAAGTAATATATGGAAAAATTGGCACCTTTCAGCACTAGAGCGATTACCACCACTGTTACTGCAAAGGCTGATGCTTGGCCAGCACCTGCAGTGGAATTAAATTAATGGAATTGATTTGTTGGCTCATTTTTAAAAAATATAAAGTTGCTTTTTGAGAAAATTACAGATTTGCACTTAATTTAAAATTCTTTCCATAAATGTTACCTATTTCTAATTATAATATACTTTCTGCTATTGAAGACATATTTCTAGACTAGATCAAGACATGATTATTAGACATTTCATACTTGCTCAGAACAACACAATGATGAAAGCAAAGCTGGTAGCACTTTATAGATAAGACAAAACATTTAATGGATGCATATTACATGCCAGCTCTGTGCGAATCACTTTACATATGTTGGCTCATTTAATTACTCAAAAGAACAATATAAAGCCTGTGGAAGATTTGCTGTGTAAATTGTGAAGTGCTACAGAAATGTCAGGCCTTCTTATGATGCAGGGCATTAGGTGAACACCATGGACTTGAGAACACCTTCACCGTATATAACAAGAAGCTTCCAGGAGGATGGAGGGTCTAGCTTGGGCATTACAAATAAAATCAATAGAATGATTTTATTTAATGATTTGTAATATTTGTATATTTGTAATTTACTGATTTGTAATAAAATCACACTACTGTATATAAAAAAATAACAATATAGGTATTACTGTTATCATATTTTTGCATATAGGCTCCAAGAGGTTAAGTAATTTCTTCAAAGTCACACAGCTGATAAGTGTGGACCTGAACTAGAACCCAGAGTGTCCAAAGCCTTTTCTCTCTAGATTCTTCATGTTTTCATGAAATAGTGCTGAGTGGCACTCTTGGCTACCTGCCCTTTCATCACTGCCATTCGACTTAATTTTGCTGTGCAGCAACTTGTATGCTAAGGAGATCTTTAATTCTTGAGGGGAGCCATTGGTCCTCTTCTCCTTACTTCAACCTTAATTATATGGATAGATTGTTGTGAAAAACTGGAAAAAATGAAGATAATGACAAGTTCAACGTTATATACTCTGTGTTAGAATAGAGAATTTTGTCATATTAACAGCCCCATTGTGATTCTTAGGAATATTATTACTGAATAGAAAAGTGAAATCATGTACTTTGTAATATTTTCATGTTTTCTCTATGTTCTACAAATTTAGTTTCTTCACGATGGAACCAAACCAAAGTCAATGAAGTGCAACAATAATAACTATATCTGTGTGTGTGCATACATATATACACAGTTGACCCTTGAACAACACAGGTTTGAGCTGCACAGGTCCACTTTTATTTGGATTTTTTTTTTATAGTAAATACTACAGTACTACATGATCCACGGTTGATTGAATCCGTGGATGCAGAACTGCAGAGACGAAAGACTGACTATAAGTTATATGTGGATAATCAACTGCAGGGAGGGTTGGCGCTTCCAACCCCCTACATTGCTCAAGGGTCAACTGTATATATGTATCTATACATACACACATATTATTTAGGTACATTGATTGATAGATGAGGTATGTAGACTTTTACTAGGATTAATGGGACAGTTCTGTACAGCTGAGTTCAGAGTGGGGGATTATGTATTGAACCTGATTCTAAAGTCCAAATTTATACTTGCAAAAGAGTTCAGTCTGGAATCTCAGGTACAAATGGCAACAGTAACGGTAACAGCAGCTACTATTTAAGCAGCAATGCTTTGTGCCCCACACAGTGCTCACTGCTTTACATGTGCTCTCTCATTCTCATCTGCATGGTGTAGATGAGGGACTTTCATAGGTGAAGGGCTCTGGCAGAGTCTCACGAAGCCTGAGCCCTTGTCAAGCTCAGGTCTGGCTGACTTGGGATCCTCACCCTTAGCTCCTGCACCATCAACCACCAAATATTGCTACACTGATGATGCATTGTTTTCTTTGGGTGCTCTTCGCCCCCCTCCCCTGCCACAAATAGCCTCTGGTAAGGGTCTTAAAGAAAAATGTCCTCCTGCCACATTTTTTTGTGTGCTAAGTAGCAGTCAAATCTGTTGGGGCTCATTGTGGCCATTAGCTATGCAGCTGGGATTGGTGTCCAGGTGTGTTACTGAAATGCTACCTGTGTGTGTTTATGTGAATAATGTCAACCCAGATCCGGCCTCTCAGGAGCACCTGCTAACAGCCTGCAGTGCCGCTGGCTCTGTCATTGGCTTCCAAAGTCAGTGACTTGCTGTAGGCTGCGTAATTTTTCTTCTAACCCATCAGAAAAGGGCAGGACATAGATAGAAAATATACCAATTTCTTTAATGCATCCAAAGTACTTTCCCAATACTTTAGTACTTTACTAAAATGGAGTGAGAGACTTATCTGTGCATTAATATATTTCTATACATCACCAACAAAGAAAGGTTGGTGATAGATTCTAAAAATCCTTTGAATTATTCGATGCTGCCAAATTGGTGAAATAAAATAGTTTTTGTCTGACTTTGCAATTAATTGTGCAAAATAGTTAAAAACAACCCTAACAAACAATAGCTAAGATCTATACAAGGTACCAAATTACTATATTAGAAAATTTTTAAAGTTTAAAAGCCAACAACTTGAGTTCACTCTGCTACCCAATGATGAAATTATTTGAATGGCTGATTAGTTCTTTTCTGGCTCCAGATCCAGAAGTAGGGAAGTAAATATATAGCAGATTTATGGAAACTTTCGTTTCCTTGAGTCAAGGGGCGTAGCACCCTTTTGGAGGACTGGACACAGAACACCCAAACTGGGGCTTGCCTTAGCAGAGCCAAAGGACTGGTTTCTCTCAGGGACACAGAGAAAGGAGCTGGGACTTCACAGAAATGACCTCGCTAGCCAAGCCATACTTTGGGTTTTAATCACTGTTGTGCCAACAATTAGCTCTGTGTTCTGGTGAAAATCATTTAACTCTGTTACTCTTACCCTCACCATCTCTCAAATGAGCAAGTCTCATGAAATGATACCTAAGGCCTTTCTTACTTGAAAAGCCTAAGAGCCCTCACTCTGACCATTCGCCTGCTGAAGTCTCATGTGGAGCTCTGAAGACTAGTTTGTGAAGGTTTGTGAAGCCTTTGTAAAAGTTTCAACTTAGAAAACAACCAATTTTACCTTGACTATATAAAGCCCCTTATGCGTATTTCTGGAAGGGAAATCTGGGGGCACTTAATTTTTTTTTAATTAAAAGAATGCATTTGTTTGATCTCCAGTGTCTTATTTCTCTTAAGAGAAGCAGGTAATTTTGTGAATGGAACATAGACCTAACATTACAAGGGCATCTTCATCAATATTTTCATCTGTATTACCTATATAAAATGGAAGTCACTGGATGAAACGCTTTTTGACATGAATGAGAAACTTAGCTTGCTTGGTTATGGAAAAAGTAAAAAAAGAAAGGAATCAGAAAGGTCTGGCTTTTTTCCCCCTCTAAACAATTTGACTAGAATTTCACACTTGTACAGCTATAGATGCTTTCGTAAGTTTTTTTTATGTGACTGTAAATTCACATCTTTACACCATTTCCCACATTAAACTGAAGTGTTATCTTCCAGATAGCCTCTGAATTGTTGCCTGCCACCCATGTTTTTACACAGATGTCTGATGTTTCTTGTGGATGGACTTTAAATGGTACATATACCTCTGGATGTTTGTATATTTAGAAAGGTAGAATTCCTTAATATATAAGTGACTTTTAAACACATCCATATGACCTGTTTTATGTGTAGGATTTTTGACTGATGAAAAACTTAATTCTGTTGTGTCCACAATAGTGAATGAAACCTCTGAATGAAACCTCACAGAGTTCGGGGAAAAATCTTTCTCCTTGACAAATATTTTCAAGGGCCAATAACTGCTTTTCTGGTTGTAAAAGGCAAGCTGAAACCATACTCTAAGAGGAAACAGTGGACCTAGTAAATCAACATTTTATGCTTGGAAAAGACATGCAAATTTAAACAGAGGACTTTTTAAAAAAACAAAGGCAAGAAGGTTTTTTGTTTTTATTTATTGTTTTTCTTTAAATATATAAAGTCCTTCTCCACAGTAAAAGCTTTTTTTCTCGTACAAGATGTTTAGAACTATATAGAGATAGTTACATATACGGGCATCTCAAATGAGAGGGCACCATACATGTAATTGGTTGCTTTTTTCTTTCCCTCGGCAGTCTGTAAAAAATGTGAAAATGCTCCTGCTTCTGCCTAGCCATTAAAAGGCAGTGCCTGCACCATACTGTGATTTGGGAGCTGAAGAAAATGGCCAGAACTGACTGATATCTGATAAACTGTAACAGGAGTCAGTTTATTGCACCAATCGTTAAATAATGGTGCTGATTATAAGGCTGCTAACTGCAGATGCTGTAATTGTCTGTCATAAATCTTAGTCATTTGTGACAGGAGCACAATGAAAGAGAGCATCTGCTTGAGGGCAAATGACTTCTGATAAATATCAGCTCTACGAAAATGTACTTGGATGTGTCTCAATATTTTGGAGAGCCATTCATGTTGCTTCCACAAATGTGAAGTTATTATTGGTTTGTATTGATTTTGCCACCCTTTTTTTTTTTTAAAGAGACAGAGTGACTCAAAGTTGAGTTGAATAGCATCTCAGCTCTTTATCTGATCTACTCATTTCTCTCAAATGCATGTTTGAGTGAAAAAAAATAATTGCACTTTTTTCAGTAGATTGCTGTTCAGAAACACAGCCTGGGAAATTCAATATGCAGCTTATAAAAAAAATAACAAAAGCCAACATTTGTTGAAGGAGGAGGGAAGGCTTTTGGATTTTTACAAAGGTTATTTCTTTGAAAAGATTTGTCTTAAAAGACTTAAGACTTAGAAAAGATTTTGTCTTAAAATGCCAGAAAAGATTTTGTCTTAAATTGCCAATCTCTAATGAATTTTAACTGCATGAAAATGAATTACATGTTCTATTATGCCTATAGAAAAATAGTGAATATTATCATATTCATTATAAAATTTACCCAAATAATAAAAACCATGTAACAAGTACTTTTAAGTTAAAAAAAAAAAACAACTTGGGAAGAGTTAGTATCACATAAAACTAATACCCACATCTTTAAAATAGCTGCCTTTTCCTGAAATTTATTTCATATTAAACATTTTGTTGCCACATCAAGGACATCTTAGAAGAAGTACAAAGCAAACAGAGTGAGGAAATTGACATTTCCTGATGTGGAAATTCAACCTTGTATTGAGCTCAAACTTACAAATGTGGTTTGAAGATGGTGAGAGTTATGAATAAGTGCAGGTTATATCTGTTTATGGCTGTTGACGATTATCAGAAATATGAGTCTCTTAACAGATCTTTCCTTATTTTTTTTCCCTTGAGCTTTTTAAAAAAATTATTTTGTAGATACATCAATAACAAACATCCAGTATCCTGAGTGTGGCTGAAGAAAATCACCCCATTGCACAGATTGGTGCCCCATCAAAACATCTGTCTATAACCCTTGCTGGGCCCTCAATACTACATGACCAGCCTTCTTATAGCCTCTTCCCTCTCTCTCTGCTACTGTCCTTGAAACCTATCTTCAACCTCATTGCTCTTCTAACACCCTCACGTTACTCGCAGCAGATGAACTCAGCTGCCACTGTATACCATCCAATGGGGTGCATCCCAGATTCCTAAGCCCCACCAATCAAGTTCACACAATTGTATCTGGTTTCTCCCCGCCATCAGCATGGAGGAAGCATTTGCCTTTACAAGCCTGGCTTTTTCACCTCTTCTCTGATTTCCATTCCCTCCCGTCTCCTCAGGAGCCTTCCTTTAGACATCAGCACCTTGCTTTTGTGTCTTTCACGTGTCTTTTCTGCTGGTGTTTCTGTCAGCATTAAATATGTGCTTTGACCTTCTCATATTTAAAAAAAAAAACAAATTTGACCTACATTCCACTCTACTTAGCATCATCTCTTTCCCTTCATACCAAGCCTCCTGAAAGCTTTATTTATGCCTGTTTTCACTTCCTCAAGTCTCATTTACTCTTCAATACCCTGTGATCTGGACCCAGATCTTTCCTTATTAAGAAAGTAAAAGTTTTGCAGTCTGTTCCATGCAATTGCTCAGTTTCGGAGAATCCAGCTGAGGTGGCTCAGGGGTGGGCAGGCTGAGGGCTGTGAGGACACACCATGGAAGGGGTATGCACTCAGAGCGAATCAAAGAACAACTGTCTTGTGGGCTGCCTGGACTCTTTCCTCTGAACCCCTCTGCTTCTATTTATAGCTCAATGCCTTAGGCTGAAATACTTGGATAAAGGCGTCCATACATCCACAGAACAAAGACCCTAGGGACCATCTCAGCGACAGTATGGTTTCACCATCTTATTCACAGGGAGATATACTTTTTCTAAAAAGTCGACTCAGACTTTTCATCCTGTTCTTGACCATAAAACAACTGTGCTCTCTGGAATCCCTAATGGCTGTAATAATTGTAGATGCCCAGAGCTTCCTGGTAACAGCCAGGATGTGGGACCGTCTTTAATGAATGATTCCCTTAAAAGAAAGAGGCTCTGTTATTATTGTAACTAAATTTCCTAGGAGAATATAGTGCTCTATAGTGCCCCTAATTTTTAGAAAGGCAAATTTGGACAGGGGAGGTAGTCTTGACTGGTATTTTTAAGAACTAGAAAAACAAGTCCTAAATCTCAACCTTGTATAAGGACCTGGGAGGAAGGGAGATATACAGAAAAATAGTGTATTTTGGCATCAGATCAAACTGGATTTGATTCTTAGCTCTACCAGATAAGTTCTTAACCTTTCTCACCTGCCATTTTTACAAGAAAGACTATTTTTATTAATACTAGAGTTGTAAGATCTAGTATCTATAAATCATTTGGTACAGTGCTTGACACAAAGGAGACATGCAATAAATATTTATAGGTATTATTAATTACAATATTACTAATAATGTATATTTACTAATTAATATTATATGTTAGTAACAATTATAAGTTGTGCATGCTTATCTGGATTTTCATTTGCATGTCAGGCTTCTCCTGCTTTTAATATTGTGATTTATCTCTTTCTTCTGGAAGGAAACTGCTGGGAAACTTAGATAAACTGTGGATTTCTATTTGTATGGGTATATTTCCATGAGTAAGTGAAAAAGTGAAGCAACTATGTGTTAAATACCTAAGTCTTGTCCTACTGGGGTTGGAGATGACAAAAGGGATTCAGGGAGAAAAAGTGCTCCAACATTCATCCCTGCTTTCACAGAGCTTGCTGTATTGTTGGGTGGAAAGAACTAGCAGTTAATTATCTATCAATTGTCTCATTTGTATTAAACAGTGTAGTGTAATAGAAGATCAGAAGGGGCTAGAGTAATTGGAGCAGGGACCTGAGCTAGGCTTTTAAGACCCAATATGATTTGGATAGCTCTAGTCACCTGATTTCAGTGAGGCCAATAGCATGAGCTGAGACATGAGTATGACATATGATATGGAATAACTACGGTGTATTTGGGGGACTAGTTGAAATAAAGCAAAGAGTATGTCTTGGAGCAGCATGGGAAATAAATGAACTTGAATTGGTGGTGTTAGTTGAGGTCTTAGTAGTACTGTTATCATTTTTATCATTAATACGTAGTACTTAGTAACTCTCATTATGCTGCCAAGCATTAAACTAAGTTCTTCCATGCATGATTTCAGTTAAACCCCACAGCAAGCCCATGTGATAGGTAATATTATTAGTCCTACTCCTCAGGTAAGGAAATGAAAGTCAGTTCAGATGAGAGTCAGTATGGTATGATGGTAAAGAGTGTCCACAGTGTAGCCAGACTGCCTGAGTTTGAATATTAGCTTTATTAATTACCAGCTGTGTGAACCTGGGCAATTACTCATCCACTGTGTTTCTGTTTCCTCATCAGTAAAACAGGGGTAATAACAGTACCCAGCTCATAGGGTTATTGTAAGGATCCAATGAGTTAAATTTACATTTAGATATCCTTTAGAATACCTAAAGAATACCTAGTATATAGTCACATGTTATATAAGTGTTTGCTCTTACTGAGTAAATAACATATGGATATCAATTTTGTGAAAGAAACAGAGAGTGTTTGTATGACTACTACCTATGTTGACCATCACTTTAAGCTCAGAGGATAATATACATAAGTAATTTATATTCGTTATAAAAACAATAGAGCATACAAATAAGAAAATTAAGAATCTTTAATTACCCTATTTCTCATACATAATCGTTACTTTTTGAATGTTCTTTCAAAATGTGTATATGAATATATATTATATGACCTGATTTTCACTTAATAATATTTAGAGTTTAGAAACATTTTCTATATCAACAAATATAGCTACACTGTGGTTTTTAATGCTTGTGTAGTAATCCAATATAAGGATGTGGCATAAAAAATCGAACCAATCACCTACCTTTACAGGCTATTTCCAGTTTCTTTTTGCTGTTACAAACAATGCTGCAGGGAATAAGTTTATGAATTTATAGAACTGTTTCCTTAGGATAATTCCTAGAAATGTAAATCCTGAGATAAATTATGCCTATTTGTCAGATACATTATATTTATATATGTAAATATATATATATATATTGCCAAATAGCCCTACAGAAACTTTCAATAATTTCTAGTTCCATTAACAGTGTATGAGAATTGTCATCTCCCAATACTTTTGCTAACACTGGTTATTGCCCTCCTTTTAAATAGTTTCCAATCTGACATATGAAATGCCATACCATCACTTGAAATTGCTATATTATTACTGGTGACCATAAAACTTTTAATATGCTTATTCAACATTTATATTTCTATAAATTTTCTGTTAATGTTATTTCCCCCCAAGTCTCAAAAAAAGTTGAAGTTTTATATTGAAAAGAAATTTTCATGGTTACGGTAATAACCTTTTATTTGACATATTTTGAAAATATGTCTGTGAATATGCTTTGGTTAGAGTTTGAAAAGGGGAAGAATAAATGAGTTTGGATCCACTGGAGGTTAACAAAGAGACTTTTCCTGAATTTCAAATCTGAGCATGTTCTACCCTTGCTTTAAAACCTTTGATAGCTTCCTTTTAGCATGGAAAAAGTCTACATTTTAACACTTAGCATGCTAGACCCACCGTAATTTAGTTCAGTTGACCTTTCTCACCCCTTTCCCAGGCACATTCTCACGTACCGATGGTGTGCTAGGATACAACAGCTCATGAGAGTGGACTGCGCATGTCTCTTCTCAGCTTTACATTCAGTGATGTAGTGATGTCTTGTTGGTACTTTGAAATCAGCCGTGGAGGAGTATTTACACCATAGAAACTGGCAAAAACTAGAAATTAGTTGGGTTTTTTTTTTTTCCCTTCTGGAGACTCAATTGTTGAATATTTATCAGCATTCCACTTCATATACCCTCAACTCTGGGCATCCTAAACTTCTTGACATTTCTGATCCAGGCCACAAGTGAGACATGTAGGCACCTCAGGTAGGGTAGTAACCAGTTGCCCCTTCAAACCAATATTTGGTCAACACATATCAGCAATGTGTGGGAGAGGCAGGGAAGCAGGCTCTTTAGCAGCAGCTCTCAGCCTCTGTGCCTCTGTTCTGAGCAACTTGTTCTGGTCCAACATTGCCCACCCTTTGCAGTTACACAGAGCCCGCAGCTAATTGACCTATCCTTCTTATGAAGCCTTTGGCATAACCACTGAGAGTCTTACCACTCCCTCATCTCCACCTCAGGTGGCTTTTCAAAGCAATTCCTCCAACCACATATGGTCCTTTCCTTGAGGGAAATTCTGCTAAATACAATTTTTTATCTCTTGTTTTAGTGCCCCTTAAAGAATAGGATCTAAGGCAATAGACTGGCTAGCCCAACATTTAACCTGAATCTACCCTCAGGATGGCTTTCTTCCCTACCCTGTACCTAGGTACATGTGCTCTTGCTTCCTCTCAGCTTCCCCTGCCCACGTGGTTGATATGCTACTTCCTCAGTGGACCCTCCTGACAGTAAGCTCTTCCTTGTCTGCACCCTATAGGTCTTGATAGTAATAGCACTTATCACCATAAGCCACTTCAAGCAGTAACATTGTATCCTCATCAAAGAACCTTACACAGTGAGGCTCAGATCGTGCTTGGCTGGATGGATATTCTTGAGGAGACAGTGCCACTAAGGAAACCTTATATTAAGGTGACTATTTGGCAGAAGTGAGCAAGATGACTGAAAGGAAAGAAATAAAATGGCCATTGTTAGGAAGGTTGGATAGGGTATTGAAATTTTGTAGGGAGCATCATCTAGTCGTGAGGGGGTAGTGAGCTCCTGGAGGTGGGTTGTAGTAATGAGAATGGAAAGAAAGAGCAGACATGCGACATTTTAGGCAAGGAACTTTGGAACTTAATGAAAGATGGCCTAGGAGAAGAAAGAGTAGGCAAAATTTAAAATGTCTTGAAGCTTCTAATTTAGAAACAGATGTGGAGTCATCTGTGTAAAACCATGGACTCACAAGGAAGAGACCTAAAACGTTTAAAAAAAAAGGGGGGGGGGGAATGTTGAGTATGAGAAAAATCTCTACATCTGAAAAAGGGGTACAGAAAAGGAGAGAGAGGAAACATTATTAAAGAACTAGAAAAAAAATCTGAAAATTGAAGTATCCTGAAAGCTAGGGGAAGAGATTTTAAAAGAACAAAGATTGTTTCAAGGATTTTGAATATCAGTCAATACACTCAAAAGGCAAAAGAAGGGCTTCCCTGGTGGTGCAGTGGTTGAGGGTCCGCCTGCCGATGCAGGGGACACGGGTTCGTGCCCCGGTCCGGGAGGATCCCACGTGCCGCGGAGAGGCTGTGCCCGTGAGCCATGGCCGCTGAGCCTGCGTGTCTGGAGCCTGTGCTCTGCAACAGGAGAGGCCACAGCAGTGAGAGGCCCGCATACCGCATAAAAACCCAAACCACCACTACCACAACAACCAAAAAACCTATGGGGTAAAAGGATTGAAAAACTTACCATTGGTTTTGGCAAGAAGGAGATCACTAGTAGCTTTGGAATTGACAGCCTCAGAAGTAGTGGAACAGTGGAAAGTCATGGGACCACAACTCAGTGGATCCAGTTCAAATTCCTGTGCCACCTACTGGCTGTATTACCTTGGGTATATGTCTTAATATCCCAGAAGTTCAGTTTCTTCTTTTGTAAAGTGAAGATAATTCTTGTCCTACTTACTTCACAGGGTTATTGTGAGGTTCAAAAGGATGATGTTTATGAAAATATTTTGAAAACTAAGTTTAATATGAATGGGATACATTTCCATTATTATAGTCATAATTGGAGCCAAATGAAAGGCAAGAACCTAAGAGGGTTAATGTAAGGAAAGGTAAGGGATGAGAAGGGGAAACAAAGTGATTAGGGAGCACTAGAAGAAGGAACAGGGTGAAATGAAGCATTTATTTACTTTTGCTTGAAGGTAGGGGGATCCTGGACATGGCTGAAGACACAAGGGGGCACTTTCAATGTGGAGGAGGGGTGACTGTGGGAGTAGGGCCCAGAGGAAATAATGACTGTGATCTTTAGACATAAGGACAGAAACCTCTTCCTCTGAGACTGGTAGGAAGGGTGAGAGCCAAATATAAAGATACGTCAGGATGAAGATAGCATAAATGAAGTTGCTCCTGTGGAGCACTCTAACCGTGTGCTCATAGGATAAGGGAAGGCTCTCCAAGGAGGGCCAAGGAGAGAGTGACGGGATCTGGGAGGAGAGCTGGAAGGCATCTAAGAGGAGAGCTGGAAGGCAGAAATATTCTTTGAATTTCTGCTATGATAGTATCTTCTTATGTTGTGAACTATTCTGTCCCTTGAAAGGATTTGCAAAGTCTAACATCTATGATCTCTACCCTATGTAATCACTGGACATTAGCTTAGTCCAAGTAGAACAAACATGGCCTAATAAGAAAAGGAGTTATACTTCTCTCCAGTTGAATTAGATAACATATGTGGTCATCTCATTTTCTGAACTGAAGACTTGAGTACATCGTTGGATACAGGATTTGTATATATTTTCCAGTTTTGAAAAGCCATCTTGGAGGTGAACTTTGTACACTGAAATGTTGCTGAACACTCTCCAGGACATTTTCATGGTTTATAAGTTGAAAGGGAGAGTCAGTTTGCAAATCTGGACTATCTTAAAAATATGAATCATATGCAGTGCACACCTGTGGTGACTTACATCTTGTATAACAAGAGACTCACATTAGGATGTGGAAGTGTAAGATACAGTTGAGATGAGATGAGAACATACCTTTGTTCCAGCATGGTAATTGATTGGAGCTGAGTAGTGGCTGCCTGTAGAAGTGACTTGTCCTCTACAGTTTGCCACAGATGTTGCTAATCTCATTGACCCATCAGATACTAGGGCAAAGGATCAATTATCTTTCAATATCACAGATTCTGTTACTTCTCTTACAATAGAAAAGAAGTTCTCTGGTCCCATGACTCTATCAAATGTGGAAAGGTGAAAGAATGAGAGGTTTACATGCTTTAGTTCTTTTCTTACCTGACTCTGCTAGACACCTGAGTTTGAGAAGCCTGCTGTAACCCAGTGGTTCTCATAATGTCAGCATTATGACACACGATTGTATCGAGATCAGTCCTGTCATATGTCCACTACTTACTAAAAATAGCTAAAGTCGGGGTAATTGTAAATGTTGAATATTGACACATTAAACACTTCAAACTTATCCTGTAATACTATTTCTTCATCATTTATATTCTGATATAATTTCTTAAACAGAAGAGAAACGTCATGTTAAAGTTAGCACAATGGGAACATCCATGGAATTATGCCACATGAAGATACCACTTGTCATGTGTGTCCAGAGGGAAAAAAAGTTGAGAAATGATGCTCTGGCAGTTGGTGGAGCAATGACTATATAGTTATTTTAGACATCACTAAAAAATCGTACATGGTGAATACTTTCTGCAAAGCCATATTTTTTAAATTTAATTTTTGTCAAGGTAAACGCATACCTAGTTGAAAAAGTCAAACAGTATTATAAGATTCATCTTGAAAAACCACAGGTCTCCTGAGACTCCTTCCCCACCCTGTTCCTGCTCCCCTGAGGCAACATTTGGGGATGTTGCCAAATACCATAAATGAATAATTGGTATTTACATTATGGTGATGTAAATGTTCTTCATAACCGAGCCATATGGTAAACTATTACCACATTTGTTAATCTGGAGGTAATCATTGCCTCATATTTTGTTAGGCTTTCTTCCTTAAATTGTCTGTTAGAACTGCGTTCCTGTCCGTATGGACAATATGTTAGATAATCTATCAGTTTCATTTTGATTTGGGACATTGCTCCTGAACCCCTCCTTATTTTTGCTCCAACCCAGGCTAGTTGCTTTCTAGGCTGATACATAAACATCATCTGGGATTTCCCACTGCCTTAGTTCTAGGAATTCACTTCTCTCTTAGTTTGGATCCCATGTCTAGTTGTTCTCCTTTATTTTCTTATTGTGGTAGGTATTATATCCTAGTAGTTTCCTGAGAAAGTGAGTAAAAGGGGTAAATATGTTTTAGTCCTTCAGGTCTGAAAATGTCTATAATCTACCTTGACACTTGGCTAGGTGTAGAACTCTGGTGTGGAAGAAATGTATTCTCAGTATTCTGATGACATTGCTTCACTGTATTCTAGCTTTTCAAGTTCCTATTGAAAACTTTAAGCTCTGATTGCTGATCCTTCAGATATGACCCCTCTAGAAGATTTTAGGATCTTATTTTTATCCCTAAAATTCTAAAATATCACAGTGATGGGTTCTGACATATAACTTCTGTTGTCTATTTTGGAATCTGTAAATTCAAGTCTTTTAACGATTGGAAAAATATTGTGGTTCTTTTTTTTTAATAAGAAATGATGAGAGATTACATCTATTTATATTTATTTATGGCTGCATTGGGTATTCGTTGCTTCACGTGGGCTTTCTTTATTTGCGGCAAGCGGGGGCTATTCTTCGTTGTGGTATGTGGACTTCTCATTGTGGTGGCTTTTCTTGTTGCGGAGCACGGGTTCTAGGCATGTGGGCTTTAGTAGTTGTGGCACGCGAGCTCTAGAGCACAGGTTCAGTAGTTGTGGCACACAGGCTAAGTTGCTCCACAGCATGTGAGATCTTCCTGGACCAGGGCTCGAACCTGTGTCCCCTGCATTGGCAGGCAGATTCTTAACCACTGCACCACCAGGGAATCCCTGTGGTTAATTCTTGTTAGTTTCTTTTCTCTATGTTTTCTCTTCCTGGAATTCCTGTTTGTCAGATTTTAAGATTCCTGGATTGATTCTCTACTTTTCTTATGTTTTCTCTCCTATTTTTTCATTACTTTGTCTTTTTATTCTACATTCTGGAAGATTTCCTCAACTCTCTTCTAAACATCCTGTTGAAGTTTTGCTGTCATGCTTTTCAGGGTTTCAAGAGCTCTTTATTGGTCTGTTCTTGTTTCATGGATGCAATAGTTTTCTTTTTTTTAACATCTTTATTGGAGTATAATTGCTTTACAATGGTGTTAGTTTCTGCTTTATAACAAAGTGAATCAGTTATACATATACATATGTTCCCATATTTCTTCCCTCTTGCATCTCCCTCCCACCCTCCCTATCCCACCCCTCTAGGTGGTCACAAAGCACTGAGCTGATCTCCCTGTGCTATGCGGCTGCTTTCCACTAGCTATCTATTTCACGTTTGGTAGTGTATATATGTCCATGCCACTCTCTCACTTCGTCCCAGCTTACCCTTCCCCCCCCATATCCTCAAGTCCATTCTCCAGTAGGTCTGTGTCTTTATTCCCATCTTAACCCTAGGTTCTTCATGAGCTTTTTTTTTTT
>NW_020837945.1:85500519-85521278 GCF_003676395.1 Aethalodelphis obliquidens | reverse complement strand
CTTTATTCCCATCTTAACCCTAGGTTCTTCATGAGCTTTTTTTTTTTTTTCTTAGATTCCATATATATGTGTTAGCATACAGTATTTGTTTCTCTCTTTCTGACTTACTTCACTCTGTATGACAGACTCTAGATCCATCCACCTCACTACAAATAACTCAATTTCGTTTCTTTTTATGGCTGAGTAATATTCCATTGTATATATGTATATATGTGCCACATCTTCTTTATCCATTCTTCTGTTGATGGACACTTAGGTTGCTTCCATGTCCTGGCCGTTGTAAATAGAGCTGCAATGAACATATTGGTACATGACTCTTTGTGAATTATGGTTTTCTCAGGGTATATGCCCAGTAATAGGATTGCTGGGTTGTATGGTAGTTGTATTTTTAGTTTTTTAAGGAACCTCCATACTGTTCTCCATAGTGGCTATATCAACTTACATTCCCACCGACAGTGCAAGAGTATTCCCTTTTCTCCACACCCTCTCCAGTATTTATTATTTCTAGATATTTTGATGATGGCCATTCTGACCAGTGTGAGATGATATCTCATTGTAGTTTTGATTTGCATTTCTCTAATGATTAATGATGTTGAGCATTCTTTCATGTGTTTGTTGGCAATCTGTATCTCTTCTTTGGAGAAATGTCTATTTAGATCTTCTGCCCAGTTTTGGATTGGGTTGTTTGTTTTTTTGTTATTGAGCTGCATGAGCTGCTTGTAAATTTCACAACTTGTATGGAAACACAAAAGACCCCAAATAGCCAAAGCAATCTTAAGAACAAAAATGGAGCTGGAGGAATCAGTCTCCCTGACTTCAGACTATACTACAAAGCTACAGTAATCAAGACAGTATGGTACTGGCACAAAAACAGAAAGATAGATCAATGGAACAGGATAGAAAGCCCAGAGATAAACCCATGCACATATGGTCACCTTATCTTTCATAAAGGAGGCAAGAATATACAGTGGAGAAAAGATAGCCTCTTCAGTAAGTGGTGCTGGGAAAAGTGGACAGGTACATGTAAAAGTATGAGATTAGAACATTCCCTAACACCATACACAAAAATAAGCTCAAAATGGATTAAAGACCTAAATGTAAGGCCAGAAACTCAAACCCTTAGAGGAAAACATAGGCAGAACACTCTGTGACATAAATCACAGCAAGATCCTTTTTGACCCACCTCCTAGAGAAATGGAAATAAAAACAAAAATAAACAAATGGGACCTATTGAACTTAAAACCTTCTGCACAGCAAAGGAAACCATAAACAAGACCAAAAGACAACCCTCAGAATGGGAGAAAATATTTGCAAATGAAGCAACTGACAAAGGAATAGTTTTCTTACCTCTCTTTTAGGATACTAATTATATATTTAATTGTTGCTCTCTGACTTGTCTTTGTTTTTCTAAAATATTTGATGATCTTTGGCTTCATTTCATCTTTAAAATACAAATCACCAAGAAAATATTAGGAGCCCTGTGTGTGTGTCTGTGTCAATGTGTGTATGTATACACATGCACGTGTTTGTGGCAGGGGCAGAAGAGGATTTTCCATTAATAGGACTCACTGGCTCTTTCATTGGTAAACCCCTAAATGTCATTACCCATAGGTCTTTGATCTTAAGCTGGCCAGTTCCTCCAGAGAGAAATCATCTAGTATTCTGCCTGGAGGTGAAAACCTGACTGCCATGTTTTAAAGAACTCATCATAAAGTATTTAGGCCAGTGATTCTCTAGGTATGGTCTGTGGACCCCAGCGGCTTCCCAAGATTCTTTCAGGGATTTTAGAGTCAAAATTATTTTCTTAATAATAGTAAGATGGCGTTTGCCTTTTTCAATGTGATATTTGTACTGAGGATGCAAAAGCAACCATGGGTCAAATTGCTGGTGCTTTAGCACTAATCAGTGCAGTGGCACCAAACTCTACCAGCGGTCACTGTATTCTTCACTACCATACATGTACAGTTAAAGAAAAAATAAAGCTAGTTTCACTTAATAAAGTCTTCAGTGAACAGTAAAAGTTATTTTTATTTTAATGCACATCTTTCTATTGTTGTCTGTGACAAAATGAGAAGTATTCATAAAACACTTCTGCAGCATAACAAGTACAATGGTGTCTCGAGGAAAAGCACTTGTGCAGTTTGAGTTACAAACTGAACTTTCTGTTTTTTTCCACAGAATACCATTTTTTTTTTTTTGCGGTAGGCGGGCTTCTCACTGTTGTGGCCTCTCCCGTTGCGGAGCACAGGCTCCGGACGCGCAGGCTCAGCGGCCATGGCTCACGGGCCCAGCCGCTCCGCGGCATGTGGGATCTTCCCAGACCGGGGCACGAACCCGTGTCCCCTGGATCGGCAGGCGGACTCCCAACCTCTGCGCCACCAGGGAAGCCCCAGAATACCATTTTTACTTGAAAGAATGACTTGCAAAGGATGGTCATTCTGATGTGGCTGTTTGGCAGCCATTCTCTCAAAAATGAACAAAGTAATATTTTTGCTTCAAGAAAAATAACTGACGGTATTTGCTGCCAATAATAGAATTTGAGTTTTCAAAAGGAAGTTAGAAATTTGGAAAATTTGTATCTTCCACCACCATGAGCTTAAAATCTTCCCTGAAAGGGCTTTGCAGTGATAGTCACCAACGTGATTGTTTGATATTGTGGAATAAAATGTGCCAGTATTTGGAAGATCTGTGTAAATCAGTACTGGAAAGTACCAGTACTTTCCAAATCATCAATGCATATAAAATAATTCACGAGTAGAAGTATAAATGGATCAGTGGATTTTAATGTAACAGAGTCAAAAAGTTTATTAATATGGTTTCGAATTCCATATTGCAACTCTCCTTTCAGAAACTACTACTGGTTAAGTTTTGGTATAGCATCAAAAGATATTCACATTTATCTAAAATGGTTATTAAAATACTCTAACCTGGGCTTCCTTGGTGGCACAGTGGTTGAGAGTCTGCCTGCCGATGCAGGGGACACGGGTTTGTGCGTATAACCAACATAAGTAAAAACTCTTTGAGGTCCTTAAAATCCTTAAGAGTGTAAAGTGGTCCTGAGATCAAAATACTTGAGTACTTGATGTAGATAATTGCTGAACCCCCCCAAGTTTTCTGTGTAGTTGTATACCCACCTTCTCTGTTATGCTTAATATGCCCTAATCTAGAGTTCTGATCAAGTCCCTTAGTTTGTACGGGGAGGGAGGGATCTGGGAGTCTAATTTTTTTATACATAATTCCAACCACCTTTTCCTCTTTGATGCATGAATTAGCAGGATTCTTATAGCTTTTCTCCAGGCAAATACCTGGGTTTCAGCTTTCTCCATTCTGTCAGTTACCACTCAGCATTCCATTAGCACCTCATATAGGTGCTAATGTCCCCCCCCATATAGCACCTCAAATTTGTGGCTCTGTATGACTATTTCTAAATGTAGATGTTCTGTCTCCCCACGTAGGGAATAGTACATTTTTCTGAAATTTAATTTTCATTTTTTTATACAGCAAGTTCTTATTAGTTATCTATTTCATACATATTAGTGTATATAAGTCAATCCCAATCTCCCAATTCATCCCACCACCACCACCCTCCCTGCCACTTTCCCCCCTTGGTGTCCATATGTTGTTCTCTACATCTGTGTCTCTATTTCTGCCCTGCAAACCAGTTCATCTGTACCATATTTCTAGGTTCCACATATATGCGTTAATATATGATATTTGTTTTTCTCTTTCTGACTTAACATCACTCTGTATGACAGTCTCTAGATCCATCCACATCTCTACAAATGACTCAGTTCTGTTCCTTTTTATGGCTGAGTAATATTCCATTGTATATATGTACCACTTCTTTATCTATTTGTCTGTTGATGAGGATTTAGGCTGCTTCCATGACCTGGCTATTGTAAACAGTGCTGCAATGAACATTAGGGTGCATGTGTCTTTTTGAATTATGGTTTTCTCTGGGTATATGCCCAGTAGGGGGATTGCTGGGTCATATGCTAATTCTATTTTTAGTTTTTTAAGGAACCTCCATACTGTTCGCCATAGTGGCTGTGTCAATCCACATTCCCACGAACAGTGCAAGAGGGTTCCCTTTTCTCCACACCCTCTCCAGCATTTGTTGTTTGTAGATTTTCTGATGATGCCCATTCTAACTGGTGTGAGGTGATACCTCATTGTAGTTTTGATTTGCATTTCTCTAATAATTAGTGACGGTGAGCAGCATTTCATGTGCTTCTTGGCCATCTGTGTGTCTTCTTTGGAGAAATGTCTATTTAGGTCTTCTGCCCAATTTTTGATTGGGTTGTTTGTTTTTTTTAGTCATTTTCACAATATTGATTCTCCCAATCCAAGAACATGGTATATATCTCCATTTGTTTGTGTCATCTTTGATTTCTTTCATCAGTGTCTTATAGTTTTCTGAGTACAGGTCAGATGGGATTGTTTCCTTAATTTCTCTTTCTGATCTTTCATTGTTAATGTATAGGAATACAGGAGATTTCTGTGCATTAATTTTGTATCTTGCAACTTTGCCAGATTCATTGATTAGCTCTAGTAGTTTTCTGGTGGCATCTTTAGGGTTCTCTATGTATAGTATCATGTCATGTGCAAACAGTGACAGTTTTACTTCTTTTCCAATTTGTATTCCTTTTATTTCTTTTTCTTCTCTGATTGCTGTGGCTAAAACTTCCAAAAGTATGTTGAATAATAGCTGTAAGAGTGGACACCCTTCCCTTGTTCCTGAATTAGAGGAACTGCTTTCAGTTTTTCACCATTGAGTAGGATGTTTCCAGTGGGAATGTCATATGTGGCCTTTATTATGATGAGGTAGGTTCCCTCTATGCCCACTTTCTGGAGAGTTTTTATCATAAATGGGTGTTGAATTGTGTCAAAAGCTTTTTCTGCATCTATTGAGATAATCATATGGTTTTTATTCTTCAATTTGTTAATATGGTGTATCACATTGATTTTGTGTGTATTGAAGAATCCTTGCATCCCTGGGATAAATCCCACTTGATCATGGTGTATGATCCTTTTAATGTGTTGTTGGCTTCTGTTTGCTAGTATTCTTTTGAGGATTTTTGCATCTATATTCATCAGTGATATTGCTCTGTAATTTACTTTTTTAGTAGTATCTTTGACTGGTTTTGGTATCAGGGTGATGATGGCCTCATAGAATGAGTTTAGGAGTGTTCGTTCCTCTGCAATTTTTTGGAAGACTTTGAGAAGGATGGGTGTTAGCTCTTCTCTAAATGTTTGATAGAATTCAACTGTGAAGCCATCTGGTCCTGGACTTTTGTTTGTTGGAAGATTTTTAATCACAGTTTCAATTTCATTACTTGTGATTTGTCTGTTCATATTTTCTATTTCTTCCTGGTTCAGTCTTGGAAGGTTATGCCTTTCTATGAATTTGTCTGTTTCTTCCAGGCTGTCCATTTTATTGGCATAGGGTTGCTTGTAGTAGTCTCTTAGGATGCTTTGTATTTCTACGGTGTCCATTGTAACTTCTCCTTTTTCATTTCTCATCTTTATTTATTTGAGTCCTCTCCCTCTTTTTCTTGATGAGTCTGGCTAAAGGTTTATCAATTTTGTTTATCTTTTCAAAGAACCAGCTTTTAGTTTTATTGGTCTTTATTATTGTTTTCTTTGTTTCTCTTTTATTTATTTCTGCTCTGATCTTTATTATTTCTTTTCTTCTGCTAACTTTGGGTTTTGTTTGTTCTTCTTTCTCCAGTTTCTTTAGGTGTAAGGTTAGATGGTTTATTTGATATTTCTCTTGTTCCTTGAGGTAGGCTTGTATTGCTATAGACTTCCCTCTTAGAACTGCTTTTGCTGCATCCCACAGGTTTTGGATAGTTGTGTTCTCGCTGTCATTTGTCTCTAGGTATTTTTTGATTTTCTCTTTGATTTCTACAGTGATCTCTTGGTTATTTACTAACGTATTGTTTAGCTTTCATGTGTTTGTGTTTTTTTCCCTGTAATTAGTTTCTAATCTCATAGTGTTGTGGTCAGAAAAGATGGTTGATATGATTTCAATTTTCTTAAATTTATCGAGGCTTGATTTGTGACCCAAGATGTGATCTATCCTGGGGAATGTTCCGTGTGCACTTGAGAAGAAAGTGTAATCTGCTGTTTTTGTATGGAATGTCCTATAAATATCAATTAAATTTATCTGGTCTGTTGTGTCATTTAAACCTTGTGCTTCCTTATTAATTTTCTGTCTGGATGATATGTCCATTGGTGTAAGTGAGGTGTTAAAATCCACCACTTTTATTGTGTTACTGTCGATTTCCTCTTTTATAGCTCTTAGCAGTTGCCTTATGTATTGAGGTGCTCCTATGTTGGGTGCATATATATTTATAATTATTATATCTTCTTCTTAGATTGATCCCTTGAGCATAATGTAGTGTCCTTTCTTGTCTCTTGTAACATTCTTTATTTTAAAGTTTATCTTATCTGATATGAGTATTGCTACTCCAGCTTTCTTTTGATTTCCACTTGCATGGAATATCTTTTTCCATCCCCTCACTTTCAGTCTGTGTGTGTCCCTAGGTCTGAAATGGGTCTCTTATAGACAGCATATATATGGGTCTTGTTTTTGTATCCATTCAGCGAGCCTGTGACTTTTGGTTGGAGCATTTAATCTGTTCACGTTTAAGGTAATTATGGATATGTTTTTCCTATTATCATTTTCTTAATTGTTATGGGTTTGTTTTTGTAGGACCTTTTCTTCTCTTGTGTTTCCCACTTAGAGAAATTCCTTTAGCATTTGTTGTAGAGCTGGTTTGGTGGTGCTGAATTCTCTTAGCTTTTGCTTGTCTGTAAAACTTTTGATTTCTCCATTGAATCTGAATGAGATTCTTGCCGGGTAGAGTAATCTTGGTTGTAGCTTCCTCCCTTTCATCACTTTAAATATATTGTGCCACTCCCTTCTAGTTTGTAGAGTTTCTGCTGAGAAATCAGTTGTTAAACCTTATGGGAGTTCCCTTATGGGAGTATGGGAGTATGTTAAACCTTATGGGAGTTCCCTTATGGGAGTATGTTATGTGTCATTTTTCCCTTGTTGCTTTCAATAATTTTTCTTTGTCTTTAATTTTTGTCAGTCTGATTACTATGTGTCTCTGCGTGTTTCTCCTGGGTTTATCCTGCCTGGGACTCTCTGTGATTCCTGAACTTGGGTGGCTATTTCCTTTCCCATTTTAGGGAGGTTTTCGACTATAATCTCTTCAAATATTTTCTCGGGTCTCTTCTTCTCTCTCCTTTTCGGACCCCTATAATGCGAATGTTGTTGCGTTTAATGTCATCCCAGAAGTCTCTTAGGCTGTCTGTATTTCTTTTTTTTATTATTATTATTTTAACCTTTGCACATTTATTTATTATTTTTCTTATTAATCATCCATTTTATACACATCAGTGTATACATGTCAATCCCAGTCTCGCAATTCATCACACCACCACCACCACACCTTGCCACTTTCTCTCCTTGGCTGTCTTCATTTCTTTTCATCCTGTTTTCTTTATTCTGTTCTGTGGCAGTGAATTCCACCGTTCTGTCTTCCAGGTCACTTATCCATTCTTCTGCCTCAGTTGTTCTGCTATTAATTCCTTCTAGTGTATTTTTCATTTCAGTTATTGTATTGTTCATCTCTGTTTGCTTGTTCTTTAATTCTTCTAGGTCTTTGTTAAACATTTCTTGCATCTTCTCGATCTTTGCCTCTATTATTTTTCCAGGATGAGGTCCTGGATCATCTTCACTATCATTATTCTGAATTCTTTTTCTGGAAGTTTGCCTATATCCACTTCATTTAGTTGTTTTTCTGTGGTTTTATCTTGTTCCTTCTCTAGTACCTAGCCCTCTGCCTTTTCATCTTGTCTGTCTTTCTGTGAATGTGATTTTCCTTCCACAGGCTGCAGGATTGTAGTTCTTCTTGCTTCTCTTGTCTGCCCTCTGGTGGATGAGGCTATCTATGAGGCTTGTGCAAGCTTCATGATGGGAGGGAGTGGCGGTAGGTAGAGCTGGGTGTTGCTGTGGTGGGCAGAGCTCAGTTAAACTTTAATCCACTTGTCTGCTGATGGGTGGGGCTGGGTTCCCTCCGTGTTGGTTGTTTGCCCTCAGGCGACCCAGCACTGAAGCCTACTTTGCTCTTTGGTGGGGCTAATGGCAGACTCTGGGAGGGCTCACGCCAAGGAGTACTTCCTAGAACTTCTGTTACCTGTGTCCTTGTCCCCACAGTGAGCCACAGCTACCACCCGCCTCTGCAGGAGACCCTCCAACACTAGCCAGTAGGTCTGGTTTTGTCTCCGATGGGGTCACTACTCCTTCCCCTGTGTCCCAATGCACACACTACTTTGTGTGTGCCCTCCAAGAGTAGAGTCTCTGTTTTCCCCAGTCCTGTCGAAGTCCTGCAATCAAATCCTGCTAGCCATCAAAGTCTGATTCTCTAGGTGTTCCTCCTCCCATTGCCAGACCCACAGGTTGGGAAGCTTGATGTGGGGCTCAGAACCTTCACTCCAGTGGGTGGACTTCTGTGGTATAAGTGTTCTCCAGTTTGTGAATCACCCACCCAGCAGTTATGGGATTTGATTTTATTGTGATTGCACCCCTCCTACCATCTCATTGCAGCTTCTCCTTTGTCTTTGGATGTGAGGTATCTTTTTTGGTGAGTTCCAGTGTCTTCCTGTCAATCATTGTTCAGCAGTTAGTTGTGATTCCAGTGCTCTCGCAAGAGGGAGTAAGCGCACATCCTTCCACTCCACCATCTTGAACCAATCTCTCGGTAATCATACTTTTGAAGGCAGGACCCTGCCTCCATGTTTGCCCCCAAGTGATTCTGACTCTGTAATCAGATGCTCAGCTCATGTTGCTGTCAGATCATTGGAAGGTTTGGCTGGTTATGTATGCACTACATAAGAAAAGCTCTTCAACGTTACAGGGAAGTTAACGTTATTGATGCTGTAGCTTAGAAAACAAGCACAATGTAGCAATAGGAAAATGGCATGTAAGAACGAGAAAATTTATGATTTACTTTTTAGACCTTATCAGGCTATTTTCAAATTTCTGCTAAGCGTTGGGTAACAGTTTTTTTTTTTTTTTAATTTTATTTATTTTTGGCTGTGTTGGGTCTTCATTGCTGTGCACAAGCTTTCTCTAGTTGCAGCGAGCAGGGCCTACTCTTTGTTATGGTGTGCAGCCTTCTCATTGTAGTGGCTTCTCTTGTTGCAGAGCACAGGCTCTAGGCACACAGGCTTCAGTAGTTGCAGCATATGGGGTCTAGGGCATGAGGACTTTAGTAGTTGTCGTATGCAGGCTCAGTAGTTGTGGCTTGTGGGCTCTAGAGCTCAGGCTCAATAGTTGTAGTGCATGGGCTTAGTAGCTCCGCAGCACATGGGATCTTCCCAGACCAGGGATCGAACCCATGTTCCCTGCATTGACAGGTGGATTCTTAACCACTGCATGACCAGATCAGTCCCAACACTTTTTTTTAAACAAGAGACGGACTTTATTTTTTCTTCCAGTTTAATTGAGATATAATTGACATACAACACTGTATAAGTTTAATGTGTACAGCACATTGATTTGACTTACATACATCATGAAATGATTATCATAAGTCCAGTGAACATCCATCATCTCATATAGGCATAGAAATAAAGAAATAGAAAAAAATTTTATTTGTGGTGAGAACTCTTGTGATTTACTCTCAACAACTTTCATATATAGCATACAGCAGTGTTGTTGTTTACTTACCATGTTGAACATTACATCCATCATACCTATTTATCTTACAACTGAAAGTTTGTACATTTTGACTGCCTTCATCTAGTTCCTCCTCCCCCCTATTTCCTGTCTCTAGTAACCATAAATCTGATCTCTTTTTCTGAGTCAGTTTGTTAGTTTTTGAAGTATAATTGACCTACAACTCTGCTAGTTCCTGATACAGAACATAGTGATTCAATATTTCTATACATTTCAAAATGATCACCCCAATGTCTAGTTACCAAATGTCACCATACAAAGATATTACATATTACATTATTGCCCACACTGTACATTTCATATTGTAACTCATTTATTTTGCAACTGGAAATTTGTACCTCTTAATCTCCTCATGTATTTCTTTCCTCCCTCCTCCCCTCTGGCAACCACCTGTTTGTTCTCTTTATCTATAACTCTGTTTCTGGTCTGTTATGTTTGTTCATTTGTTTTGCTTTTTGGATTCCACAAGTAAGTGAAATCAGACAGTATTTGTCTTTCTCTGTTTGACATATTTCACTTAAAGTTATCCATCTTGTCACAAATGGCAAGATTTCTTTTTTTTAATGGCTGAGTAATATTTCATTGTATACATATACCACATCTTCTTTATCCGTTTATCTATTGATGGGCACTTCAGTTGTTTCTATATCTTGGCTATAGTAAATAATGCTGCAATGAACATAGGGGTACATATATCTATTCTAATTAGTGTTTTCATTTTGTTTTTTGGATAAATACCCAGTGTTAAAATTTCTGGATTGTATGGTAGTTGTATTTTTAATTTTTGAGGGATCTCCATACTGTTTTCTATAGTGGCTTACCAATTTACATTTCCATCATACATGAGGGAATCCCTTTTCTCCACATCCTTGCTAACACTTGTTATTTGTTTTATTGATAATAGCCCTTCTGACAGGTGTGAGATGATATCTCATTGTAGTTTTGATTTGCATTTCCCTCATGATTAGTGATGTTGAGCATCTTTTCATGTGCCTATTGGCCATCTGTATTTCTTCTTTGGAAAAATGTTGACTCAGATCCTCTGCCTGTTTTTTGATTAGGTTGTTTATTTTTTGATGTTGAGTTGTATGAGTTCTTGGTATATTTTGACTAGTAACTCCTTACCACATATATTGTTTGCAAATATCTTCTCCCATCCAGTAGGTGGCCTTTTCATTTTTTTTATAATTTCCTTCACTCTTCAAATGTAGTCCCATGTGGGTTTTTGATGTAGTCCTATGTGGGTTTTTCTTGCTTTTGTTTCCCTTACCTGAGAAGACTATTACTAAGACCAATGTCAAAGAGCTTACTGCCTATGTTTTCTTCTCTACGTTTTATGGTTTCATTTACATTTAAGTCTTTGATACATTTTGAATTTATTTGTGTGTATGGTGTGAGAGAGTAATTCAGTTTGATTCTTTTGCATGTGGCCGTCCAGATTTCCTAACACTATTTATTGAGGCGACTGCCTTTTCCCCATTATATATTCATGTCTCCTTTGTCATAGATTAATTGTCCATGTAAGTGTGGGCTCATTTCTGGGCTCTCTGTTCTGTTCCATTTATCTATATTGATCTGTATTGTCTGGTTTTGTGCCACTACCATGCTGTTTGGATGGCTAGCTTTGTAGTATAGTTTGAAATCAGGAAACATGATACCTTTAGTTTTGTTCTTCTTTCTCAAGATTGCTTTAGCTATTCAGGGTCTTTTGTGTTTCCTTACAAATTTTGGAACTATTTGTTCTACTTCTGTGAAAATGTTATGGATATTTTTATAGTGATTGCATTGAATCTGAAGATTGCCTTGGGTAGTGTGGTCATTTTAACAATATTAATTTTTCAATCCATGAACACAGTATATCTTTCTATCTCTTTGTGTCATCTTCAGTTTCTTTTATCAGTGTCTTACAGTTTTCCAAGTACAGGTCTTTTACCTCTGTAGTTAGATTTATTCCTAAGTGTTTTATTCTTTTTGATTCAATTGTAAATGGGATCGTTTTCTTAATTTCTCTTTCTGATACTTTGTTGTTAGTGTATAGAAATGCAACAGATTTCTGTATATCAATCTCATATCTTGTAACTTTACAAAATTCATTGATAGGTTGTAGTAGTTTTTTGGTGGTGTCTTTAGGATTTTCTGTGTATGGTACCATGTCTTCTACAAATAGTGACAGTTTTACTTCTTGCCTTCCAATTTGAATTCCTTTTATTTCTTGTCTGATTGCTGTAGCTAGCACTCCGGTACTATGGTTAAAAAAGTGGCAAGAGTGGATACTTGTTCTTAGAGGAAATGCTTTCAGCTTTTCACCATTGAGAAGGATGTTAGCTGCAAGCTTATCACATATGACCATTGTTATGTTGAAGTATGTTCCCTCTATACTCACTTTGTTAAGAGTTTTATCACAAATGGATGTTGAATTTTGTCAAAAGTTTTTTCTGCATCCATTGAGATTATCATATGATTATTATTCTTCAATTTGTTACTGTGATGTAGCACATTGATTTGTGGGTATTAAAACATCCTTGCAACCCTGGGATAAATCCCATTAATCATGGTGTATGATCCTTTTTCCATGTATTGTTGAATTCAGTTTGCCAATATTTTGTTGAGGAGTTTTGCATCTATATTTATTAGTGATATTGGCCTGTAGTTTTCCTTTTTTTGTGTGATATCTTTGTTTGGTTTTGGTGGCAGGGTAATGCTGGCCATGTACAATGAGTTTGGATGCATTTCTTCCTCTGCAATTTTTTGGAGTAGTTTGAAGACAGGTGTTAACTGTTCTCCAAATGTTTGGTAGAATTCATCTGTGAAGTTATCTGGTCCTGGACTTTGTTGGGAGTTTTTTAAATTACTAATTCAACTTCATTACTGGTAATTGGTCTGTTCATATTTTCTATTTCTTCCTGGTTCAATCTTGGGAGATTGTACATTTCTAGGAATTCGTCCATTTCTTCTAAGCTGTCCATTTTATTAGCATATAACTGTTCATAGTAATCTCATGAGCCTTTGTATTTCTGTGATTTTGGCTGTAACTTCTCCTTTTTCATTTCTCATTTTATTGATTTGGGCCCTCTTTCATTTTTCTAGATGAGCTTAGATAGAAGTTTATCAATTTTGTTTATCTTTTCTTTTTTTTTTTTTTGGTGGTATGTGGGCCTCTCACTGTTGTGGCCTCTCCTGTTGCGGAGCACAGGCTCCAGATGTGCAGGCTCAGTGGCAATGGCTCACGGGCCCAGCCGCTCTGCGGCATGTGGGATCTTCCCAGACTGGGGCACAAACCCATATCCCCTGCATCGGCAGGCAGACTCTCAACCACTGCGCCACCAGGGAAGTCCTATCTTTTCAATGAAACATCTCTTAATTTCATTCATTTTTTTTCTCTTGTTTTATTAATCTCAATTTATTTCTGCTCTGATCTTTAGGATTTCTTTCCTTCTACTAATTTGGGGTTTTGTTTGTTCTTTTTCTAGTTCCTTTAAAAAACGTTAGGGTTTTTTTCTTTGAGATTTTTTTCTTGTTTCCTGAGGTAGGCTTTTATGGTTACCTCTTAGAACTGCTTTGTTGCATTCCTTAGATTTTGGATCATTGTGTTTTTATTTTTATTTGTCTCCAGCTATTTTTTAAGTTCTTCAGTGTTCCATTGGTTTTTCAGTGGCATATTGTTTAGCCTTCACATGTAGTATTTTTTACAGCTTTTTTCTTGTAGTTGATTTCTAGTCTCATAGCATTATGGTCAGAAAAGATGCTTAGTATGATTTCAATTTTCTTAAATTTACTAAGACTTGTTTTGTGGCCTAGCATGTGATCTATCCTGGACAGTGATCCATGTGCATGTGAAAAGAATGTGTATTCTGCTGATTTTCGAGTGAATGTTCTATATATATCTATTAAGTCCATTTGATCTAATGTGTCATTTAAGGCCAGTGTTTCCTTATGGATTTTCTGTCTGGATGATCTGTCCATTGATGTAAGTGGGGCATTAAAGTCCCCTACTATTACTGTATTACTGTCAATTTCTCCCTTTATGTCTGTTAATAATTGCTTTATGTACTTAGGTGCTCCTATGTTGGGTGCAAATACATTTACAATTGTTACATCTTCTTCTTAGACTGATCCCTTGATCATTATGTAATGTCCTTCTTTGTCCCTTGTTACAATCTTTGTTTTGAAGTCTATTTTGTATAAGGTAAGTGCTATCCAGCTTTCTTTTTATTTCCATTTGCATGGAAAACCTTTTTCGATCCCCTCATTTTCAGTCTATGTGTGTCTCTAGATTCAAAGTGAGTGTCTTTTAGGCAGCATATATATGGGTCTTTTTTTTGTATCCATTCAACCATTCTGTGTCTTTTGATTGTACCATTTAGTCCATTTACACTTAAAGCAATTATTGATAGGTATGGACTTATTGCCATTTTTAAAAATTGTTTTTGAGTTGTTTTTCTAGTTCTCTTTTGTTCCTTTCTTCTTCTTTTGCTCCGTTTCATTATGATTTGATGACTATCTTTGGTGTTATGTTTGGATTCCTTTCTCTTTCTTGTGTGTGTATCTATCCTAGATTTTGGTTTGTGGTTACCATGATACATATTTTTTTTTAACGTGATTATTTTATGTTGCTGATTTCTTAGGTTCAAACACATTTTAACAACCCTGCATTTTTACACCCTGCCACATTTACTGTTTTGACATCATATTTTACGTATTTTTATTTTGTGTATCCCTTAAATACTCATCAGGGATATTTTAATCTTCCTACTAGCTTTATAATTGGTTGATCTACTACCTTTACAGTATTACTGCCTTTACCAATGAAATTTTTTCATTTGTAATTTTCACATTTACAGCTGTGGGCTTTTCTTCTTTGCTTAGAGAATTCCCTTTAACATTTCTTGTAAAGCTCAATTGGTGGTGCTGAACTCTCTTAGCTTTTACTTATCTGTAAAATTTTTGATCTCTCCATCAAATCTGAATGAAAGTCTTGCTGTGTAGAGTATTCTTGGTTGTATGTTTTTCCCTTTCATTACTTTTAGTATATCATGCTACTCCCTTCTGGCCTGCAGAGTTTCTGCTGAAAAGTCAGCTGATAACCTTATGAGACTTCCCTTGTAAGTAACTTGTTGCTTTTCCCTTACTGATTTTAATATTCTCTCTTTATGTTCAATTTTTGCCATTTTAGTTACAGTAAATCCCCTGAATGAGTTATATTCCAAGAGCTCATTCATAAGTCCAGTTTGTTTGTAAGTCCAACAAAGTTAGCTTAGGTACCAACTAACACAGTCGGCTATATACTGCTGCTTTTATGCTTGCTTCCGGACATCCTGGGCTTGAAATAAAGATACTGTACTACTGTACTCTCTACAGTACCGTACAGTAAAGTACACAAAACACAACCACTTGTAGAGGATGCATGCATGTGACAATGTACGCCAGACATATGAACTAACATGATTGGACATGCAAATGCACGTTTGTATCTTTGAAAGTTTGCAACTTGAAGGTTCATATGTAGGGGACTTACTGTACAATGTGTCTTGGTGTGTTCTCCTTTGGGTTGATCCTATTTGGGACTCTGTGTGATTCATGGACCTGGATGTCTGTTTCCTTTCTCAGATTAGGGAAGTTTTCAGCTATTATGTCTTTAATTACATTCTCTGCCCCTTTCTCTCTCTTCTCCTTCTGGGACCACTACAATGCAAATATTAGTGCACTTGATGTTGTCCCAGAAGTCTCTTAATTGTCCTCATTTCTTTTTATTCTTTTTTCTGTTCAGCTTCAGTGATTCCCACTACTCTGTCTTCCAGCTCATGCATCCCTTCCTCTATATCATCTAATCTATTGTTGATTCCTTCTAGTGTATTTTTCACTTCACCTATTATATTCTTTATCAGTTTGGTTCTTTATATTTTCAAACTCTTTGTTAAAACTTCTAACTTCTCACTCTCTTCATCCATTTTTGTCCTGAGTTCTTTGAACATCATTATTATAATTACCTTGAACTCTTTATTGGGTAGATTGCTTATCTCCACTTCACTTAGGTCTTCTGGTGTTTTATCTTGTTCCTGCATTTGGTACATAACCCTCTGTCACCTTATTTTGCCTAATTTTGCTATATTTTAAATTAATTTTATTTATTTATCTATTTATTTATTTATTTACTTTGGCTATGTTGGGTCTTTGTTGTTGCCTGCGGGCTTTCTCTAGTTGCAGCGAGCAGGGGCTACTCTTCATTGTGGTGCATGGGTTTCTCGTTGTGGTGGCTTCAGGGACTCAGTAGTTGTGGCTGGTGGGCTCTAGAGCGCAGGCTTAGTAGTTGTGGTGCATGGGCTTACTTGCTCTGCAGCATGTGGGATCTTCCCAGACCAGGGCTCAAACCCGTGTACCCTGCTTTGGCAGGTGGATTCTTAACCACTGCACCACCAGGGAAGTCCACTATTTTTATTTTGATGTATTTGGTTGGTTGGTTATATTTCCTGACCTTGGAGAAGTGGCCTTGTGTAGGAGACATCCTATATGTTCCAGCAGCACACTTTTCTCTGGTCACCAGACCTGTGTGCTCTGGGGGTGTCCCTTATGTGGACTTTGTGGGTACTTCTGTTATGGAGGGCTGATTACTGTGGCTGGCCTCTGGCCCAGTTGGTTGCCAAGCCCTGCCTGATGTGGAGGAGGCCAGCCTCTTGTGTTCTGGTCTAAGTCATGAGGCAGCTGGCTACAGAGCCCTTGGGGGTCCTGGGGCTAGTGCTGGTGGGCAGAGCCGTGTTCCAGGGTGGATGGTTTTGGGGCCAGGGGTCCCAGATCTAGTGTCAGCCACTGGTGGGTGACTCTGGTTCCTAGCATGGCTGGCTGCAGCGTCTTTGGTGTCCTAAAGCTGGTGTCACCCTACTGGTATGTGGGGCTGGATCCCTGGGTGACTGGCTGAGTGGTCCAGGACATCTAGGAGCTGGTGCCAGCCTGTTGGTGGCTGAGCTGTGTCCTGACATTGCAGACTGTTGGACTGCAGTGGTTCTGGGGCTGGTGTCCACCTGCTGGAGGGCAGGTCGGGGCCCAAGGGATCCCTGGGCTGCTGCTTCCCCCTGGTGGATGAGGCTGGTCTTGAGTTTAGTGCTGCCCTACTGTTGGGCAGAGCCAGGTCCCAGGGTCTCTGGCTGCAGGGCCCAGGGGTCCCATAGCTGGTATCAGCCTGCTGATGGGCAGGGCTAAGTACCTGTCTGCCTAGTTGCTTGGCCTGTGGTGTCCCAGTACTGGTGCTAACAGGCTGGTGGGCAGGGCCAGGTCCTGGTGCTAATACACTATAGGGAGGATTCCAAAATTGCGCTTGTTAGCACCAGTGTCTTTGTGGTAGAATGAGCTTTCAGCAGTGACTGCCAATAGTGTCTGTGTCCCCAAGGTGAGCTCCAATTGCCTGCTGCCTCTCTGGAGGCTTTCCAAATTCAGCACATGGGTCTTACTCAGGCTCCTTTCAAATTACTTCTTCTGCCCTGGGTCCTGGAGGGTGTGAGATTTTATGTGCGCCATTTAAGAGTGTGGTCTCTATTTCCAACAGCCCTCTGGACCTCCCAAAAATAAGCCCCATTGGCCTTCAAAGCCAAATGTTCTGGGGGCTGCTCTTCCTGGTGCAGGACCCCTGGGCTGGGGAGATCAATGTGGGGCTTGAATTCCTTGCTTCAAGGGAGAACCTCTGCAGTTGTAATTACTCTCCCATTTGTGGGTTGCCCACCCCAGGGTATGGGTCTGGACCGTACCATGTCTCTGCCCCTCCTACCTGTCTTGTTGTAGTTCCATCTTTATCTTTAGTTGTAGATCTTTTCTTCTAGTCTTCTGATATTTCTCATCAAGAGTTGCTCTATAAGGGAAGTTTATAGCTATACAAGCCTACCTCAAGAAAAAAGAAAAATCTCAAATAAACAATCTAACCTTACACCTAAACGAACTAGAGAAAGAAGAACAAACAAACCCCAAAGTAAGCAGAAGGAAAGAAATCATAAAGATCAGAGCAGAAATAAATGAAATAGAAACAAAGAAAACAATAGCAAAGATCAATAAAACTAAAATCTGGTTCTTTGAGATGATAAAAAAATTTGATAAACCATTAGCCAGACTCATCAAGAAAAAGAGGGAGAGGACTCAAATCAATAAAATTAGAAATGAAAAAGGAGAAGTTACAACAGACACTGAAGAAATACAAAGCATCCTAAGAGACTACTACAAGCAACTCTATGCCAGTAAAATGAACAACCTGGAAGAAATGGGCAAATTCTTAGAAAGGTATAACCTTCCAAGACTGAACCAGGAAGAAAATATGAACATACCAATCACAAGTAATGAAATTGAAACTGTGATTAAAAGTCCTCCAACAAACAAAAGTCCAGGACCAGATGGTTCACAGTTCAATTCTATCAAACATTTAGAGAAGAGCCAACACCCATCCTTCTGAAACTCTTCCAAAACATTGCAGAGGAAGGAACACTCGCAAACTCATTCTGTGAGGCCACCATTACCCTGATACCCAAACCAGACAAAGATACTACAAGAAAAATTACAGACCAATATCACTGATGAATATAGATGCAAAAATCCTCAACAGAATACTAGCAAACAGAAGCCAACAACACATTAAAAGGATCATACACCATGATCAAGTGGGATTTATCCCAGGGATGCAAGGATTCTTCAATATATGCAAATCAATCAGTGTGATGCACCATATTAACAAATTGAAGAATAAAAACCATATGATCATCTCAATAGATGCAGAAAAAGCTTTTGACAAAATTCAACACCCATTTATGGTAAAAGCTCTCCAGAAAGTGGGCATAGAGGGAACCTACCTCAACATAGTAAAGGCCATATACGACAAACCCACAGCAAACATCATTCTCAATGGTGAAAAATTGAAAGCATTTCCTCTAAGATCAGGAACAAGACAAGGATGTCCACTCTCACCACTATTATTCAACATAGTTCTGGAAGTCCTAGCCACGGCAATCAGAGAAGAAAAAGAACTAAAAGGAATACAAATTGGAAAAGAAGCAGTAAGACTGTTCACTGTTTGCACATGACATGATACTATACATAGAGAATCCTTAAAATGCCACCAGAAAGCTACTAGAGCTAATCAATGAATTTGGTAAAGTAGCAGGATACAAAATTAATGCACAGAAATCTCTTGCATTCCTATACACTGATGATGAAAACTCTGAAAGATAAATTAAGGAAACACTCCCATTTACCATTGCAACAAAAAGAATAAAATACCTAGGAATAAACCTACCTAGGGAGACAAAAGACCTGTATGCAGAAAACTATAAGACACTGATGAAAGAAATTAAAGGTGATACCAACAGATGGAGAGATATACCATGTTCTTGGATTGGAAGAATCAATATTGTGAAAATGACTCTACTACCCAAAGCAATCTACAGATTTAGTGCAATCCCTATCAAATTACCAATGGCATTTTTACAGAACTAGAACAAAAAATCTTAAAATTTGTATGGAGACACAAAAGACCCCATTTTTTCCTTGAGGGAAAAAAACGGAGCAGGAGGAATCAGACTCCCTGACCTCAGACTATACTACAAAGCTACATTAATCAAGACAATATGATACTGGCACAAAAACAGAAACATAGATCAATGGAACAAGATAGAAAACCCAGCAATAAACCCACACACCTATGGTCAACTAATCTATGACAAAGGAGGCAAGGATATACAGTGGAGAAGAGACAGTCTCTTCAGTAAGTGGTGCTGGGAAAACTGGACAGCTACATGTAAAAGAATGAAATTAGAACACTCCCTAACACCATACACAAACTCAAAATGCATTAGAGACCTAAATGTAAGACCGAACACTATCAAACTCTTAGAGGAAAACATAGGAAGAACACTCTTTGACATAAATCACAGCAAGATATTTTTTGATCCACCTCCTACAGTAATGGAAATAAAAACAATAAAACTGGGCTTCCCTGTAGGTGCAGTGGTTGGTTGGGAGTCTGCCTGCTGATGCAGGGGACACGGGTTCATGCCCCGGTCCAGGAGGATCCTGCGTGCCGCGGAGCGGCTGGGCCTGTGGGCCGTGGCCGCTGGGCCTGTGCGTCCGGAGCCTATGCTCCGCAACGGGAGAGGCCACAGCAGTGAGAGGCCCGTGTACCACACACACACACACAAAAAACCAAATGGGACCTAATGAAACTTCAAAGCTTTTGCACAGCAAAGGAAACCATAAACAAGACGAGAAGACAACCCTCAGAATGGGAGAGAATATTTGCAAATGAATCAACGGACAAAGGATTAATCTCCAAAATATATAAACAGCTCATGCAGCTCAATATTAAAGAAGCAAACAACCCAATCCAAAAATGGGCAGAAGACCTAAATAGACATTTCTCCAAAGAAGACATACAGGTGGCCAAGAAGCACATGAAAAGCTGCTTAACATCACTAATTATTAAAGAAATGCAAATCAAAACTACAATGAGGTATCACCTCACACCAGTTAGAATGGGCATCATCAGAAAATCTACAAACAACAAATGCTGGAGGTGGTGTGGAGAAAAAGGAACCCTCTTGCACTGTTGCTGGGAATGTGGATTGATACAGCCACTATGGCGAACAGTATGGAGATTCCTTAAAAAACCAAAAATAGAATTACCATATAATCCAGCAATCCCACTACTGGGCATATACTCAGAGAAAACCGTAATTCAAAAAGACACATGCACCGCAATGTTCATTGCAGCACTATTTACAATAGCCAGGTCATGAAAGCAACCTAAATGCCCATCGATAGACAATTGGGTAAAGAAGAAGTGGTACATATATACAATGGAATATTACTCAGCCATAAAAAGGAACGAAATTGGGTCATTTGTTGAGACGTGGATGGATCTCGAGACTTTCATACAGAGTGAAGTAAGTCAGAAAGAGAAAAACAAATATCGTATATTAACACATGTATGCGGAATATAGAAAAATGGTACAGATGAACCGGTTTGCAGGGCAGAAGT
>NW_020837945.1:85270318-85500119 GCF_003676395.1 Aethalodelphis obliquidens | reverse complement strand
TCCCTATCCCACCCTTCTAGGTGGGATAGGGAGGGTGGGAGGGAGACGCAAGAGGGAGGAGATATGGGGATATATATATATATGTATAGCTGATTCACTTTGTTATAAAGCAGAAACTAACACACCATTGTAAAGCAATTATACTCCAATAAAGATGTTAAAAAAAAAAGAATATATATATTTAAATAACAATGAAAGCATTCTTTAAAATATGTCATTGAGTTGTTATAGTTGCACAGTGTAAAGGAGTTGTGTGTACATATCATATTTTGTATGAACATGTAGGCTATGGCCACTTAATAATCTGTCCAAGAAAATTTGTGTTTGTATGTATGTAAAAAATTAAAAAAAGTCTAAACAAAAAGAGTTGCTCTATAAATAGTTGTAATTTTACTGTGCCTGTGGAGGAGGTGAGCCTAGGATCTTCCTATTCCACCATCTTGGACACTGGGTTACACTTTTTTAAAAAATAGAGATAAGGGGTGTGGTTTCTAAGAGAGCAGTTTTCTATTACACACAGATATTATATAAAAATTCCTATTCTCTAAACACAGGTGCCTCAAAGGCAAGGCTGCCAGTGTAGTTGCTCAGTTTATTTAGTGTATAAAGGTTCTTGACCAAGGGACAAGGAAGGGGCACCTTTTTATTCACTTCAAAGGGCCTTCTTCTAGTTGGTCTTTCCGGAGGTGGACATTTTTAAAAAATTTTACTGAAGTATAATTTATTTACAATGTTGTGTTGATTTCTGCTATACAGCAAAGTGATTCAGTTATACATATGTATATATATATATTTTTCATATTCTTTTCCCTTATGGTTTATCACAGGATATTTAATATAGTTCCCTGTGCTATACAGTAGGACTTCGTTGTTTATCCGTCATATATAGTAGTTTGCAGCTGCTAATCCCAAATCCCCTACCCGCCTTCCCTCTTGGCAACCACGAGTCTGTTCTCTATATCTGTGAGTCTGTTTCTGTTTCATAGATATGTTCATTTGTGTCAAATTGTAGATTCCACATATAAGTGATATTGTATGGTATTTGTCTTTCTCTTTTTGACTTACTTCACTTAGTATGATAACCTCTAGGTCCATCCACGTTGCTGCAAATAGCATTATTTCATTATTTTTTATGGCTGAGTAATATTCCATCATGTGTGTGTGAGTGCGTATGTGTATGTATGTATGTGTATGTATATATATATATATATATATATCACATCTTCTTTATCCATTCATCTGTTGATGGACATTTAGGTTGTTTCCATGTCTTGGCTACTGGAAATAGTGCTGCTGTGAACATAAGTGTGCATGTATCTTTTCAAGTTACAGTTTTGTCTGGATATATGCCCAGGAGTGGGATTACCGGATCATATGGCAACTCTGTTTTTAGTTTTTTGAGGAACAGAGGGGAACATTTTTTTAAACGGTCTGCCCAGAGGGTGGCATCTCTTCCTAATTCTCACAAAGTACCTTAGATGCAGTCCCACTGCAAGATCAGCCCTGAACTAAAGGTCAGAAGAAACAAGACGTGAACAATGGCTCGTCCCCTGGCACATAAAGATTTGGAGAAGTTATTGGAAAAGCATAGGTTGGATAAAGCAATGTTAAAAAAATATATACCTCAGAGGAATTGTAGGAGGAACTGATATTATTTAACTTGGAGAGGAGAAGAGAGCACGTATTAAAAGATGTTTAAAAAAAAGAAAAAGATGAACTCTTTCAAAGAATAGAATGACTTGTTGCTCTCTAATTTCACCCCAAAGGGATCAATAGTGCTTTACTGGAGAAACAGAATCACTTCCTGGCAATGAAGACTATCAACATTAGAGGTTGTGGCATATCCTTTTCAAGAGACTTTATAAAATTGGATGTATGCCCATCTGGAAAGAGTGTTAGTTGATTCTCCCTTTAGGTATTATAGGGTTAACTAAACGTTTCTAAATATAAAAGTTTTGTAGTTGTTGTTCATTTTGGTGAAAAGGAAGTATGGGAAGCTCTTGACTTTCATAGAGGCTGAGTTCTAGACTTCTTCTCCAGTGGGAAGATTCCTAAGTGCCCAGAATTGCCGTGCAGGGATGCTGAGAGCCATGGGTCCAGGAATTAGGAGATCATTTGTGCTAGTACAAATATCTCTTTGCAAAAATGTTTTAGGCTTTTTCCCTTCTGTTCCCTTACCTTTCTTTTCCTATAGTCAAAAACTAGTTTTTTCTGATAAAGTCTCATTTGCTTGAAAGTTTAATAAGTAGTGACTACTGTTATTATCATGTGAATTTCCTGCTCTGGGCATACAGTGTTCTTCTCTGTTTCCAGAATATGCTTTTTACCTTTTCTTACATTCATTCTTGCATTCATTCAACAAATATTTACTATGTATCAGTAATGTGCTGGTCATTGAGGATTAAATGGTCAATTAGATATGACCCCTACACTCAAGAATTTCACATTTTAGAGGAAAGAGGCAAGTAAAAAAAAAAAAAAAACTGTTTCCTAGATCAGATGCTCATATCTTAAAATGGTTTCCTGCATCCGTCAAATAGTGAGATTCTATCCAGTGCACCACCCCCAGACACTGACTTTGTTTTACACATATGACGTTTTCAGTTATTACTTTATGTACACAGTTTATGTGTAGGTATGCACATGTATATATACATCTTGAGTGTGTATATATACATATATACACGGTGTGCATATTGCTATCATCTATCCATCTCTATCTAATCTATCTTGTCCCCAACTAAATTTTAAGCTAAATAATAACTAATATTTTATTGGTAATTTACTAGATGTTTGGTGGTGTGCTAAGTGCTTTACATATAATCATGTTATTTATTCCTCATAGCAATCTCTGTGAGTGTTGGTACAGTTATGATCCCCATTTGCATATGAAAAACTGAGCACTGAGAGGTTAGGTAACTTGCCCAAGATTATAGAGGTAATAAGCTGCAAAGCCAGGACTTGAACCCAGAAGTCTGACTTCGAGGCTACAAAGAACTTTAGCTTATAATATCCTACCTGATCCCTGTAGGAGGTCTATCTAACAGGCAAAGATTTTGTTTTCATTATAGAGATGAAGACCTTCATGGTTTGTTGACTGAGGGATATTGTTTTAAGGATTTTACTTCTGCAAGGACAAAATAGTTGATACTTGCTGGTAATATTTAGGGTGTATAGCAATTTAAATGTTAGTTGTGAGAGTTTAGTTGCTGCTAAATACATCTGGAGCATTAGGAGACCAGCAGTAAGATGACACCTTGAAGGCTTGCACCTTTAGATGCTCTCTCAGAACAGTCTATGGTTATTTAATCCTAACCCCAAGTATGAAGACCACCTGCCTAAGGGGAGAATTTAGGGGCAGATTTGCTTATATCAGAACATGACAATGCTCAATTCATAAACTTTGCTTTTGCTAAGTTGATTTTCCTTTCAGTTCTTGTAGCTTTTGATAAATACTTATCAAATGTTGAAACACTTGCTATCCTTCCAGTTAATCCAGATTTGAGACTTCTGACTCATTCCTAGACTTTCTTCTCCCTTCCCATCTCATTCAAATCCCTCCCAATCCCTATAGCTACTTCCTTTGTAAAAGATCTTGAGTTCCTTAGTACCCAATTCTATCACTAAGTTTGTTTTCAGTGTGTTATGCATGCTTATAAGGAATGAAGAGAAAATACAAAATGAAGACTTTCATTAATATAGATGACAGAATGGTGGAGAACTATTTTCCTTTATTTAAAAAATCTTGATATGAAAATTTTATGTAGTACATACTAATTTTAAAATAATATCATTGAAATTATATGTTAATAGTATTTGTATAAAACAGTTTAAATCAGACTGCCTTACACTTAGCTGATGCTATTTACCTGGGACAAAAAAAATGAAGCAATCCTATTGTTAACAGCAAATTATTTGCTGAAAAGAGTGCTCTAGAGAATGAGACCTTGGATAAATGAGATTTTATTTTATGTTTATGTACCCCAAGTTTCTGAAGTAAGAATTAGAAGGTAGATCCTTGGCAATATCTAGCACAACTCCTTCCCCACCACCTGCTACAGTGTATCTTACATCTTGAAAAGGGTGGTGGTATAGACTCAGTAGTGCCCCCCACTCCAGATTTGTGTGTTGAAGTCCTAACTGCCAGCATCTCCGAATGTGATTGTATTTGGAGATAGGGCCATTAAAGAAGTTATTAAGTTAAAATGAGGCCATTAGAGTGGGTCCTTATCCAATCTGACTGGTATCCTCATAAGAAGAGGAGACTGAGACATACAGAGGCACACTAGGGTTGCACGTGCATAGAGGAATGACCATGTAAGGACACAGCAGGAAGAGGGCCATCTGCAAACCAAGGAAAGAAGCCTCAGAATAAACCAATCCTGCTGATACCTTGATTTTGGACCTCCAGCTTCCGGAACTGTGAGAAAATAAATTTCTGTTGTTTAAGCCACCCAGTCTGTGGTACTTTATTATGGTAGCCCTAGTAAGCCAATGCAAACTAAAACTCTGGCCTTTGTTTAAACTTCTCCAGTGACAGAAAACTTTTGACTTCTCTAAGCCACCCAGTTTTATATTTGGCCTATGTTAATTATTTTGTAGATCTTCCTAATATTGAGCTAAAATTTTCTATCTTATAACTTCTCTAATTCTGACCTCTAGAGTCACATCAAATCTGTTTTTTTTTTTTTTACAAATGACGTTTCTCAAATATCTGAAGGTAATTATTTCCCTAATATGACCTGTTTTTTCCAGGAACATTCCCTACCCCCAATTCCTTTCACTGTCTTCATATGCTGTTGTTTTCAAGCCCTGTCTTTATGATGATCATATTCTTTTCAATCTTATAAATATTCCTTTTGAGGACACATTGAAAAAGTTTCCAGGTGGAATATTTTGATCACTGATGGCCAAACAGGCCTGTTTCTTTTAGGGAGGATGAAGTTTATGGTGAAAAAGGGAACCAGCAATTTGAATCATCTTTTTTTCCTTAGATGTATAAAACGGAGGAGTAATCACACATTTAAAGTAGAAACATGGAGAAGTAGCACCATGACTCCTTACTACCAGGCAAAACTATCATTGTGTGCTTGTAGACAGAAACCTACTATTCTCTACCATATGTAGTTTGAATTTAACTTGTATTTAAGGACAATTAATATATTTGATGATGTATTTAATATTAAAACTAATGTTTTTTCAAAAAACTTAAAATTATATATAATTTTAGAAGTAATTCTAATAACCATAATATTAATTTGGACTTTTTGTCATTTTTGAGGATTCACTCATTTTAAAATATTTATTTATTTATCATTGAAGTATAATTGTCCTATAACACTGTTCCAGTGCACAACATAGTAATTCAATATTTCTATATTTGCAAAATGATCACAAAGGTAATTCTAGTTACCATCTGTTACCATACAAAGTTATTACAATATTATTGACTATATTCCCCATGCTATGCATTTCATCCCTGTGACTTACTTAGTTTATAACTGGAAGTTTGTACCTCTTAATCTTTCTCACCCATTTCACTCCTCCCCCCACCCATCTGCCCTCTGGGAACCACCTGTTTGCTCACTGTATCTTTGAATCTGTTTCTGTTTCCAACAAATGTTTATGGAATAACTATCATATGGAAGGATTAGTTCAGGAAAAAGTTTAAAAACCACTTGTATCTGTATGACTAGTCAACAGTTCAGTCAGATTGTTGAGCATGCTACAATTATAGTGTTTGCATCTCCTTTAAAAATAGAAACACAATAGTGTATTTTATTTATTTACTTATTTACTTATTTATTTAACATCTTTATTGGAGTGTAATTGCTTCACAGTGGTGTGTTAGTTTCTACTGTATAACAAAGTGAATCAGCTGTACATATACATATATCCCCATATCTCCTCCCTCTTGCATCTCCCTCCCACCCTCCCTATCCCACCCCTCTAGGGGGTCACAAAGCACCGAGCTGATCTCCCTGTGCTATGCGGCTGCTTCCCACTAGCTATCTATTTTATATTTGGTAGTGTATATATGTTCATGCCACTCTCTCACTTCGTCCCAGCTTAACCTTCCCTCTCCCCTTGTCCTCAAGTCAATTTTCAAAGTCTGCATCTTTATTCTGGTCCTGCCCCTAGTTCTTCAGAGCCTTTTTTTTTTTTTTTTTTCAGATTCCATATATATGTGTTAGCATACGGTATTTGTTTTTCTCTTTCGGACTTACTTTACTTTGTATGACAGTCTCTAGGTCCACCCACCTCACTACAAATACCTCAATTTGTTTTTTTTATGGCTGAGTAATATTCCATTGTATATATGTGCCACATCTTCTTTATCCATTCATCTGTTGATAGACACTTAGGTGGCTTCCACATCCTGGCTATTGTAAATAGTGCTGCAGTGAACACTGTGGTACATGACTCTTTTTGAATTATGGTTTTCTCAGGGTATATGCCCAGTAGTGGGATTGCTGGATCGTATGGTAGTTCTATTCTTAGTTTTTAAAGGAACGCTCCATACTGTTCTCCATAGTGGCTGTATCAGTTTACATTCCTAACAACAGTGCAAGAGGGTTCCCTTTTCTCCACACCCTCTCCAGCATTTATTGTTTGTAGATTTTTGTTGATGGCCATTCTGACTGGTGTGAGGTGATGCCTCATTGTAGTTTTGATTTGCATTTCTCTAATGATTAGTGATGTTGAGCATCCTCTCATGTGTTTGTTGGCAATCTGTATATCTTCTTTGGAGAAATGTCTCTTTAGGTCTTCTGCCCATTTTTGGATTTGGTTGTTTTTTTGATATTGAGCTGCATGAGCTGCTTGTATATTTTGGAGATTAATCCTTTGTCAGTTGCTTCATTTGCAAATATTTTCTCCCATTCTGACGGTTGTCTTTTCATCTTGCTTATGGTTTCCTTTGCTGTGCAAAAGCTTTGAAGTTTCATTAGGTCCCATTTGTTTATCTTTGTTTTTACCTCCATATCTCTAGAAGGTGAGTCAAAAAGGATCTTGCTGTGATTTATGTCATAGAGTGTTCTGCCTATGTTTTCTTCTAAGAGTTTTATAGTGTCTGGCCTTACATTTAGGTCTTTAGTCCATTTTGAGTTTATTTTTGTGTATGGTGTTAGGGAGTGTTCTAATTTCATTCTTTTACATGTAGCTGTCCAGTTTTACTAGCACCACTTATTGAAAAGGCTGTCTTTTCTCCATTGTATATTCTTGCCTCCTTTATCAAAGATAAGGTGAACATATGTACATGGGTTTATCTCTGGGCTTTCCTGTTCCATTGATCTATAGTTCTGTTTTTGTGCCAGTACCATACTGTCTTGATTACTGTAGCTTTGTAGTATAGTCTGAAGTCAGGGAGCATGATTCCTCCAGCTCCGTTTTTCGTTCTCAAGATTGCTTTGGCTATTTGGGATCTTTGTGTTTCCATACACATTGTGAAATATCTTTTTCTAGTTCTGTGGAAAATGCCATTGGCAGTTTGATGGGGATTGCATTGAATCTGTAGATTGCTTTGGGTAGTAGAGTCATTTTCACAATGTTGATTCTTCCAATCCAAGAACATGATATATCTCTCCATCTATTTGTATCATCTTTAATTTCTTTCATCAGTGTCTTATAGTTTTCTGCATATAGGTCTTTTGCCTCCTTAGGTAGGTTTATTCCTAGGTATTTTATGCTTTTTGTTGCAATGGTAAATGGGAGTGTTTCCTTAATTTCTCTTTGAGATTTTTCATTGTTAGTGTACAGTAATGCAAGAGATTTCTGTCATTGATTTTGTATACTTATACTTTACCAAATTCATTGATTAGCTCTAGTAGTTTTCTGGTGGCATTTTTAGGATTCTCTATGTATAGTATCATGTCATCTGCAAACAGTGATAGTTCTTTTCCAATTTGGATTCCTTTTATTTCTTTTTTCTCTGATTGCTGTGTCTAAAACTTCCAAAATTATGTTGAATAATAGTGGTGAGAGTGGGCAACCTTGTCTTGTTCCTGATCTTAGTGGAAATGGTTTCAGTTTTTCACCATTGAGAATGATGTTGGCTGTGGGTTTGTCATATGTGGCCTTTATTATGTTGAGATAAGTTCCCTCTCTGCCTACTTTCCAGAGGGTTTTTATCATCAACGGGTGTTGAGTTTTGTCGAAAGCTTTTTCTGCATCTATTGAAATGATCGTATGGTTTTTCTCCTTCAGTTTGTTAATATGTTGTATCATATTGATTTATTTGCATATATTGAAGAATCCTTGCTTTCCTGGGATAAACCCCACTTGATCATGGTGTATGATCCTTTTAATGTGCTGTTGGATTCTGTTTGCTAGTATTTTGTTGAGGATTTTTGCATCTGTGTTCATCAGTGATATTGGCCTGTAGTTTTCTTTCTTTGTGACGTCTTTGTCTGGTTTTGGTATCAGGGTGATGGTGGCCTCATAGAATGAGTTTGGAAGTGTTCCTCCCTCTGCTATATTTTGGAAGAGGTTGAGAAGGATAGGTGTTAGCTCTTCTCTGAATGTTTGATAGAATTCGCCTGTGAAGCCATCTGGTCCTGGGCTTTTGTTTGGTGGAAGATTTTTTTTGTTTTTTTGTTTTTTTTTTTTTTGCGGTACGTGGGCCTCTCACTGTTGTGGCCTCTCCCGTTGCGGAGCACAGGCTCTGGACATGCAGGCTCAGCGGCCATGGCTCACGGGCCTAGCCGCTCCGCAGCATGTGGGATCTTTCCAGACCGGGGCACGAACCCATGTCCCCTGCATCGGCAGGCGAACTCTCAACCACTGTGCCACCAGGGAAGCCGTGGTGGAAGATTTTTAATCCCAGTTTCAATTTCAGTGCTTGTGATTGGTCTGTTTATATTTTCTGTTTCTTTCTGGTTCAGTTTCAAAGTTGTGCTTTTCTAAGAATTTGCCAATTTCTTCCAGGTTGTCCATTTTATTGGCATATAGTTGCTTGTAGTAATCCCTCATGATCCTTTGTATTTCTTCAGTGCCAGAAATTATTATTTCTGCAGTGTCAGAAATTATTACTTCTCCTTTTTCATTTATAATTCTATTGATTTGAGTTTTCTCCCATTTTTCTTGATGAGTCTGGCTAATGATTTATCAATTTTGTTTATCTTCTCAAGTAACCAGCTTTTAGTTTTATTGATCTTTGCTCTAGTTTCCTTCATTTCTTTTTCATTTATTTCTGATCTGATCTTTATGATTACTTTCCTTCTGCTAACTTTGGGTTTTGTTTATTCTTCTCTCTCTAGTTCCTTTAGGTGTAAGTTTAGGTTGTGTATTTGAGATGTTTCTTGTTTCTTGAGGTAGGATTGTATTTCTGTAAACTTCCCTCTTAGAACTGCTTTTGCTGCATCCCATAGATTTGGGGTCATCGTGTTTTCATTGTCATTTGTTTCTAGGTGTTTTTTGATTTCCTCTTGGACTTCCTCAGTAATCTCTTTGTTATTTAGTAATGTACTGTTAGCCTCCATGTGTTTGTATTTTTTACAGCTATTTTCCTGTAATTGATATCTAGTCTCATAGTGTTGTCGTTGGAAAAGATACTTGACACTATTCCAATTTTCTTAAATTTACCAAGGCTTGCTTTGTGACCCAAGGTATAGTCTATCCTAGAGAATGTTCCATGAGCACTTGATAAGAAAGTGTATTCTGTTGCTTTTGGATGGAATGTCCTATAAATATCAATTAAATCTATCTTGTCTATTGTGTCATTTAAAGCTTCTGTTTCCTTATGTATTTTCATTTTGGATTGTCTGTCCACTGGTGAAAGTGGTATGTTAAAGTCCCCTACTATGATTGTGTTACTGTCAACTTCCCCTTTTATGGCTGTTAGCATTTGCCTTATGTATCGAGCCACTCCTATGTTGGGTGCATAAATATTTACAATTGTTATATCTTCTTCTTGGATTGATCCCTTGATCATTATGTAGTGTCCTTCTTTGTCTCTTGTAATAGTCTTTATTTTAGACTCTATTTTATCTAATATGAGAATTGCTACTCCAGCTTTCTTTTGATTTCCATTTGCATGGAATATCTTTCTCCATCCCCTCACTTTCAGTCTGTATGTGTCCCTGGGTCTGAAGTGGGTCTCTTGTAGACAGCATATATATGGGTATTGTTTTTGTATCCATTCAGCCATTCTGTTTCTTTTGTTTGGAGCATTTAATCCATTTATATTTACGGTAATTATCGATATGTATGTATGTTCCTATTACCATTTTCTTAATTGTTTTGGGTTTGTTATTGTAGGTCTTTTCCTTCTCTTGTGTTTTCTGCCTGGAGAAGTTCCTTTAGCATTTGTTGTAAAGCTGGTTTGGTGGTGCTGAATTCTCTTAGCTTTTGCTTGTCTGTAAAGGTTTTAATGTCTCCATTGAATCTGAATGAGATCCTTGCTGGGTAGAGTAATCTTGGTTGTAGGTTTTTCCCTTTCCTCACTTCAAATATGTCATGTCACTCCCTTCTGGCTTTCAGAGTTTCTGCTGAAAGATCAGCTGTTAGCCTTATGGGGATTCCCTTGTATGGTATTTGTTGTTTTTCCCTTGCTGCTTTTAATATTTTTTCTTGGTATTTAATTTTTGATAGTTTAATTAATATGTGTCTTGGTGTTTCGCCTTGGATTTATCCTGTATGGGACTCTGTACTTCCTGGACTTGACTGACTGTTTCCTTTCCCATATTAGGGAAGTTTTCAACTATAATCTCTTCATATATTTTCTCAGTCCTTTTCTTTCTCTCTTCTTCTTCTGGGACCCCTAGAATTTGAATGTTGGTGTGTTAATTGTTGTCCCAGAGGTCTCTGAGATTGTCCTCAATCCTTTTCATTCTTTTTTCTTTATTCTGCTGTCTGGTAATTATATCCACTATTTTATCTTCCAGGTCACTTATCCGTTCTTCTGCCTCAGTTATTCTGCTATTGATTCCTTCTACAGAATTTTTAATTTCATTTATCCTGTTGTTCATCATTGTTTGTTTGCTCTTTAGTTCTTCTAGGTCCTTGTTAAACGTTTCTTGTATTTTCTCCATTCTGTTTCCAAGATTTGGGATCATCTTTACTATCATGACTCTGAATTCTTTTTCCAGTAGACTGCCTATTTCCTCTTCATTTGTTTGGTCTGGTGAGTTTTTACCTTCCTTCTTCATCTGCTGTGTATTTCTCTCTCTCCTCATTTTGCTTAACTTACTGTGTTTAGGGTCTCCTTTTTGCAGGCTGCAGGTTTGTAGTTCCCATTGTTTTTGGTGTCTGCCCCCAGTGGGTAAGGTTGTTTCAGTGGGTTGTGTAGGCTTCCTGGTGGAGGGGACTGGTGCCTGTGTTCTGGTGGATGAGACTGGATCTCGTTTTCTGGTGGGCAGGACCACATCCAGTGGTGTGTTTTGGGGTGTCTGTAACCTTATTATGATTTTAGGCAGCCTCTCTGCTATTGGGTGGGAGTGTGTTCCTGTTTTGCTAGTTGTTTGGCATAGGGTGTCCAGCACTGTAGCTTGCTGGTCATTGAGTGGATTTAGGTCTTAGCATTGAGATGGAGATCTCTCGGAGAGCTTTCACTGTTTGATATTACATGGGGCCAGGAGGTCTCTGGTGCACCAATGTCCTGAACTTGGCTCTCCCACCTTGGAGGCTCACGCCTGACACCCACCCAGAACACTACAACCCTGTCAGCCACACGGCTCAGAAGAAAAGGGAGAAAAAAAGAGAAAGAAAGAAAGAAAGAAAAAATAAATAAAATAAATTATTAAAATTTTAAAAATATTAAAAATAGAAAAGTAATTTTAAAAAAAGCAAGAAAGAAGAGAGCAAATAAACCAATAAATAAATCCACCAATGATAACAAGTGCTAGAAACTATACTAAAGAAACAAACAAAATGGACAGAGAGAACCCTAGGACAAATGGCAAAAGCAAAACTATACGAAGTCACACAAAGAAGCATACACATACACATTCACAAAAAGAGAAAAAGGGAAAAAATATATATATAGAAGGAAGAGAGCAATGAAATCAGTAAACAAATCTACCAATGATAATAAGCTCTAAATACTAAACTAAGATAGACATAAAACCAGAAACAAATTAGATGCAGAAAGCAAACCCCAAGTCTACAGTTGCTCTCAAAGTCCACCTCCTCAATTTTGAGATGATTCGTTGTCTATTCAGGTATTCCACAGATGCAGGGAACATCAAGTTGATTGTGGAGATTTAATCCACTGCTCCTGAGGCTGCTGGGAGAAATTTCCCTTTCTCTTCTTTGTTCACACAGCTCCTGGGGTTCAGCTTTGGATTTGGTCCTGCCTCTGCATGTAGGTCACCTGAGGGCATCTGTTCTTCGCTCAGACAGGATGGGGTTAAAGTAGCAGCTGCTTAGGGGGCTCTGGCTCACTCACACGAGGGGGAGGGCATGGTATGGAATGCGGGGCGAGCCTGTGGCGGTAGAGGCGTGACATTGCAACAGCCTGAGGCACGCTGTGTGTTCTCCCGGGGGAGTTGTCCCTGGATCACAGGACCCTGGCAGTGGTGGGTTGCACAGGCTCTCCGTAGGGGAGGTGTGGATAGTGACCTGTGCTTGCACACAGGCTTCTTGGTGGCTGCAGCAGCAGCCTTAGCATTTCATGCCCGTCTCCGGGGTCCACACTGATAGGTGCGGCTCACGCCCATCTCTGGAGCTCGTTTAGGTGGTGCTCTGAATCCCCTCTCCTCGCGCACCCCTAAACAATGGTCTCTTGCCTCTTAGGCAGTTCCAGACTTTTTCCCAGATTCCCTCCTGGCTAGCTGTGGCACACTAGCCCCCTTCAGGCTGTGTTCACACAGTCAACCCCAGTTCTCTCCCTGGGATCTGACCTCTGAAGCCTCAGCTCCCAGCTCCCACCCGCCCCGTGTGTGAGCAGACAAGCCTCTCAGGCTGGTGAGTGCTGGTCGGCACCGATCCTCTGTGCGGGAATCTCTCCACTTTGTCCTCCGCACCCCTGTTGCTGTGCTCTCCTCCATGGCTCCGAAGCTTCCCCCCTGCCCACCCCCCATCTCCGCCAGTGAAGGGGCTTCCTAGTGTGTGGAAACTTTTCCTCCTTCACAGCTCCCTCCCAGAGGTGCAGGTCCCGTCCCTATTCTTTTGTCTCTGTTTATTCTTTTTTCTTTTGCCCTACCCAGGTACATGGGGAGTTTCTTGCCTTTTGGGAAGTCTGAGGTCTTCTGCTAGTGTTCAGTAGGTGTTCTGTAGGAGTTGTTCCACATGTAGATGTAGTTTTGATGTATTTGTGGGGAGGAAGGTGATCTCCACATCTTATTCCTCCGCTATCTTGAAGGCGCCTCCAATAGTGTATTTTAAAATTAGCCCTCCATGGCCTGGGGTTCAGAGCTGTCCCAGAAGGTGCCAGGAGTATGAAGAGAAGAGGGGAAAGATGGGCAGACACGTGCCCCAGTAAGAATTAGGAGAGAGTGGTTTAGAAGAGTAAACACTGTGGATTCACCCCACACTAAAAGCGGGAATAATTCCAAAGATCAGGCTTCTAATATGGTGTCAACTTTGCTTGATTAGTCCAGGAGTTAGCAGGTGACCTGACCCTATAGATCAAATGCCTTTAGTAACTACAGCTTCATAAGCAGGCATGGATACTTCGGATAATAATAAGAATGGCAACAAAAGTAACAACAGTAGCAGCAGTAATAGCAATTACAGCAATGATAATAATAGTTATATGAAAATTTATCAGGCTCTAGCCACTAAGTGCTATATATGTATCAACTTATTTTCCTCAAATTCATTTACTCACTTGATAAACATTTATTGAACGCGTACTATATGTAACGTGCTGTGAACAAAATACACAAAAGCCTCTGTCGTTAAGAAGTTTATTTCGGTGAAGAAAAAAATTTTTTGCCTTTATTAAATCAAGGTGCCAGAAGAGGTCGCAGTGAGAAAGCGAGATTTAAGTAAAGACTTGAAGCAAAAGCCACATTAGCAGGCAGGTCTCTACCCGGGGAGGGTTCCAGGCTGTGGGAAGAGCTAGAGCAAAGTGCCAAGTGCAGGAGTTTGCCTTCTGTGGTCGAGGAGCAGGGAGATCAGTGTGGCTGAAGCTGCCTGAGTGACTCAGGGGAAAGTGGGAGGGGCTATCAGCAGAGCATAACCGGGTGGAGCAGCGTGGAGGACATTGTAAGCCATTGTGAGGACTTGAACTTTTACTCTGATTTAAATGTGAAGTCTTTACATGATTTTGATCAGAGCAGTGATTCGGTCTGACCAAATACGAAATGGATCACTCTTGGGAGTCATGTTGAGAATACATTTGTGGATTAGGAAGACTGATTTGGAGACTTTTGAGACAGTGGTGACAAGGACAAGAGTGATAGCCATGGAGGTAATGAGGAGTGGTCAAATTCTACGTTTATGTTGAAGGGACAAAGAAATCCACTTATCTAAGGTTACAAAGCTAATAAGTGGCTGGATTGGGAATTGAACCCAGGCAGTACAGACTCAAAGATAATTCTGATATGCAGAATAACCTGACCAATAAAAAGAGATGGTGAGAAGATAGGCATCAACTCAATAAAAGGCAGAACTTTCTGATAATTATGTCTGAAAGGCAGTGATTTTCTATGATTAGAGGGATTTAAGTGTAAACTAGAAAGCTATTTGTCTTTGACAGTAAGGGAGTGAGGGGATTTGCATTGTGGCGGGGTGGGGGCAGTCATAAAATTACTTTTAGTGCCTTTCTAACTCTAAGATTCTATAATCCAAATACAGAGCGACACAGTTTATACTGTTTGTCAGAAGTTGACAATTCTAACTAATAATTACTATTTTGAAAACCACTTTCTTGACTTCATCTTTTATCCTAAAGTAGAAACAATGCTTGGTTTGGCCTCTGCCCTTAAAGAAAGGATGAAAACTTGATATATCCGATAAATCTCTGTTGTGGCTCTAAATGAACCCATGAAATTGCCTTTTTAAATGCAAATTTGAAACATTTGTGTATTTGCGGTGCCAGTGCTGCTATCAGAGTTTGGAGGATATAAATTCATAAAAGAACAGATGCTGGTCTGAGATTAGGATTCTCCAAAATCATTGCATAAAACCCTTCAGTACTCCTCTGGGGGTCTTGGCTAATAGTTCATATATCCCAGGTGCCGTACCCTGAATGTGTGTGTTGATGGTACACCACTTGAGTATTATATTTGTGTTTGTGTTTATGAAACAGACACAACTCTGTTCCTGCTTATAGCTGCGGGTTGATGTGCTGGGAGGTAATCCAAAGATGTTACTTCATCCTCATGTTTTAAATGTTCTTTAGCATAATATCAAAGCGTTCTGAAGAAATTCCTACTGGAGGTCATATGTCCCACTGCAAGCAACATATAACACGTCTATAGAATCTACCAACTACTCCCAGCATATTCGGTGGGACAGGAAATGTGGAAATCTGGGAGAAACTTTTTGGAATATTTCTAATTGGACTAAGAAATGATAGGAGAGAATAGATGAATGCATGATGTTTGATGGAATGGGAAGAGGAGGAAGCAAAATGAGGTTGAAGTAGATCCTGGCAATTGACAAAGAAATGCCAGGGCCCGTATTTTGGATGAAAGTTTCTTGAAATTCAACCTGTCTCTGAAGGTGGAAAATTGTAGGTTAGTATGCTTTATCTGAATTTGGGTATATCTGGAGTCCTATTGTTTAGTCTTCTCGAAGAAGGAACACTAAACTCAAAAAAGAACAAAGAAAAAAAATACCCCTTCCCCACTACATATGAAATAGGATCTTGGATTATGTCCCTGTGGGACTTGATTCTGCTCTTAAAAATACAAAAAGTAAACCTGGTTCTTCTTTACACTGGTGGTGGTGGTGGTTGTGGGGTGTGTGTGTGTGTGTGTGTGTGTGTGTGTGTGTACTTTCATCATGCAGATGTTCTAAGGTAAACAGAGAGAGCCATTAGTTACATGAGGCAATTTACCAGCCTACTATAGAGCATAAGTTCAGATCTTAATGGTGACTTCTAGTTATTTGGGACTGTTTGAATGGCATATCAAAGGAAGAAAATCTCAAATAAGTTGTCTAAATTTAGTAAAGAAACCTCTTCTCCCTGGTGGTTTTGCTTTGTATTTCTTTTGGAGCACCATAGACATAATAGATAGCATTAAGAAATTCGGTCCTGATACTGTACTTTGTGAAAAGCTGTGACGTTCTTTTCACTTTTTGTTTGATACTAGCAACTGATGTCTGAATCATGAAGCAAGACCATATCGATCTTACTTCTTGTAATGTAAAATTACACTCCCACTTGGACTCTCACTGTTTAATTCATAGTGCAATTTTAATGAATTCTTTTTTTTTCTTTTTTGTTTTCTTCACGTGTAGCATGCAACTTACATATTCTATTAGAATTTTAGGTCAACTTTTATAATTCCCCAAAATTAATTGTGGAAAAGTTTTGCTTCGTAAATGTGCACATATAGAGAACTAGCACCCCCTAGTGTATTAAATGCCCCCAAAGATTTGATCTGGCATTTAATAAGCTAATAACAACAAACAGGAATGTGTCCTAATGGGCAGGTTATTTGTTAACTTTTATCACTGCCATTATGACATAACTTGTTTAGGCACAGGGAAGGCATGTTTTTAAGTTAATAAAAATCATAAATGGACTAAAAGGATGGAAGTCACATTTCAAATATTGAATCTAAAATTAGATAACCATTGTTGGCTATTTTAACTGTAATATTTCAAGGCTGTAAAATAAAACAGTAATCTGTGGTCATGTTGCTAATTTTCTAAATTCTCTTTCTTTTGGAAAATTTCAGCAAAATACTTAATTGTTTATGGAAGACTATAAAACTGAAAGTGTGTAGGATTTCTCTTCTTTTGGTGACTGTTATACTGTGTGTTGCTTAATGAAACTGTAAACTGAAAATTACAGCTTCATTCCAGAGAGTAAGAGGACTTATTCCAACAGATGGCATCAAAACACCGGTCTAAACTGTATGATCGCTGATTGTTAATTGCATCTGTAAAACAATCCTTTTAAACAGAGTAATGCATTTTATCATACAGATTATAGTTCTACGCTTTTTGGTTTTTCAATGTGTGTTAACATTTTCTGCTCCAATGTGAGATTTAGTGCTTGCATAATTATCAGATTAAACAACAGAACAACAGTGACTCAATCATTTTTAAGAATGTGCATAAGGAAGATAGAGAACCATGAATCACATTTTTTTTTTTAGGACATGCTATTTGAGAAATGTTTGGGTTCTTATTTCATTATATAAAACAGGAAGAATGGGCTGGATCTCACCCTCATCAAATTAAAATAGTGGAAACCTATAAAAAGATCTTAAATATATGGTAAACATATACTGTATTTTTAAATATATCTCACTGTAGATGAAAATATGTTTAATCTACATGGATATTTTGAATGAAAAGGAAACATATGAGGCACATAATAAGAAAGGACTGTTCTCTGAAAGATTTAGAGATTAAGGCACACAGCTTCCTTTTAGAAATGGTTGTAGTGCAATCCTACATAGAAGCAGAGGGATGGGTTTGACAACATCGTGAATATCCTTTCAGTAAGATTCTTTTGTTATAGATGGCATGGGGAAGATGGAATATGAAGACTTGATTCTTTTTCTTTTTTCAAACTGAATAATATAAGCTGCATTTATAATTACAGAAAATGCCCGTGTGGTAGAAACAATGTCCAATTTCATAAAGGCAAGCTACATTCTTGGCATGACAGAGATACTCAATAACAGTTTATTTAAGGACTTGATTCTTTTGTTAGTTCTTCAGCCTAGGTGATTTAGAACTTGGAGCCTGAGTTAAGAGATGTGGAGAGAATAATTTAACATTCATGTCGTCATGAGGCAGTTTTTTTGTTTGTGGGTGTCACATGTGATTTTTCTTACATCTAACATATTAAGTGTAAACAGAATTAATGGCCCCCCAAACTCTTCCTATTTTGATTTCTGCGTAACCGACTGGGAAGGGACTATCAGGGTAAACTTGCTTGTTGACCTGGAAATATGCACTTAGTAAATCAATTTGTAATGATTCCACTTCTGAGTTTTCAGATATCTTTATCTGATATATAAGAGCCACTAAGATAATGCCTGATGAGTGACCCTTCCTAAGCGAAGTATTATCAACCATACAGATTCTAGATAGAAAACATCAAAACCAAGAACATGAATGTAACCACAAAGGATGTCTAAGCAGCACAAAAGCATATCTTTAAAAATCTACAATAAACCTTTGCCCAGAGCCCACTTTTGTTTTGAATTTTGAAAAGAATTCTGACAAACAAGTTTTTCTGATTTGTAGCCGCAACAGATTACAAAGGCAAGTTACTGGCGACACGCACATGGAGTGACTTCCAATGTCTCACTCTGAAGAAAGATTTGGAAAACTGTATTAACAAATCAAAGAAATACTGATATTTATTAATTACCAAGGGGAAAATAAGACCTTGGAATATCCTGGCAGACGCCACCTCAATGGAGTGATCAAGGTTAGCATCGCCAGTAATAAGATACATTGCATCATGAACCCTGATGTACCAAAGAAAGGGCACACCCTGACTTCTGTGGTATCTTTGCCAAAAATGTGTAGTCTCAATATAATCATTGGAAAAGTCAGACACAGTTAAAGACATTCTGCGAAATGGTTGACCAGTCCTCACCGAAAGTGAGCAGATCATGGTAGACCAGTACAGACTGAAGATCTGCCACAGATTGGAGGAGACTAAGGAGACAGAAAAGTGAAACTCGGTGTGAGAATCTGGGTTGGATCCTGGAACAGAGAATGGACATTAGTGGAAAAACTGGTAAAATTTGAATATGGCTGCAGCTTAATTAATAGTATTTATTGTACCAATATTAATTTCTTAGTTTTGATGATTACCTTGTGGTTATTTAAGATAATAGGATTGGGGAAGTTTAGTGAAGTGTATATGTCGAGATTGTCTATACTATTTTGCAACTTTTAATTAAGTCTAAAATTATTTTAGGATAAAACAATTTAAATCCTATACAGCTCAAAGTGTAGAGTAGTCTGAGGCCGCTTAATGTAGGGGCAAAAAACCTGAGATGTATAAAATAATTATTGATATTCAATATGATGAGTGCAAGGAAGAGTTATTTTCATTATCATTTGTTTAATGTAAATCAGAAAGCACATAATACAGTTTAGAAACATTTTAATTAAAATTTTTAATTAAAAAGTTTTAAAACTGTAAATGAATAAATTTCAATTATTTGGGAAATCTACTTTTTGGAAAATTTTATTCATTAATAATGTATAATGAACCATTATTCTACCCTAAGAATTTTCCTACCTGTGCCAGACACTAGAATTCCCCCTCAGTCCTCTAACCCAAAGATAGGTAAGGTGTTATATATCTTGTAGCAACTGTGTGGCTATGTGATGTTATCCAGATCTTAATTTGAACCTGTAATTTAACTAAATATGAAAGTTGAGCAATAAGTTGAAGGAGTTCCATCACACCTTGATCTTGATACTGTGTGGAAATGGGAAATTCAAATGATTTCCTTCAAGGCTTATCTCTGTTCTCTGCTTTACAAACAAAAGTGGGAGGTTTGAGTATTTATAGAACAGTTAGTGTTAAACAATTCATAGTTCTAACCCCCAAATCCGTTTACTAATATTCTCTTATTTTTCAATAAAGAGTAACAATCAGAGTTTTCACTAAAATCCATGTAAGATGGCCCTGAATGGAACAAAGGGTAGAAAGTTCCACTCTTCTGGGCAACTTAATAAGCAGTAGAATCATGCTTTCTTCATGCTTTTTCTTAGCCTATCATTTAGCAAATAAGCCTGAATTTCTCTCATGTATACCATTACACTTAATTATGTGAGAGAAGCTTATAACAAGTATTTGTTGAACGCCCACTGTGTATTCAGTTTGGGTGAGGTGCTGTAGGATTCAGAAGTGTGCTCTAGTTCTACTGTGTCTTTTAAGAAACTCTTTAAAGACCTCATGGGGGTTTACAAGATTAAAGAACGTGTACAGTTGGATATCAACAAGATTGTATTCACTTAAGTGTTTATACCAGTCGTTTCCAACCTTATTGAGATCAAAGATTCTTTTTTAATGTCAGATATTTCACAAACTCCATCTGATAGTTGATCCATGTTCAGTACTTGGAATTAAAAAAACACATAATGGCAGAAAACAAACATGAATTATTTCAAATTAATGTGTATTTCATTAGTCACAATAGTATCTACTTATTTTGAAAAAATGGTAGCAGGTGCCTGTGAGTTGCATGTAATTTAGTATATGCTTTGGTACATGTAGAGATCCACAGCCCATGAATTCTCCCCCTGCCCATCCCGTGGGTGTTTGTCCTCAGGCTGTGAGCCACACTGCTGGAGCACAAATCCTATAGGAATCCAATTGGAAAAGGCTGGCATTTTCAGGGAAATCATCAGAGGCCCCCTGGTGGGGCTTAAGGTGTGCCTCGGAGGTTAGGAAAAGCTAGAGTATGCCCGAGGGAAGTCATGGAGAATCAGGAATGAGGTAGGCATATTGAGAGGCAATGAGGAACCAAGGCAATGAGGACCCCCAGGGAGGGGTATGTTGGGGAATTAGGAAAAATAAAATGGGTTAAATGAGGCAAAGGGAGATTAAGGAGATTCTTGAAATCAAGAACAGGAGCTACAAACTTCCGTTAAGACAAAGCACTGGACCAGGACTCAAAGGAATGGGTTGTAATCCTGGCTCTACAATTACTAGCCTTAGGCAGCGTATATTTTGGAGCCTCAAGTTTCATCATTAGTATGACTGGGATGATAATACCTACCACTCAGAGAAGAGAGCATCTGTGAAATATCCTGGCGGGCTTTCACTCTATTTTGGTTGCATCTGAAATAGGGAACTATCTAAGATTATTGAACAGGGAATCAGCATGATGAAAGTGATACATTAAAGAAGATTAGTTTGGCAGCTTTGTGCAGGTTGGATTAGAGTCAGGGAAGCCAATAAGAAAACTGTCCCAGTGATCCAGACTCAAAGACTGTGAAAATAGGGACAAAGGGAGGTTGAGATGAAAATTGATTCTATGTTTTGTTTGATAAGGTATCAGGGATGAAATGAATCAAAAGTGATCTTGAGGTTTTAAGTAGCTAGTGACTGTAGAAATATGGCTGAAACACTGAAAAAGAAAAGGAAAATGGAGAGGAAGGTGATTTGGAGGAAGAGGATATTGGGTTTGGACATGGTGACTGGTATGTGAGAGCCAACAGTCAAGTAGAAGTTGACGCTAAATTATTGGGAATATGCAATTGGAGTGAAGGTGAAGTTTGTGCTAGAGATGGCAAGGTATGGGAGTCAGAAGCCTAGTGGTGACAGCTGAGCTGCGAAGTGGATGTGCCACTTAATAGAGATTATAAACACAAAACCAAGGATCTAGAATGAAGCCTATGTGATACTTTCTCTTGAGAAATGTTTCCAAAGGCTGATCTATTCATTACTCTGTAGCTAATATAAGATGGAATTGAGTTTTAATCATCTTATAGGGGTATTTAACTTTTTTGTTTTGTTTTGTTTTAAAATTCTGATGAGCAAAGGTATACAAACACATTGTTTTTCCTTTCAAGGGAATGACTGATTGCTTGCTTATAGCACTCCTTCTAATATGAGGCATTGAAAGGTACTCCTTTTGGGTCGTTTCTTCCTGAGTTATGGCAGGGAAGTAGGGCAACATTGTTGGAATTGCTGGCTGGCAAAGCCACTCAGGACAAGCCTGTAACCAGTAGGGCTTCTCTGGCATTCAAAATTCCTCATGATCTGACTTCTTTCCAGCCTCGTTGTGTAATACTGCCCAGCTCCTTCCAGCTGCATGAGTTGGGACCCCAGGTATGCCAAGTCTTATGCTAGCTCTGAGCTCTCCCTCTACATGGAATGCCCTTCTCTTTGAATCCGTCAAGAGCCAGTTCCAATGCTTCCTCTTTTCTGAGCCCCTGTTGCTAATTCCCCAGTGGGAACGAATCCCATCTTCACTGTTGCTTCCACCTCTGTGACACACTCCTTCCAGCCTACATTGCATCATCCTTGCTTGTTTACATCCTTGTCTCCCCCACATGGCTGTGAACCCCAGACAGCAGGCGATGTGTCTGACTTGAGTGTATACCCCACACAGTGCCTAGCCTAGTCTCTCACTTACTGCTTGCCAAGTTGAGAAGATGACATTTTTCCTAGCAACATTTAGTAACTCAAAAAGGAAGAAAAGCAGCATTGGGAAAAAGGGAAAGAAGAGTCCTCTGTCTTTAGTTGGAAATTGAACTAGGCAAAAAAAAGGAGCTGGTGACGGTGGTAGGGTAATAGCCATTTCTGTGGGTGGCCCAGGAGAAAGAAACAGGAGCTTGCTGGAGAGTAAACATGAACGTCTGATTTCTGTGGAGCTCTGAATCTCGAAGCATTGGAAGTATGTGTTAAGGATATGACTCCTCTGTGGAGAGTTTTAGGTAATGTGGTGAATTTTAGGAGAATTATTCAGTCAGGGTGACCTTGTTGTACAGGAGGTGAGCAATAGTTTATAAGGCCCATAGAGGGTCAGTGGGGGGTTGTGGAGTAGATTGAAAGGAAGAATGTCCAGTCCAAGTGCAAACACTAAATATTTGAGAACTTAAAACTTCAAAATGGGGTACAGGAAAAGTAAATGGGGTAGAGGAAAAGTAAAAGTAAAATGAGGTTATTTTGGAAAGAGAAAATCCATCTCAGGTTTGATTAATTCAACCCCCAAATTATCAAATGAGTAATAACCTATCACATTTGGTTAGAGCTATAGAGCCTTCAATTAAATAGAGGCTGAACATTTAAATTTGATTAAGTAAGGTGACTTCTAATAATACAGGCAATTAGCCTGTGGAATGTGCAGGTGGAGAATGAGAAGGAGGAAACAATACTGCATTTTGAAAGCTGGTTTAGTAATTTTTAATACAATAATACCTTAGGCTTTTATAGAACTTTCAATTTACAATACTCCTTAATCTTCATTATCTCATTTGAGCCTTGCATCCCCCTGTTGGGCAGGTAAAAAAAGCCATGCTCCCAAAAATGGGCAGAAGACCTAAATAGACATTTCTCCAAAGAAGATTATACAGATTGCCAACAAACACATGAAAGAATGCTCAACATCATTAATCATTAGAGAAATGCAGATCAAAACTACAATGAGGTATCACCTCACACCAGTCAGAATGGCCATCATCAAAAAATCTAGAAACAATAAATGCTGGAGAGGGTGTGGAGGAAAGGGAACCTCCCTGCACTGTTGGTGGGAATGTAAGTTGATACAGCCACTATGGAGACCAGTATGGAGGTTCCTTAAAAAACTAAAAATAGAACTACCATACGACCCAGCAATCCCACTACTGGGCATATACCCTGAGAAAACTGTAATTCAAAAAGAGTCATGTAGGGCTTCCCTGGTGGCGCTGTGGTTAAGAATCCGCCTGCCAATGTAGGGGACACAGGTTCGAGCCCTGGTCCAGGAAGATCCCATATGCCACGGAGCAACTAAGTCCGTGCACCACAACTATTGAGCTTGTGCTCTAGAGCACGCGAGCTACAACTACTGAGCCCTCATGCCACAACTACTGAAGCCCACGCTCCTAGAGCCCATGCTCCACAACAAGAGAAGCCACCGCAATGAGAAGCCCGTGCACTGCAACGAAGTGTAGTCCCTGCTCGCCGCAACTAGAGAAAGCCCACACGCAGCAATGAAGACCCAATGCAGCCAAAAATAAATAAATAAAATTAAAAAAAAAAAAGTTATGTACCAAAATGTTCATTGCAGCTCTATTTACAATAGCCAGGACATGGAAGCAACCTAAGTGTCCATCATCGGATGAATGGATAAAGAAGATGTGGCACATATATACAATGGAGTATTACTCAGCCATAAAACGAAACGAAATTGAGTTATTTGTAGTGAGGTGGATGGACCTAGAGTCTGGCATACAGAGTGAAGTAAGTCAGAAAGAGAAAGACAAATACTGTATGCTAACACATATATATGGAATCTAAGAAAAAAGAAAAAAAAGGTCATGAAGAACCTAGGGGCAAGTTGGGAATAAAGACACAGACCTACTAGAGAATGGACTTGAGGACACGGGGAGGGGGAAGGGTAAGCTGGGACAAAGTGAGAGAGTGGCATGGACATATATACACTACCAAACGTAAAATAGATAGCTAGTGGGAAGCAGCCACATAGCACAGGGAGATCTGCTCAGTGCTTTGTGACCACCTAGAGGGGTGGGATAGGGAGGGTGGGAGGGAGGGAGACGCAAGAGGGAAGAGATATGGGAACATGTGTATATGTATAACTGATTCACTTCGTTATAAAGCAGAAACTAACACACCATTGTAAAGCAATTATACTCCAATAAAGATGTAAAAAAAAAAAAAAGAAAGCCAGGCTCACACCTGGGTCTCCTCACTTCAAGCCTGGACTTCCTGTGTTCCTTCCGCAGCCCCTGCTACCTCTCTGTTGGTGGGGAAGATAGATTCAGAGCATTTGGAGTTCTTAGCTGTCATTCAATTAATACACGAAAATGTGGTTTGAAATAAGCTATTTGAATGAAAGCCTTGTTTTATTTACTTTTGCAACTATTCCACACACTATGTGGCACAGTGCTATGTATGGTAAATATCCACTAACATTTGGGAAACAAATGAACTGTTGCATAGTTTCCCTAGGCATTCTAGTGTTTCTAGAAGGTACCAGAGAGGTAGCTTGGTGGGGGACCAGAGGTGGTGAAGGTGGACAGGGGAGAAAAATGGAAAGACAGACCTGTGGTGCTCCAGCCCCTTTAACCCCAGCAACTCCCTTTTCTTTGTCTTAAATAGTAAGTGTTATGGGTTGAGTTGTGTGTCCCATCCCCAAATTCATATGTTGAAGTTCTAACCTCCAGTACCTCAGAATATGAATGTGTTTGGCGATGGTCTTTAAAGAGGTAATTAAGTTAAAACGAGGTAATAAGTGTGGGCCCTAATGCAGTCTGACTGGTGTCCTTGTAAGAAGACATTTGTACCTGGAGGGAGAACCCTGTGAAGACATGAGAAGAAGACAGCCATCTACAAGCCAAGGAGAAAGGCCTCAGAAGAAACCAGCCATACTGACAATTTGATCTTCTACTTCTAGCCTCCAGAATTATGAGAAAATAAATTTCTGTTGTTTATGCCACCCAGTCTGTGGTACTTTATTGTAGCAACCTGAGCAAATGAATGCATTAAGATTCTGAGAGTTTAAGGGAGTTAAAAGACAGAGAGATGGGGGTTGAGGGGGAGGAGAGAATGTTCTTAAGAGATTTATAAAACTATGATTCTACGGTTTAAGATTATTTTCCATGAGAGTCAGATAAATACTTTTTTTATCTTTAAATCACATAAACTATCAGTAAGTAGAGGCCTGTCTCTTTGAGGTGACCAAGTCTACAGCTTCGTTGGTAAGTAGATCAAAACAGCTTCTACATTTTATTTTCCAGCTCTAGAATATTAACAGGCAATTTAGACACGCATTGCATCATGCAGCATAATTACCATTGTTCTTGAAAAAGAGTTAAACATTAGTTTCTAAACTGTATGTGGCACAAACTGATTCTGTGGCTGCTTCTTCCTCCACCCTCTTGTACTGAACACTTCAAACTTTGAGCATCTTCTAAAGGCCCTGAAGAAAAACTCAAATCATTTCACAAAGGCAAGAAACACATACCGTTTTTTGCATAATTTGAAACCTCTGGGGAAGAATTCTAGATTTGTTAATATTACTCTTTGTTTCAAAATTATCTCGGTTCCCCTGGGCCTGAGCAAATGGCCAAGAAAAGGCAAACTAGCTCCCCAACAAGTTTTAGGATGGTGTGATGAAACCACCGTCAATTAAGGATGCATTTGGTAGGAGTATCATTGTGAAGAAAACTTTCACTGCTATTTGCAAAAAGAAATCGGCAGGAAGGCATGACATGAAATTGTTTCTAAAAGAGCTATGTATAAGAATTCATATTTGGGATCCATTGTCATTTTCCTTGATTCTAAGGCTGTATCATTTGCAGATGAAATTAATGTCAGATTTCTACCCTTCGCGCCTGCTGTAGTAACAATAGTGAAACTGCTCTGAAAGACCCATCTTTTGTATTCTCAAGTTTGAACCTAAATTTTAAAGAGATCTGAACGAAATAAAATGTGAAAATTTCTTATTTAGTTAAAAAAATTTAAAAAACAGAAAAAACCACACAGGACAAGAACATATGCTTACTGCCTTGCTTAATAAACATTGTATGGAATTCTTTAAGAACATGAGTGGTTGAAGCCTTTTAAAAAATGATCAGACAATTGTCTAATTAGGAAGTGGAGAAGAAAACACTATTTGTTTTACTTACAGTCTAGAAAAATAATGCTTCACATGAAAGCGTAACTTATTCTGAATGATCTGTTGTGTCAGTACCTCGCAGATTTTTTAAATGAAGACAATTATGTGTAATGTAAATACAGACTATCTATCATTGACCATTTTCTGGTGATGGAATCTGCAAACTGCTTCTCTCACAGGATCATCCTTCTAGGCTAGGATGTGAGCTGGTAACAACAACCAAAATGCATATTTGATTACCTCATTGGCCCTCAGAATCCTGGCAGACTCCTCCAACAGAGTCTGTTGTTTGTAAAAGGCCTATTGTTGGTAAAAGGTCATTGGTGAGGTTGGCTTTCAGCCCAATATTATTTATTTATGTAAGTTTTGGAGCACATATGACCTGTCATCTTGAAACCTAGGTCTGGCCAATGGATGCAAAGGACAGAAACGGAGCACATCTTCTTGTATATGCTGGGAGCTGGCAGCCTTGCAGGAGTAGTTCTAAATTGTCATTCCCAGCCCTTTCTTTTAAAGACAGGGGTATTTTACAGTCTTATACTTACTGCCACAGATCACATTAGGTTTGCATAATCTAAGCTGCTTGTGAGTGAGACTGACTACAGTATCAGGACAAAATGCTATAATTCACCCTACATGACGAGTCTAAAGCAAGTTCCCGATTCTGCATGAGCATGCAGTTCACCACTGTGAGTTCTAAATCAGTGTCTCTTTATGTTTTTTAGTATCCTGCAGTGTCCTTGAAATAATAAATATTCCCTAACTTTTTAAAAGTTTGGTTTTATACGTTTGTTTGCAAATTGCTTCAGAATTCAGAGAATCATTTTTTCCTTTAAACCATGGTTACAAATATGTCAATAAAAGCCAGTGCTTATTAGAGCTAATATTGCCAAAATATTGCAAGGCTTAAACTGTATTCTTCACTAATAAGCAAAACTAGAATAGAATAAAGTGCAATTAGAATTAGTTTCAGGGCTTCCCTGGTGGCGCAGTGGTTGAGAGTCCGCCTGCCGATGCAGGGGACAAGGGTTCGTGCCCCGGTCCGGGAAGATCCCACATGCCACGGAGCGGCTGGGCCCGTGAGCCATGGCCGCTGAGCCTGCGCGTCCGGGGCCTGTGCTCCGCAACGGGAGAGGCCACAACAGTGAGAGGCCCACGTACCACAAGAAAAAAAAAAAAAAGAATTAGTTTCATATTTATCTTGATCACTGGTGTCTAAGGAAAAAGTCTAATTAGAGAAAGTTGAGGCAGAAAATGGGGACTTCTCAGTATTTGAAGGACTTTAAAAGGATGAAGGCCTTAATGATGTCTAGCCTAACGATGGAAATGGTTTACCTTTCCTTAATACAAATGTATTGTTAACCATGCTCTAATGCTTATCGATAATGATTAGTATTGTTCTTTGGGCTCACAATGGTGTATAAACAGAGGGCTTGAGAAAGTAAGGGAGAAAAATATTTCTGAAGAAATAAGCAAGGATTAAATGTGTTGGAAAGAAAAAACGGAGTTAAAGAGATATAAGTATATATATGAAAAAAATTACCAGGATAGAATTTATGATACTTTCAAGGTTGAAATACAAGGAGAAATTATCTAACCTATCACCTCCTCACCTGCAGGGAAAGAAAGGAGGGAGTGGGACAGAGGCTTGGGGCTTGATGGCTCCCCATTACTATTACTCTGGGTGATAGTGTAGCTTGGCAGCTACCTGGAATGGGCAAAGGGGCAGGAGGCAGCGAGGAAGAGGGGCAGGAACCCATGGGCCAGCTGTATAAACAGGGCATTTGTAGCTCAAGGATGATTTATTATAATAGGTGTTATAGTATTATACCATTAGAGAAAGATAATATTTATGAGATCATAGCCAGTATAGTTTTGTGTTGTGTGTGTACTTAACTATCTTCCACGCACTGTTTATAATGTTTATAAGCATCATCTCATTTAACCCTATTAATCCTAAAAGAGAGATATAATTGCCACCATTTTCCAGATAAAGAAACAAGTTACATAAAAGTTAAGCATATTGTCCAAGAGAGCAGAGGTTTTAACTGGTGGCCCTGAGATTTGAGCCCTCAGCTGGCTGCACTGAACCAGTGCTCTGGTCCAGAATGAGACATGAGGTCCCCTCTCCCATCCATACGGAGGTATCATCCCATTAAAATATAAGAAAAAATGTACACTTAGTACAGTGTTGAGTGCAAATTAAATATTAACTAAATATTGTGATTATTGTCTACTGAAGTAAACTGTTGCTTGTTAAATACCAACACGGCCAATATTGGGTCTTGGTATTCACTCTTCATTTTGCTTCTTTCTGCATTTCGGTAGTTTTTTTCTGCCCTCCAGGCATCTCACAGTCACATATTTCTATCTTCTTGGAAATCCACCGATTTCCCTTTCATGTGTTTGCCAGCCTACCAGCTCTGTGAGAGCAAGGGACTGTTCAGGACCATAGTAGGCACTCATTAAATATTTGTTAGATTGAGTCATTTCATCCAACAACTGGATCATTTATTTGGGGTAGTAGGGGGCAGTCGAAAATTTAGTTCCAAGGACAAACATCTGTACTTTAATATATTACAATTAAAAAATTTGAAGTAAAACTTCAGAAACATAGGGGATTTTTTGTCCAGAGGCTGTGATAACACATCCCATCATTTACCATTAGGATTTTCAACATAAATAGTGTATTTCCATGTTTACACTAAATTACCAACATGAACAATTTAAGCATTACTCTTCACCAGTTATACAAGATACTTCATTTGAATTCTATTACATGCATAGCACTATGCCTCTCTTCCTAAATTTTTAAAAATTACATTTAGAAACGAGTGAATATTGTAACTAAGCAAGTTCATAATCATGTTTCTGAGATTTATAGTCTGCCTTCTTTGCTGTCTATCCATTCATGGGTGTAGAAAACAAGAATATTTTATTCTTGTTCCGATATGTCCTACTAATACATGTTTATGGAATAAAATTGCCATGGTTATTAAAAGAGTCTATGACATTTTCTAAAGAGTGTGGATATTGCCTGCACGGCCTGGCTCAATTCCAATTTGGGTAATTACATTCTGCTGTCTGGTTACCTTAGCGATCCTCTCTTTTGCTCTGTGGGTCCTTACGGTGGTTCAGCTCAGCTGACATATCCCTGTTTGCCATCCCTAGTTTCAAATAATAGGAGCTGGAGGCAATCTAGTCTTTGGAAATTTATATTCCATCTATTTTGACAAACTTAAAATTTTGTACACATTCTGGGGTGTGTAGTAAAGCCTGGCTTCCTAATCTGAATTTCCTTGAAATAGAGTGGGCAGTCTAATCAGGGAGAAAATTGTGAACCTTGTTTTCTTTCTCCTGTTTTTGATCATATTTATTATTCCTATGGAAATTGGAGGAATTTTCTGAGTCTACTTAATCTCTCCTGTCTCTGAACCTTCATAGCAATTTGCTAGAACTTCTGTTCTTGTTCTTAGAGTCTGCCTTGAGGTAGAGCTGCTTGTGGGTTTATCTTAGGCCCAGGATGAATGTTAAATTTCTAGACTATACGGGCCTCTGCATTTTTTTCATACTGATGGAAACCTTCACAGAATTGCATGTTGTAGATTTCAATAAATGACGGATGAATGACATTTCCTTTGGGTTAACATTATTTACTATTAAAGACTGAGCCTATGTTTTGGACACTAGCAGGCAATTTATTATGCAATCTAATGGGATTGTTTCAATTGAAATATTTCAGTTCCTGGACATTGGCATCACTATATTGTGGCAGGTTGCCCATAGAGACAGCTGCTTCCCTCCCTTGCGCCTTCCCCACACCAATTTACTCTTAGAAAGCTTAAGGGTTCCAAGCCAGGATTATTATAAGGTTATTATTGGGACTGCAATCACAGTTTGCTCTGCACTGGAAGATTCAATTTGTTCAGAAAGGGCAATTCAGAGCAGAGAGTTCCCAAACTTTGATTTACTCTAACAAAAAGAATGGAGGGTCTAGCTATAGCTGCCCCATCCCCTTGACCCAAGCACATTTTTTTCCTCCTATGGAAGGAAGCATATTAAAATGCAAATGCCTTAGAATGACTTTACTATAGGGTTGAACTTGAATTGGCTTTAAGTTTTGAAATGTAAGTAATTCATAAATGTCAGTACTTGAAGAAATGAAATTCTTGGTACACACCCCTCAGTAGAACTCCTTGTGTTCATATCTTACTTCAGATTCAGGTTGTTCTCAGGGACCTCTAAGGCTACTCTCCTACCCATTTAAGCCTCATCTTGGGGAATTACTCGTCCTGTGCTTGGTACTTTAGTAACATCAAACTGCTATTCTTTCCCTGCACACAATGAATATTTCTTTGGCCTGGAATGCCATGTTACTATCCCTGTCTGGCTGACACTTACGCATCCTTAAAGACTCAGTTTCACCAGGAGTGAAAACCCTAGGGGCAGGGGCAGGTCTCCCTCATCTGTGGTTCTCTAACGTCTTGAGTATATCTTCACATTTATCCTTTCTTATAGAAATGATCCGTCTCTATGTAGTCTTCCTCTACTCTTGGCGGAACAGAACTAAGATTCCTTAGACGTTGCATGTACATAGCAGAACCACTTGCTGGGATCCTTATTATGGGGTAACTCTTCTCAGGACTCTAGTCTGCAAGGAGAAAGTAAATACAAAGGACAATGAAAACAAGATCGACCCAGAGCAAGAAAGGTCATATTTACCTATGTCTCCTTTTCCTCTTTCTGTGTGTTAAATGCAGTTCAAGTATTTACTGTTTTGCTTTTTTTTAAAGATGAATTTGTTTTATACTTAATAAGAAAAGAACTTAATTGCCCTCTAGTTCAGCTCTTAGGGACTTCTTTCTAAAAGATTAATCTGTAAACCTCAAATTCTAGCTTCTCTTTTAGAAGAGCTATTTTCTGTTATTTGGAAATTTTCAAAATTGAATCTTTACCCCAGCGGGGAATGAATCATTTTGGTAAATACTTCTAATATTTAAGAGTCAGAAGTTCATAGGTTTTAATTCACTGCTATGGTGCCATGGTATCAATGAATACCAAATTAAAAATCTACATTGTACTTGAAATCTGAAAAATGATTATTATATTCCCTCAAGAGGCAGTGTGATATTGTCAGAAGGGTACTGACCTCGGCAGGAGAAAGCTAACATTCCAGTCTCAGATTTGCCACCACCAGCTGTGGGACTTTGGGAAAGTCATTTGGCCTCTTTGAGGCTCAGTTTCTGCTTCTGCAAGGTGGTGATATTTGGAGGCTGGGCTGATGACAACAGCAACCGTGGCAACCACAACAATCAAAACTAAAAAACTAGAAGACATATCCAGGTGCTCCACGCAAGAAAACAATTGGAGGGAATCTAGACATTTTTTTAACATCCTCCCTTTCATATGAAACATTGGGAAAACATGTTTTGATTTCCCTGATTTGACAGGATTACCTAATGCATGATGACACTGTAAAGATTTAATTTTAAAAATCTTTTGTGTAAACTTGATATACTGGATTGAAAGTCTGGAGACACGTGGTCTGGTTCTTGCTGTTGGAAGAAGGCTGACATTATGGCACCTGCAAGTGACTGGATAGAGGTATTCAAGCCATGCCAATCAGCTTTGGCCAAATCTAGGGAGGCAATATGGCCTAGTACTTCAGAGCGTGGGCTTCAAATCTCAGGTTTGCTCCTTATTAACAGTGTGACATTAGACAACTTGCTTAACCTCTGTGGAAATCAGTCTTCTTATTTGGAAAAGGAGGATAATGTCTAACCAAAGGGGTTTGAGAAAGACCACTTGCATCATGATATGTCAAGGAGGCAATAAGTGATAGCAATTATTGTGAGGTGGCCTATATGAGTCTCAGAGTCACCTGGGGATTGGGCCCCAACCTTGTTGGAGCTATCATCTCAGACTTAGTGGGTAGAGTCCTGACTCCTAATGATAACAATAAACAACATTTATAGAATAGGTTATAGACCTGCACATAGATTACCTCATTTTCTCATCAACAAATCCTGGAAGCAAGGCAGGTATTAATCCATTTTATGGACAAGGAAACTGAAGCTAATAGTTTAAATGATATAGGGCTTCCCTGGTGGTGCAGTGGTTGAGAGTCCGCCTGCCGATGCAGGGGACACGGGTTCGTGCCACGGTCCAGGAAGATCCCACATGCCGCGGAGCAGCTGGGCCCGTGAGCCATGGCTGCTGAGCCTGCACGTCTGGAGCCTGTGCTCCACAACGGGAGGGGCCACAACAGTGAGAGCCCCGCGTACCGAAAAAAAAAAAAAAAAAAAAAAATGATATAGCTAAGATCACCCATCTAGTGTGTAGCAGACTTGGGGCTCCAACCAAGGTCTTTTGTCGCCTAATCCTCATGTGTTCCTTGTGATCCTAGTTCTACTGAGCGCTAATGATCTGTGGCTTTAGGTCAGTTGCCTAATTTGTTCAGTTTAATTAATAAAATGATTAGAAAAACTTTAAGAATGTGTCTGTGATTTCAGGCAGTTTAGGGACAGGTAACATACAAATTCTGAAGATATTTTGAAAAATAACTTTACCTTAAGAAGAAATATATGCTATTATTAAATATCTAAAGTAGCAAATTGAGGATAATTTTGACTTGTTTGGGAGGTTGGGGCAGATAGTGAAATGGGGGAGGAATTAATAGGGGCCTTCAATTTTAGTGGTAACGTTTTATTTCCTAAGTTGACAGTAAATATATGGTAGTTGTTATATTGTTGTTTGTTTGTTTACTAATTGATATCAGAAATATTTCATAATAAACTTTCCCAAAAAAGACTGGAAGGAAACCACACACATAAAGAAATACATTGGCGCATAAAAAAGTATTTTAATATTTTCATAATCTTATGTCAAAGATGTTTTACACTGGAGAGTCACATCATGAGGGACAGTTTAAGCATTATAAGGAACCCATATTCCCTAATAATCCTTAACACTTCCCATAGTTAATCTCAACTTTAAATTTGGGGTCATAAATCTATTTATATTTCTCTTGGCTGGGACTGTGGGTTTGGTTGGAGGACTGTTAAGAAAAACTAAGAAAACCAGAACTTTTCAATAAGTTGCCTTGTTTATGAACAGTCTATTTTAAGGAATAGACAGTTTCAAGTTCCTACCAATCAAACAAAGGTGCAAATGGACAGCACAGCTGCCAATGAGTCAGAATCCTTATGGCGCTGCTGCCAATGACCTGAGCTCACACTGGCACAATGCTTTATAGTTTACAAAGCACTTTCACACATAAGAGTGTGCTAATACAAATAGTATGCTAATAGAAAATGCTAATAGTGTTAAGTGATTTTGCCAGTTGAAGAAACCAAGGGGCAAAGTCTAGGATTAATCAGCTGGTGAAGGCTAGAGCCAGGACTGGAACCCACGTTTTTTACTGCAAAAGCCCAAGATTGTCTTAGAACTATAACATCTTTCTATTTGCAGCCCTACATCTAGAACTTTTTAGTTTGTGAGCTAGTCATTTATACCAGATTGCTATTACCTTGGTTTTAACTTTCACCTTTCTTCAATTTTAGAGGTTTTGACCTCTTTCCTACTGAAATGATTAAATGTGACCAAGACATTCTAGAGGTTACCAAATGTACACAGGTTTTGATGATGTTGGCTGTTTATATACTTCACTACTACTCCTTTCAGTTTTCCTTCTAGGAACAAGAAAGGGAAGTTGACTTTTCCGTTGTTGTTTGGAAAAATAAGGATATCAAGACAAACAGTCCACCACAAATCCTGCCAATAAAACTAAACAAAAACTATGGTTCCTCTCCTGGGGCCCAGGATTTTGTCAGTGGTTCAGGTGAAGGCAGAGGGTTCTTTGCATTTTTGTCTTGGCGTCCAACACATTGGCTTGCACAAATTTGGAATTCAACTGATTTGCTTTAATTCTACCTAAGCCCTTACATTCTCTGCTTCTAGCCTGTTCTTCTGCTGTGGTAAAACAAACAAATAAACAAAAAACCAAAAAAACACTATTGTGCTCAATCAGTCAAAGTAATCATTAAAAAGAGAACTACTTCAATGATTTTCTGAAATTGGTGAAATTATTTACACAGGGACTTATGCCTTTTTCTATTATATTTAAAAACTTTGTGCCAAGTTTTTATGAATTCCATTGCAAATACCCATTCTTTTTTTTTTTTTTTTTTTTGCGGTACGCGGGCCTCTCACTCTTGTGGCCTCTCCCGTTGCGGAGCACAGGCTCCGGACGCACAGGCTCAGCGGCCATGGCTCACGAGTCCAGCTGCTCTGCGGCATGTGGGATCCTCCCAGACCAGGGCACGAACCTGTGTCCCCTGCATTGGCAGGCGGACTCTCAACCACTGCACCACCAGGGAAGCCCCAAATACCCATTCTTAATGTGAATTTTACTTATGAGGTAATTAATTAATATCTTCCAGTTACTTTTCTGAGAAATATATTTTCTTCTTCCTAGTAATTTATCCAAAGGAAAAAATAATGTTTTATTCTTACCAAAGATGATGACCCTACTAAATGAACAATGAGTTTGATGCTTTTAACTGCAAGGTTGCATTTAGTTCTCATCACTGAGCCTAAGGGGTAGGTCACATTATTCCTGTTTTACAGATGAGCAAACAAACTCAAGGAGCTGAAATAACTTGCCATGTATCTGCCGTACACCAAGAAGTGACAGAGCAGGTGTATCTGAATCTTTTCATAACATCACGTTCTCTACAGAGATGAAAATTAGAGGCGCAGTAATCGTTTCATTTATCAATCCCGCAGGAGCTTCTCCGTGGATATATTGTTGAATGACCAACTAATGCCTTCATGAGATGTCTGGCTTTGTGGCCCATTGGGAATAAATTGGACCTTTAGTTCAATTTAGTTCAAAAAAGCATTCAAATGTTGTGGGTGAATTTGGAAGGGATACCGAGGAGCCCATTTTCATATACAGTGATACAGCTAGGCAGAGCAATCTAACCAAATGTCCTACAAAACATATATTATCCCCAAGAGTTCCAGGATGAAACTTATTTCAACTCAGCAAACATTTTGTGTGTGTGCATGCAAACTTGCTAGGTGTCAAACACTCTTAGTGAACATTAATGGTACTCAAAGGTAAATAACACGTGATTTCTGCCCTTCAGGATCTCAAGATCTAATGAAGAAGACTGAGGTCTATAAATACAAGGCAGAACACTGATTTTTTTTTCTTCCCATTCCTTAAGTGATGATCTTCACTAGGATTCTATCTTCAGTCATTTCCTTTTCTTACTTCTTTTCTCACCCTAGGAAAACTCATTTATGTTCTTTATTTCAACCATCACACAATGAGTTGCAACTCCCATATATTTATCTCTCCTGGATTCTAGTCTGCTATTTGTAGCTGTCTTCTGGACATACCCAGCTGTGTTCCTCAGATATTTTAAATGCTATATATACAGAATGAAACCTTTCCTCCTTTTTATATTCTCTGTTTGAGTTGATGGCATCACTGTACATCAGTTTTCCACACTAAAAACCTTAAATGCATAATTTATCTTTCCATCAGTCTCCCATTCCTCATGTTCAGTTGTTCATCAAATCCTGTGAATTTGTATCTCCTAAATATGCCTTGAATTTGATATTTTATCTCTGTCTTCACAGCTATGGTTTCAGTTCAGCTACATTTCATCTCTTATCTGGACTACGACAATCATCTAACTCATCTCAGCCTTTTATTTCTTTTCCTTCAAATCCAGCCTCTATAGGTTGCCTGGTTGATCTTTCTAAAATATAGTTGCTAACATGACTTTCATTTGTCTAAAACCTTTCAGTGGTTCCCTCCTATCTACTGAAATAAGTTCAAATCATTATCATAGCCCTACTAATCTGTTATTGAGCTAGTCCTTCCTGCCACTCTTTTTGTGCCAAGCACGTTCATTGACTTTGTTTCTGGGTTGATATTCAGCGGGCGTGTATAGGTAAGACCATTGTTAATTCTGATTGGTCAGTACACATGCCCACTGGTTGTTAAATATTTTGAATAGCATCCTTTCTTTAGTAATACTAATCTGTTTTCCATTCTGCTATCGTGTACTTTTGTGCCCTTTGAATAGTTAAAACTAACTAACTAACAGACAACATCTAACTAACTAACTAACTAACAGACAACATCTGTCAGGAACATTATTCTCTTCTTCTCTACCTGGCAAATTAATATTAATTCTTCAAGACACCTGCTCAAATAACACCTCCTCTGTAATATCTTTCCTATTTTCCCTATATCTAGGCAGAATTTTTGTCCCCCTCTGGCCTTTCAAAAACACATTGTGCATATGTTGGTTATAGCATTTATCACATTATATTGCAAACATCACTTACCAACTTAGGAAATATTCAAGAAAAACCTTCTAAAAAAATCTCTGTTGCATAGCTTAGTATTTGGTACACAGCAAAAACTATCATACAACATTTATTGGATTGACAGATAGATGGATCTAGAAAAGTTTACGATAGGATTCAAGTTTTGTTCTGAAGGCAAAGTTGAAGATTAAGGCAGGAAAGGCATTCCAGGGTGAAAGACCAGAATGTGCCCAAAGCAGGAAAGATCAGTATTTTGTGGAGCAGTGAGTCTAAGTGTAAGATGCAGTAGGTTATAGGAAGTAGTTTAATATAAGTAAGTTAGGATCAAATTGTGGAGGGCTCTGATAAAGAAGGTAGGACTGTATCCTATGTATGTTGAATATCTTCACATCAAAGGACTGTGAACAAGGAGTGATGTTTTCCAAACTACGTTTCAGCGGGGCATCTCTAATTAGCACTATCCTATGATAACGGAAGACTGGGAGCTTGTGGGTGGCCACAGTGCAAGAAGGGTCAGATGAATAAGGCTCTATCTAAGTCTGTGAGAGTGCAGAGATGGAAATAAAGATGAGATTCATTTTGGAGGCAGAATTGGCAAGATTTTGTAACTGAGAATATAGTATAGGGTTAAAGGGAGAGAGAGATTAACAATAATTACAGTATTTCAAAATTGAGTGATTAAGAGACCAGACGGGGTACATCACAGGAGGCTTTGTGGAGTTTATGTTTGGTGAATTAAATAAGACAGAAGTACGTAGATGCTACCAGTTATAGACTCATACTTTCACCCTAAGAGCCCCAATTATAAAGCTTACCTCACATATTTTCTATGTTTATCTTAATTTCCAGTACAAAACTCACTGAAAAGTTCAGTAGCAGTGCTGATCAGCACTTCTAATCACTATTGTGTAGAACTGATGAAGATAATTCAACTAACGTATACAGTTAAGAATGTTTCTTTTTTATGGGGTTAGGGAAGAACAAGCTCTATCTCAAATATATTCATTGCCAAAAAATTTGTTTTATATGTTGGAAAATGCATTATTCTAGTGTCATTAGCTATACCAATACATTATTAACTTAGAGCACAAGAGAAAAGAGCAAATCTCATTCAATTAACAGGGTATAGAGTGTCTGTGCTGTCTAATATGGTAACCACTAGCCATATATGGCTGTCGAGCACTTGAAATGTGGTTAGTTTAAACTGAGATGTAATGTAAAATGCACACTAGATCTTGAAGCCTTAGTACAAAGATGAGATAATATCAAAGTTGTCAGTAATTTATTATATTCAATACATGTTGAAATGGTACTACTTTGGATACGTTGGTTATATGAAGTGTATTATCAAAATCAATTCCACCTGTTTCTCTCTACTTTTTTAATGTGGCTCCTAGAACGTTTAGAATTACATACAAGGTTCACATTATATTTCTGTTGGATGGTACCAGAATGTTTTTCTTACTCAAAAACCAGCCAACAGATATTTATTTAGCTTGTAGTGTACAGATGGTTTTGCTATGTTCTAAAAGCTTTGAAGTTAGCTGAGGAGTTGCAATTGCATAAATTATGTATTTTTAGAGCTTGATAACATTTTGATCAATAAACAGGACATTGGTTAGAAAAGCAGATTGAAATGTCTGTGGATTCGCTCTGTCTCCCCCTTTAAACATCAGTTTGATTGTCTTACACTTTCTCCCCAATATCCTGTTTGGTGATTTGTAAGGATCCACTAATCTTCTGTTTGTTGCAAAACAGTCAGGAATTTGATTTACAAGTTCCCAGAACCCTCGGGCTAGTGGAAAAGAATTAGCACATATCCACATTTGGTGGCCAGGATGCAGAGCCCTGGAATATAATCACTATGCTTAACTATTCTCAAACTATACTCAACATATCTTATTCTTTTTCTGAAGAATCAGAAGATGCTTGCCAAGGTCTTAGGCCTTGGGGTCATCCAGAATATTATCTGCTAGCCATGGTACAGAAGAAGGAGGAAGAAGCGGAGGGAGAAGTGGCGAGAGAAAGAGATTATATGTAATTTATAAATATTGGGATTTTAAATAAAAAAGAATTTAGCTTGTAGTGATGGCCTTACTGATAGTATATTTGCACTACCCTTCCAGATAAAACATGTGAATGTGTGTGATTGTACAGAAACAACTGTTTTTTAAGCAAAATGACTTGTTATTGGCCCATATCTTAATTTTTATTTTTTGATCAAGGCACCTAGTTTTCCATGCCTTGGTTCCTTCACCTTTCAAATGGAAGAGATTTTTATTCTGTTGTGTTTTGTTTTTATGGAAATGAGAAGTAAATGCTTTATGTTTTAAAAAGCTAACTTCCTAATTATGATGGAAAGTGCTTCAGTGCTACAACAATGTACTGAATAGACTAAAGTGGCAGAAACAGTATAATACAGAAGGTGCAAAATATTCTTTGAAAATGGCGACTTCGTTTTAGACGAGTTTTTGACTGGGTTACAGTAATGCTGATGGAAATAAATAAGTAGCTGAAAACCATTTATGAATACCAAGATACGAGTGCAGTTTAGCTTTGCAATTCTCAATTAAGAGCCTGTGTGGGAACATCTCTTATTTAAAAAGAGCTGCCTGAATTGAGGTTATGTTCACTTTCCCAAGTGCCAGTCTGGATGTGTTTTTATATTTTGATTACTAAAAAGGATTTTATTTCCTTTGAAAAAAGAAAATTTACATCACTTACTGAATAGCCAACATCGTGTACTAAAATGCTCTAAAAGTATGCACAAGCAATGCAAAACCAGGAAAACATAACTAAGTTTTCAAATGAGTAGCGCTCATTTTTGGGTATAAAGAATTGAAATTATTCAAGGTTAGACTGCATTTTCAAATATTAGTTACACAGTTTTGTGAAACATTGTTAACATTCTTGTTGACTCTGAATAAGTATTAATAATATGCAGATTGTACCTGGGGTGCACTCTGTATTCTGGCTGCATAGTATGTCAAATGTACCAATGTTTCTATGCATTTGGAGTGTTTCTGAGTCAGTATTAAAATATACGCTACTAACTTCAATATCTACTCAGTCTCAAAATAAAAAATCTATGCCAATGGCCTTGCTTTTTTATAGAATTTATATTCTTTAAAGTATCAGTGACACTTAAACATTTTGGTTTTTACTTACAGCCTTACAATAAAAGGAATTAAACCATTAAAAAACAAAAATCAAAGCACCTTACTCACTGAAGCAAAGATACATGAAGTTCTGTCTGTTAGGCTAAGCCACCTCACAGGATTAGTGAAGCAGACAGGTCTCCAAATATGGAGGAACTGCATTGGCAGCTAAAATAACTGAGAGATTCAGCAGTCTTCAGCTTCTAAACCATGTCTTTATTTTGAGCTAAATTTCATTCACTGATTCAATAATTGTTAAGTTCCTATTATGGATCAGGCTTGAGCAAAATAAACATGATTGCTGGCTTCATGGTACTTCCCGACTAGTGTCTGGGGGACAAGGGGAGTTGACAAATAGTGGCTAGGTAATTGTGCAGATAAATATGGCAATAAGAAGCAGTAGCTAAGAGCACATACTCTGGACCCAGACACGGGTCGAGTCCTGGCTCCACCACTTTCTAGCTGTGGAATCTTGGGCAAGCGATTTAATGTCTCTGTGACTCGTCATCTTCCTCCACAAGGTTGCTGTGAGGTATTTGTTAAAATGTCTAGTAGCCTGGCACATAATAAATGCTTTATATCTGTATTATTATTCTTTTCTTAAACTGTAATAAGGGCTATGAGGGATGTAATAACACTGATGATCTTACCCAGAGCTGACAGTGGGGGTCAGAGAATGCTTTCCTAAGGAAAGGATGTTTGAATTGGGATCTGCAGAATGAGTGGGACATAAGTAGATTGAAGGGATTGGAGGTGGAGAAGAGAGTGGGGTTGAAGTTGTAAAAGAACTTTCCAAGCAGTGGGAAGAACACGTGCAAACACCCTGAGGCAGGAGGGAATGTGCCACATTCAAGGTCCCCAGAGTAGCCCAGGGTGGCTGGAGTCCAGGGAGGGAGAAGAGGAATGACGAGAGAAGAGGTGGTACTGACTTTGCTCACTGCAGGAACTTGAGTTTCCTTAGACTTTTTTTTTTTTTTTTTTATAGTTTTGCTTTCTCTCCCCCATCCGCACCCCTCTCCCCCTCCAAGCAAAAGATAGGGGAATGAATAGTCCTCTGTCCCTTCTCTGCTCAGCTTTGCAAATAAAAATAATTCACAAGTGGCTCTACATATATAACCAAAATGTAACATTCTGTCTAAATATTAGATGTAAATTAAATTGCCTCTTGGTGTTCAACTTATCTTTTTGTATGCATTATAATCCTCTATTTGTGTTTATGCTCCACAGCTGGAGTGCTGCAACTAGCTGGGAAAAAAAAATTATAATACTCGATACAAAAGAGGTGGGGTGGAAGGGTACTAATTAAACCTAAGTAGTAAGAGACTTAAGGAAAAAGAGATTTCTGTATCTCTCCTAATGGGATGAATGTCATGTTCCAATTCCTACTTTATGTAAAATCCATTATACAATATGTAAAATAATTCTCCAAATCTTGATTTCCTCAATTGAAAATGACCCAGAGCATAAACTATAAGTAGAGGAAGGTTTGAATTTCTTGATCTTTGCACTCTTTTGTTCTCTCCGTACATGATGTCTTAAATCAGCAGAATAATTTAGGAATGGTAGATATTGAAACAACTAATTTTTCTTTTCTATAATCTGCATAGACTTCAAAATGCCTACAAAGCACCAAGTGCCAGTTCATATAATTTGTTGGCAAGGATAAAAAGAAGAAAGGAAATTATTTCCTAAGCGTGTGAATCAGCCCAGCTTTAACAGATATTTTTCTGTCATGTGCAGCCTGAGGGCTTATGCCTATCTGAGCTTTATTTGACAATTACCACTTGCCAGCATAATTAAATGAGAATTTATAAATACTAAGAAAGCATAATGGGGAAGAGCAAATAAGTGCTTATCAGGGTATTGAATAAAGTTGATCGGCTTCAGTGGCAATTTTCATCTCTTATCTTGGTTGTTAACTGGTCTCACTTTTGTGTGTGTGTTTTGTTTAGGTTTGATATTTGTTAGGGTGATATTATCTACCTACATATACACATTTTCCTTCCATACAGAATTCTAATATTTCTTTTATTGTTCTTTCTGAAGCCAATGTATTTATGAACTATTGCTGGTATTTTAATTCATAACGTAAATTTAGCACCTAGAATCGCACATATTACTAGAGAAACCCTAAACAAATTACTAATTTTTCTGTTTACCTCCCCCTTACCTTATTTTTTTTTTTCGGTGAATAAGTTCTTTTCTGTGCTGTGTCTGTGATTTTCTTTTAATCGGTTTTTTAATCACCTGGGCTTTGCAGTTAATTACATTGCACAGAGTCTCTTCATCTATTTCCTAGAATGCTGGCAGATTTTTTGTAAGTAAGAGAGAAAGCACACATGTAAGCCAGGACTGGCAAGAAGGGCTTCCTAACCTTGCAGTGAGAAGAATGATACTTTATATGCATCACGGAAATTTTGCTATGTTCCTACTGAATATAGAAATTACCCAAAGAAGAATTCTGTAGGGTAGACGGCTTTTGTCCTATCAGTATCTCTTCTCAAGGTCCCTTACCTATTGTAAATATTAGGGCAGTCTCTGCAGAAGCTGTTGTTAGGCCATGGACAGAAACACAGTTTTGTCCTGGGTAACCTAGATAAAGCAGTGCAAGAGCAATCCTCTATTTGAGTGGAAACAAATCAGTAGAATGGCAAATATGGAGAGAGAGAGAGAGAGAGAGAGAGAGAGAGAGAGAGAATTTCCACACTTTTAGAAAAGCATGTTTGAAGAAGCAAATGGGTGGGGAAAGCAAGATATTGTTAGTGGGTCGCAAAGAGACTGAGGTCTTTTTTTTTTTTTTTGACACCATGAAATTAAATAATTTTAGTAACTACTGATTAGAGTTGTGGTGGCTTGAGTGAAGAGTGTGGGAATGGCTTATCAGAGGAATAACGAAATAAAAGGCTTTGGTGTTTAAAGTTGTCAATTCCTTGAATTATTCAGCATTTTGTTCTTATAAATAGCAATTATTTGCCTTTTTTAGCACTGAAAAATTATCTTTTATATTCAGATATTTAAATATACAGAGCCATCATTGGGGCAAAAAAAATATCCTAATGTCAGAACAGATTTTTATACAGGGAATAATTTGAAAGTGGTGGATTAGTTTCCACCTTTTGAAACACAGTGCTTTCTATAATCTTCAAACATTATTTAGGATAATGGAAGCCATCATCCTGGTTCTCAAATGTTAGCACTTCCATTAGAATTTTCAGCTACCTCTTATTTTTTATATTAAAATACAAGGCTTAAAAGGTATTATCTTACTAAAGGGGGGCAATTGTAGAGATGATTTGATTGAATAAAGGAAAAAGCTGTACAGGCCTTTTAAGATCAAGGATGTATTGATGGAAAGCTATCATTAGAGACAATTAATGTCCTCCAAGGGAAGAAATTGATTATGGACAAAGATGGACCCTAAGGAGCAGATATGTCTTAATGCTCTAAGGCCTTAAGGATTATGCATTTCATTCACAGCATCTGTATTTTAACCCTTTGTAGTGACTAAAATACTAGCTTATTCTTGCAGAGTGGCATGAATTAATTTTTTTTAAAAAGACTGTGCCTTGTAAAAGATGTTCATAGTGATTGACATTTGATCCTTTAAATAATAATAAAATAATTAAATTTGTAGCCTCATTTCTCTAAATTGCCCTTTAGAGTAGATCTAGACATAAATCTATAGAAGGAATGAAATTAGATAGCGATGGCCATTCTTCAACATTATGGAAGTGTAGTAATGCCCAGTCATTACCTTAAAGATGTGCTTTCATATGGAGCCCCTGAACTTCAGCTGCATTTATGCTTCCAAATAACATACCTATTTAACTTTGCTGGTCCTTTCTATAGATCTTGTACAACGCATTCATCATGTTTTTAGCCAGTCCCTAGCAGCCGTGGATCACAATTGGGTACTTAATAAGGTGGCAACCCCACTGGGAACATTTCACATAATTATTCTTAGCAGAAAGAAGATTGTTATGGCTTTTTTTTCCCCCCTCTTTTTGAGTTTGGCAAAATTCCAAGTGATTTAGTTTGGGCTCCTAAAAACCCGTTATATACCATTGGTGAAATATACTTCATGTATACTCTGTGTCCTTACTTCCCAGTAGAATACTATATTGCAGGCCAGCAGAGACAGTTTAATTGTACAGTTGGTCTCCTCGAATCTGGGACCAGCCGCAGAACAAGTGAGTGATAAAAACTGCTTTTTGGCCACAAACTTCAGAGGGTGTCAATCTGAACACAGGAATGTTTTTAGAAATCATTATCCCTCAAGACTTCACTGTACTCTCTGACAATGCATTATGGTTATTACTGAATAATTAGGAGAAGCTCACGCACAGTTGTAAATAGCTTATCCAGAGAGCTCTATGGTTTTCAGTATCAGTTAAGGGTGGTTAGGCCCTGGACCCTAACTTTGGGCTTATTGAGTTTAGAAATAACTTATTTAGTTAGCTCATATCATTAAAACAGTTTAAATTCTCATAATTTAAAGGTATATCTTGATGCTCTTGGACCTTAAAGATTATGCATTTCATTCACCACTGAATGATTTTTTTCAAAAATTTCAAACAATTTGGAAATCACTATTTTAAAGAATAGTGGGTGACTATGCATGATGCATTCTACTGTAGTGCAACTGGATTATAAGTTTAAGTCTCCCAGCTGCTATTGCCAACTAGTGTCTCTGAGCACTCAACACTTACATCGACTCAAGTACATGTATTTTGGTGACTATGTGAGTGACTGTAAGTGGCTTTTTCTGGTAAGACAATCATCTTCATATGTGAGAAGATAGTCTCCTATACAGTTCCTCTTAACAACAACAACAAATAGAGCATAGGACATTAAATATCCAATGTTCTAAATTAAAGAAAGATTATGGCTAATTTTTCATGGAATTCTCATAAAAAGAGGAAAAATGTAGGTGTTTTTCCTAATTTTCATTGGCCACATTGCTGATGAGAAGTGGTATTATATTAAGGGCCTTTTAGAAATCCCTTGTGTGGTTTATGAAAAGAGTGAAAATAACTAACTAGAAACTCCCAACTAACTAAATGCCTCTGAAGTTTTGAACCTGAGTGCCTGGGAAGATAGTGGTGCCACTAGTGAAAATAAATGAGGGAGAAGAATGAGCTAGGGTGAGGCATATTGCTTTCGAGTGTCTGGTCAAATCTAGGCAGAGATGCCCAGCAGGAAATTGAAATAAAGTCTGGAGTTTAAGAGTTTAGAATACTGGTTTAGAGATATAATGAGGAATCAAAATGGTAAGAGAAAGAACAGGATAATGCAGTGAAAAAAACTCAGAGAGAAGAAACTTTCAGGGAGAGAGTAGTCAGGTACCATTAATGACCCAGGGAGAAGGAGAACCTAGAAAAAGACCATTGGGTTTGACCATCGATCGATAGCTCATTAGTAGGCTGGGAAGTCAGATCTGCTTAGGTTAAAGCCTAGTTCCCCAATTACTAGGGGAATTTTGTATTCTTGGGGAAGTTACTTAATCTCTCTAGGCCTAACTCATTTATTCCTCACAGCAACCCTGAGAAGTGATAAAGTTATTAGGACACAACTGAGTTGCAAAGAAGTAAGTAACTTCCCCCCAAGAACCACAGCTAGTAATGGCTGGATAGGGATTAGAACCACCATTCACGCGTCTTCTTCCTGTTTCACGAATCAGTAGCCAGAGATGCAGGAAGATTAAACAAATTGATTAGAGAGGCAGAGCCAAGATCCGAACCTATGCCCATCTGATTCTCAACTAATATCTGTGCACTATATCCCTTCCAATTACTGACTGTGAGATTTTGGAGGGGGAACAATTTATTGGGATCAAAATACTGGACCTATTGGCTTAAAACAGCTTAGTTTATTGACCTATGACCTCTGCAGCCTGATTACGTTAGAAGAACCCAGAATATATTTTCTGGTCCAGCTGCATTGGCATCACCTGGGAACTTGTTAGAACTGTAGATTCTCTGCCCCACCCAGAACTGCTGACTCATAAACTCTGGAGTGGGGGCTGGCAGTCTGTGTTTTAACGAGCCCTCCAGGTGAGACGCTCATGTGTGCTGAAGTCCAAGAATTGCTGTCTTAATCTAGCTTTGCTTCCAGGTTTTCTGTTTCTGTTGGTGACTATTGCCAAGCAGCCGGGTAGATCTGATTGTGGCTAGAACTGTGGTTCCCAGCCTTGAGAAGGTTTAAAGGTTACTGAAATCTAGGTGCTATTTTCAGAAATTTTTATTTAATTTGTCTGGGTTGTGAACTAGGCACTGAGAGTTCTAAAACTTCCCCAGGTGATTTTAATGCACAGCTAGGGCTGGGAACTTCTGGTCTAGAAGCATGGTTCTCAAACTTTAGTATGAATCAGAATTTCACCTGGAGAGCTGGTTAAAAGCCAGATTGTTGGGCCCCCTCCCTTTAAGTTTCTAATTCAGTAGTTTCGAGATGGGGTCAGAGAGTTTGTATTTCTTACATGTTTCCAGGTGATACTGATGCTGTGAGAATTGCTAGTCTAGAAATCACATGTTCACTTTGGGAGATGTGATGAATTGAGCTGGTAACTTTGGTCAGAGAACTCCCATTCCTGCCCCCAGGCCTATGTAAGAGTCCCTGCCAGTGTCCTGGTGATTCCTCCATGTCTGCATCTCATTGACAGGGGAGACTTGGTCCAGAAATACATGCACCTGGGCCGGGCTTCTCAAACTTCTCAAACTTGGTGATCACAGATCACCAGGGGATCTTGCTAATGCCAGTTCTGATTCAGTGGGTCTGGGGCAGGGCTGAGAATCTGCATTTGTGACAAGCTCCCTGGGGATGCTCAGGCTGCTGACCCACAGGCCACAGTGAGTAGCGAGGCACTAAAAGAGTGATTCTCAAATTTGCCTGATCGTCCAAATCACCTGAAGTGCTTTTATTACGGGCTTTTGGCTTCACCTCAGTTCTGTTCAGTCAGAATATCCAGGGGAAACAGCTTCAGTATCATATCTGTATCTCTGTTAAGCAATTTATTAATTTATTTAAAAAATACTGAGCATTTACTTCTGTGCTAGGATCTGTGCTAAATGCAGACGAGGCAGATGCATAGTTCCTGATCCCATGGGGCTTACATTTTAGCCAAAGAAACAAACAATAAACAAGTTTTTTATAAAAATAACTTATGATAGTAACAACTGCCTCAAAGCACACAAAGCAGGGTCCTGTGTCCAAGTTTTGCGGTGAAGCTGCATTGAATAGGGTCTTCAAGAAAGGCCTTCTAAGGAGGAGCCATCCTGGTCTCACTCTATGTGAAGATGGTGGGAAAGGAGAAGCAGAGGCTCTGAGGGGAGACTGGATTTGGCTGATTGCCAGGAGTTTAGAGTGGGTGGGGCGCCAAGTAGAGTGATTGAGTTCCCACCACCCCACCCCACCCCACCCCGGTGATTTTGGTACTTCCTCACATTTGGAAAACACTTCTAAACTTTCTTACCAGCTGTCAGAGAATAGTGTAATGCTTGATGAAGAGGTCATCAGTCACCCCATCATTGGTCCCTAGAGGAGGAATGTAGAAGCTCTCATATAGTCCCCTAATGGCCATAAAAAGAAATTATCTCTAAAATTCATAGGGATAAAATTACAATCATTTCCTACTGATTATTTAACTCTGCAGAAGTGATCATGTTCACAGAAAGTAACAAGAGGATCAAAGAATTATATTCCACTTAGAGAATGTTTCTACAACTTTGAGGGTCATATAGCACAATAAACACTATTTTGGACGGTTTGTGTGATTTCCCAGAAACATTGTGTTATTAAAAGGAGCAAAAGAAATGAGAAGAGTCAAGACAAAAATTAAAAAACAAGGAAGAAAGAGTGGGGTTTTCTCAGGGAGGAACTGAACTCATATGTTTTTAGCATTGTTACAAATTTGTTTTATGGCTACTGTTTATCTAGATAATAATTTTGAGAGCTTATTTTTTCCATATATGCTGCATTCAAGAACTATGTAAATGGGTAGAGGAAAAATTAAGAAGTCTTTGGGCAGAGGCAGCTTTCACCTGTATTATTTTTTTTCTTCAAGCTGTGAGCACTCCTTAATTACGAGTTTTAAAAAAAATTGAAGATTGGTAACATATGTTGTTGTCAGCATGTATTTAGCACCTGCAGAAATGAACATGAAAAATGTGACAGCTCATAGGTGGAACACCCACTGCGTTGACTGTGAACACTGTCAACAAATTTTACTTTGTTAATTTTTTCTTATTAAAAAATCCAAGAAAAGAATTTAATAGTGCAGGTGTTCAGAACATCATGGCAAGATGATATAATGAAGGGGGAGGTTATAAACCTTTACCATGAAAGCTGGGGTCTGGATTTGTGGCTCTTTAAGCTTTGCTTCTCACACACTTCCTTCTGCTTCCCTTTTAAAAAAATCCTCCCTGCTTGTTGGTGTCGGCAGTCTCGGTTGTCCTAGGAGGGGTTTCTCCTCGAAGTAAGGGTGAGAAACAGTCATGGCAGATCAGCTGACGGAGAGAACCAGGCACGTTAAACAGCCTTTTCCAGGGGGTGGGAATTGAGGTGTTCCTTTTGCACTTGATTTTCTAATAATGAACTTGTAATAACTGTAGATAAGAGGTCCCATATCAGCTACCTCCATAGCACAGTATGGGTTCTGTCTTCTGAACTCTGTGGTCCCTCTCACTTGGAGCAGAGGCCATTTCATTTAGCAAATGGCATTCCTTACAATACAGTGCTGGGCAGAGAGCGAGCCCTTGGAAATACTTCCTGAATGATGCTGCAGTTGCTATGCCATCTTCCGATCTTACTGGTTCCTTCCACTGTAGAAAGAGAATCTTGCAAGTTACTTTCCATGATCTCCCATCATCGATGATTTTATTTCCTAATTCTGTAAACCAGTTCACTCAACAGGAATGGGTAATGCTTTTCCTTTGAAGAGTCATTTCCTCCCCAAAATGAATTTTCCCAGATTGAAAATAAATTACTGGTAGGTGTGTTAATTTTTACTTTGAAAACTTTGAACTTCTGAAGTTTTCAAAGTAGCCACAGGATTTTCCCCATTCTCCCATCCCCTCCCTCCACGCTTTGGCATTGGCCTAACTACAGTTAATTCTCATTCTGGGAGCTTATAAAAAGACTTTTCATAAACACAGAGTATTTCAGAGACACAAAATAGAAGGATTTAGGTCAAGTTCAGCCAGTCTGTGTTTTCCTCCCAGGCCCAGCAAAGGCTCTGGCTGCGTGTGTGGGAAATGTTTGTGTTTCTCACAGCTGAGAGAAGACCCTGGAAATGATACGTTTTACACCTCTTAGATGAGACTTGGGAGCTAGAAAGCACTTCACTCCCATCCCTCTGGGACGAAGAATCTGTTTGCAGTAATCGCTGGCAGTGTTGACAGAGTGTTCAAAACCATTTGCTCAAGGGCAAGTGTTAACTCTATCAAATCCTAATATTTTAAGCACACTGATCCCCAGGCCCAGGAGACCTCCTGACAGAGCTCTCCTTGGGCTGCGTGTCAGCCTGCTGTCAATTATTACTGCACTGCGGAAAGGCCTGATACACCAGCCAAAACTCGGTGGGGGAAGGCCGTTAACATGAGAAGGCAGCAACCCAGTCCACTTCATTCAAGTCTTGTTAGTTATTAGGAATCTGAGCCTTTCTGATTCTTTTGTACAAGAGCTTCTTTGTAATATATGCATCTTTTTATCCTTTAAATTTATTGTTTGTAAATGAGCTTTTGATTTTTTTAGGCCCAATGCATGGCATCTTCAGTATGGGTTTTATAAATTCATGTAAACTTACTGTACACACACAATTACGGACAGGTAAGCGTACAGACAGATATGTATCACCAGATTAAAATCCTCTACCACGATTACTTAATAAAACAAAATTCAGCGGGCAGATTTTTGGTATATCACTCTCACAACACTTATTAAGAGCCATCAAGTTGTTTAAACTGGTCAGAATATTTATTTATGTAGTGTTAATATAGTTTGCCAGTACAGCTGCTCTCAGTGTTTCAGAATTTAAAGTATGTAGAACAATTTTTTTAAAAAGCATATAGCAGTAAAAACATTATAAAGCCCAATGAGCTGAAAACATTTGCCTTCTCAAAAGGAAGCCAGTTTAAATCTTCCAGAACAGATCTGAGCGATTTTCCCCAGTAAGGTCCCCACTGGAAAGGAAATGTACTGGCCTGAACCGTCTGTGAGAACATCTTCCTGCTTCCTCCATCCTTGTCAGACATTTCGGTAAAGCTGATATTATTTTGCCATAATAGCTTAGAGGGATTAAGGGAAATGCTGAGAAGAAACCCAGCACTAAGAGAAAGTTCTCAGCCACAAACCTCCAAAAGTTCAAATATGACATTTTTATTTTTAAATTTTTTGTGTGTGAGAATTTTATCCTATGCCACTTACTAGGCCAGGCCATTGTAGGTACTCAATAAAGAATATGTGTTGAATAAATAGATACAGGTTTTGCTGTACTATAGCACTAATATTATCTGGATTTATGTTCCAGATATAAAGGAGAGTAAATGGGGGAATTCTGTGGTTATGATCACGACCACCAATGCCACCCCTATAGCTCACATGTGGTTGTGTGCTACCACGTGCCAAGCACTTTAAGCTCATTATCTCATTACCTAACTAGATCTGCTATATTAAGTAGGTCCTATTATTATTACTATTATTATTATTATTATTATAAGCCCCATTTCTTTCAGAGGCTTAGAGAGCTAAGTGGATTGGCCAAGGTCACACAACTAGTAAGTGGTAGAGTCCAAATTAGAACCTGGGCAGAAAGTTCCAGAGCTCATCTTCTCAACATAACGCTGAACTATCTCTAAAAGAGAACTATTTAATGCCTATGAAATTCTTGGAGGCCAAAGGGCATAGATAAGACTTCATGTTTTCTTCTAGACTCCCACTGAATGCCATCCACTTATTTATTGGTCTGACATTTATTGAGGGCCAGAGGACGTGTGGAGATTGGCCTCAGAGCCTAGAGCAGAAGTTTTTTTTTTTTTAAAACATCTTTATTGGAGTATAATTGCTTTACAATGGTGTGTTAGTTTCTGCTTTATAACAAAGTGAATCAGCTATACGTATACATATATACGTATCCCCTCCCTCTTGCGTCTCCCTCCCACCCTCCCTATCCCACCCCTCTAGGTAGTCACAAAGCACAGAGCTAATCTCCCTGTGCTATGTGGCTGCTTCCCACTAGCTATCTATTTTACGTTTGGTAGTGTATATATGTCCATACCTCTCTCTCGCTTTGTCACAGCTTACCCTTCCCCCTCCCCATATCCTCAAGTCCATTTTCTAGTAGGTCTGTGTCTTCATTCCCGTCTTACCCCTAGGTTCTTAATGCCATTTTTTTTTTTTTAGATTCCATATATATGTGTTAGCATACCGTATTTGTCTTTCTCTTTCTGACTTACTTCACTCTGTATGACAGACTCTGGATACAAAATTAATGCACAGAAATCTCTTACATTCTTATACACCAATGATGAAAAATCTGAAAGAGAAATTAAGGAAACACTCCCATTTACCATTGCAACAAAAAGAGTAAAACACCTAGGAATAGGGGCTTCCCTGGTGGCGCAGTGGTTGCGAGTCTGCCTGCCGATGCAGGGGACACGGGTTCGTGCCCCGGTACAGGAGGATCCCACATGCCGCGGAGCGGCTGGGCCCGTGAGCCATGGCTGCTGAGCCTGCGCGTCCGGAGCCTGTGCTCCGCAACGGGAGAGGCCACAGCAGTGAGAGGCCCGCGTACCGCAAAAAAAAAAAAAAAAAAAAAAAACACCTAGGAATAAACCTACCTAAGGAGAAGTTCTTAACTTTGTCAGTTGCATATCCTATTGAAAATCTAGAGAATGTTATGAAATATCATCCCAGCAAAATGTGTAAATGCATAATTTTGCATACATTTGCCAGTATTTTCTTTTTTGAGGGTGTGTGGGGCGGTTTTTGACTGTGAACTTCTCGGAGAGGCTGCCATGTAATTAAACAGAGTAAAACCTGTAGTAGACATTAAAACAATTCTAGGGTAGTACAAAGGGAAGGTTAGGTAACCGCTTGGAGAAGTCAGGAAAGGGAATCTTAGAGTTCTGTGCGTTAAACAATTAGACTGAAACCTATCTGTAGGGTCTCGCCTAGCACCTAAAAGCTCTGTATTTTAGTTGCTCCATCTAAAGATGACCTTCAAGATTTCTCATTTGACAGTTTCTGAGCTGATTTTCATGAGATGATGTGATATTTCTATTATTTTGTATTTATTTCTGCCGTCCAGAGAACATTGTGTGTTGCTCTCAGCATTCAATGTTTTGTTGTAGCTCTCATTTTAACTGACCATGAGTCTTTGTCTTTCAGCGTGTGTGTGTGTGTGTGTGTGTGTGTGTGTGAGAGAGAGAGAGAGAGAGAGAGAGTGTGTGACAAAGACAGAGACTTGGTGAACATATAAACATACAAATTTACACATTTACTCATAATTAGTCCTGGTTAATAGAAGCTCTTAGATCGTCTGGGCCTCTTGGATCAGTTGCTTAAGGTTTCTGAGCTTCAGTTTCCTCATCTAAACAAGAATACTTACTTTTCAGGGTTATTGTAAACATTAAGATAATGTGAAAAAAGAATCAGTACTTTTATCTGGCGTATTTTAAATGTTCAACGAATATTAATTCCCTTCTCTGTTCTCTTCTTCTCAACCTGGGTTTTTCATTTGCTATTTGTAAAAAGAAACAACATTAGTAACCTTTGTTCACAGGAAAGAAAAGGGAACATAATGGCATATTCATGTAAAACTCTTTGGAGAAATGTTCTTTGAAAATTAACTTGTGTTTATGTTTGATTATTGTGCCTTTTGTGATTACTTGAGATTAGGCTACCAAAAAAATCCTATAGTTAAAATAATAGATGGGAATAATAGTTGCTACTTAAAGATTTTTAGAAGGGTGATTTTGCCTTTTGCCTATATCTTGAAGGCTAGCCTTTTGGAATTCTTCTGAAACACGTAGTGCTCTGCTGTGGAGCTCTCCCACTCAGTATGCTACCATTTATTCTTTCAAACGTCAACGTGGGGGCGAAATGCAGCACTGTCCCAGGTGCTGAAGGGGAATAGAAGAGCTATAGACTCAAGACTAGGTAACTATGAGCAATAATTTTTATATGTATATGTGTGTACAGATAACAGTTGTTCTAAAGGGTGTCCTGTACCTCTGACAATGGAATTTAGGAATGGTATACAAAAGCACTCTCTAAAATTCCAGTTTTAAAAATTAAAGAAGACAATAAATATAAAACATGAATTAATTGACAGTAAATAAAGCCCTATATTAATGCAAAGGACTGTTCTTATCTCAATTTCTAGGGTAATCCCCAGGAATAAAATGAGGATCTTTATAAGGTGTGAGCGTTTTTCTTTTTTCTTTTTTTTTGCTTATTTATATTATTAGTAAAGAAGTTTAATATGTTCTGTAAACAGTGACTTCCAAAAGTACAGAGCATTCAGCTTTTTACAGATGGCTGAGTTTTATTTCTTTTTTTTGAAAGGTCTTCTGAGGAATGTTAATTTGTTATTCACCCTCATTTACAAAATGTGTTCTAATCTCTCTATTGCCCAGGAATTCTGTCCTTTCAAGAATCTTGGCTCTTGGTCATTTGGATTGTCCTGAATGGCAGGAAGCAGGAGGTAGCATTCACCTGTGGAGGGTGGGAAGGGGAGAGTGAGTCCCTGCTGCCACTTAGAGAGAATAACAGTAGTGGGCATCCCTGGCATTTGTCATAGTCGAGGCCTAAGATAGATGAATGGCTTTACGCTTTGGGAAGTGAGGATACAATAGAAGAATTGCCAGCAGGGATATGTATCTTGGGTGGGCCTTGATCACAAAGGCCATGAAGGCTCAAAAGGGGCAAACAGAAGATTGAAACGTGTGTTAAATTTTTCTGCAGGCTGTAATGGAAAGGGGGAAATTACCTAAGTCCCCCTCGGAAAGAAGTGTTCCTAACTGTGTGGATACTTAGGGAGTTTCGCAAGCTGTGAGCGTCTCTGAGTGCATCTAGTCTCTTGCTTTTGCCTCACTGAGCCCCTTCCCTCTGTTGCTCCGTTCTTCTAGCTGCTTCTGTAGACTCTCCTCTGTGGCATCTCATCCTCTACGGCTGCTCAGATGTGATTCCCCCGAGCCTCTCTTCCTCTCCAGCTGCATCTGTTCACCTCCCCTGCTGATCGATCCACTTCTTTAGCTCAGGGAGAGGAGAGGGAATGATTCCAGCAGCTAAACAGATTTTATGTAGAGAGAATATTTAAATATTCTCAGTTTGTATGATTCTCTTCACCTCATGCTATGATCAGAGGTTAATGGAGACATGTGGGGCTTCTCTCTGTTGGTATAGACCAGAAGGCTTTCAGGAGTGAAGGCTAAGATCTTGTCAACACCTTCCCCCAATCTGCCCCCCAAATGCATATATTCATTTAAGAGAGTAGAAATACTTTTTCTTGTCAAAGTTCTTCTTTTTAGGTAGTGGTCCCATGCTCTATTTTCACCCTAACTCTGGGTAAGATGCCAACCAAATCAGAAGCTGTTATTAATATTTATTATTTCTAGTGGATGGAATTAAAAAATGAGGTTTGAATTCTAAATGTTTATATCACTAAAATTTTTCTTTTGATATATAAAGTGTATTTTTACAGTGGTACTTAGAGAATTTTTTTTTTTTGCTTTTTTTGAAATAAGATTATTTTTGCAAATTTGAGCTATGAGACACTGTACAAAGTAACCTGCTAGGCAGACTTGTCCTGAGTATTAAATTAGTGATAGCCTATCACAGTGCCTGACAGATAATGCCCCACAACTACTAATTTATAAATATGGATGTATATACATATGTATGCATATATATCCTCCATACATCTATCCAATATACATGTTTATCTTTTAATTGATTATATATAGTGTCTCCCTATATTGTAATGTCATTTTTCTTTTGTTTCCTTATTCTTGAGCATTTATCTTACTTCCATTTTTCTTTATCTTCCTCCCTCTCCTTTCCTTGCTTTCTTCCTTCCTTTCACTTTCTCTTTTCATTTAAAAACTTCCTTCTACTACCTATTTTTCTCCAAGCCTTCTTCCTTTATTTTTTACTTTGTTTTGTTACTCCAGGAGATATTGAGAACACCCTCTGTATACTTTTCTTTATCTTTTTGGAGTCTTCATTGGGATGTAATATCCCCAAATAAAATTCCTAAATCAAGGATCTGAACAATGCTTGTCTAGATTGGTTTTCTCCAAAGTTGAACCACATTCTCACAGTAATGTACACTCTTATATATGCCAGGTTCTCCATAATCCTGCCAACATTGGGTTTTCTTCTTTTTCTTTTATTTTTGCATATTCAGTAAGTTTTTAATGGTACTTTCAAAAGATGTTTTTGTTCTGTTAGCAACGTTTTAATCTTTCCATTTGATAATTTCACATTTAAATTTTCTTATCTGTAAACTATCTATCTTCTTCTCATCCTATGAAATCTGGGTAATGATATATTCCTTTCAATGTATTACGTATTTTGAGTAGTAACCCAACCAGTATATATTAACTGAGTGACTATTTTGTGCTAGGCATTGTTCTAGGAACAATAGGCTACTGAGGATGCAATGGTAAAGACATGGTCTCTGGCTTCTAAGAGGTTTGAGAAATTTATCTAGTAAAAGGTGACAAGTATATAAACAAAGGTCATCATAGTGTAACAGGTATTGTAATGGAAATATGTATAGGGTTCGGTGGTGTCACATAGGAAATGGAATGATTAATCAAACCAGAGATTAAAGAAGGTTTTAATCATGAAGGATCATGGAGGAAACCTTAACCATTACACTTGTCATTTGTTTTCTTTCTGATTCTCCTGGATCTGTGTCTTTTGATTATTTACCAAAGCAACTCCTTTGCTTCCATTTGCCTGGTAATACCACCAGCTTTTATGACTCAGTGATAATAACGACATACATGTGTGCAACATAATATCAAGGTACGTATTACTGTGATGTACTTTTTAGGGTTTAAGGTGAAAATAGAATGTGACTAACGCTGAAGGGAACATATTCACCCCTGCTTTATTTATTTATTTGAAGGTCCAATTAGTGATCATATGCAGTCTCAAGTTTGGAGTTGATCCTCTCATGCCTACCCACCATAGGATTCTAGTATACCTCTACCAGGAAGTCCATGGGATGACCTCATGGGAGGGTATCTTAGGGAGCATAGTGGCCTCAGAAATATGTCCCTCCAAACCTCCCACTCCTAAGGACTCAAACAACTGCAGAAACCTTGATCTTTCTGGTATAAAGATCTTCAGCTCTTTCTGAATGATAGTGGTGCAAAAAGGTCCTGGATTACAGAGAACAGAGTTTATCTAGTTTTGTCTTCTGCTAGCTTTCACAGATCTACTTCAATGCTTGGTCGACTGGTTGGGTTTAGCATTTTTTTAAAAAGAGCCCATGTGAAAATGTCCATTTTTTTCTCCTTTGGAGACCTAGCATCACTTCCCAGCTTTCTATTTCTCTTTCCTCCACACTTACTTTTCTCAAATGTGATTATGTTTAGTCCATGAGCTGCTTGAAGGCAGGGATTCTGTTCTATTCATCTTTGTATCCTACACTTGTAGCAACCGTGCTGGCTCATGGTGGACGCTCAACAATGCTTACCATATGAATGAAGCATACCCTCCTTGTCTTTGGGATTACCGTAGATGTTGCTCTTCTTTTTCCTAATGTTCAATAATAGTAAGACGTCTTTATGTACCCAGCTTTCCGACTCCTGACCCAATTCCTTGTGAGAGAATTGCTTTGACTCCAGGTGTTTGTATATCCACTAGAGGGCACTGTTTTGTCAGAGGCTTTCTTCGATACCTAGATAGATACCTTAACTTCATGGCCCATCCCAGCTTCAAGTTCTTTCTATATTTGTTAATAAATGACTCTGAGCTTTCCATCACAACTATGCTTGCAAAAATAGAATCATCATAGTAAATCATGACTAAAAACAATTGTAATAGGTTAGATGTAAGCTAATATTACTAATCGATATGACAAATATGTGTTTAATAACAGAAGGACATATCCTGAATAAGAATGCTCATATACATTAAGGTCATCCCTCAGTTCTTACTCATGTTTTTTTCAGATTTTCTTCTGACCAAAACTAGGAAGGCTAGTAAAGTTTTCATTAAGTCTCCAATTTCATTTTTGCACTTGTGTAATAAAAGCATTGTACCATTACTGGAGAAATGCCAAGCTAAACACATTTTATCCAAATTCCAAAGGTAACTCCCGTGGAAATTTGTTTTAAATGGAGTGGCAATATCAAGTCTGCTGCTATTTTTAAAAACTATTAAATCTATGTTTCATGAAGGTTTTGTCCCTCCATCAGTTCTAATCCCACAGAACTATCTTCAGGCAGAATCAAATGAGTTTCCTGGGCTTTATGTCAAACAGTTCAAATTTGCAAATATTTTCAGCTTATATGTGAATCAACACAGGGGATACGTAAGAAGACAAAGCTGCTTGCACTGTCAGCAAGCTGCCAAACACATCATTAACCCGGTGGTGGCTCGTGAGGCCCCACTGGAGCTGTCTAAGGAAGCTGCAAAAGAGGGAGAAGCCAACAAGCAAGGTATCTTTCCCAAGTTTAAAACCTTAACTCGAAGTCATGTCATAGAATTGAAGGAGGTGCTGGGGCCCAGTACCCTATCAAATATTAAGGGACAGACCTGTAAGAAAGAATTCTTGGAGTCTTCTCACAAGAATCTGTTAGTAAACTCTCTTTTAAATTATGTTTAAAGACCAAAAAAAACGGGCATTTATTTGTGCCAGGCTGCAAAGTCATTTGTGAAGTGTTTAGTTAAGCTTACTATGATTTAAAATGTAGGCTTAAATATCTGTTGATTTTGTGACAAGCTGTAGATGTTAATTGTCTTGTTTGGTTTTATTTTGTATTCCCCTTCCCAGGACACCAGGATCATATATGCATAACTTTGGTTGGGGAAAAGGAGCAAAAATACAATTTTTGAAAAGAAACATGTATTTCTTAAGTTAGCCAGATGTTACAAAACCATATTTATAGGAAGCATTGAGCCTGAGAGAAAAATTTGAAAGACTTAGAAAAGGAAAAAAATAAAGTTCCTCTCCCTCAGAATTTACATCTAGAAGAAATGGATGATAGTTTTTTCATGAACTTTATTTGAAATCTAGCTTCCTACTCAATAATTCCAACATTTGGACATTTTTAAACGATACCATTTCCCTTAAATATTATACTTGTTTTCTGGAAGTCTTTTTAACTTTTCATAAGAGGAGAAACTATTTCTTTTCACCTATTTGATGTAGCAGATTGTTTATGGAGCCAACGTGTTGACACACTATAAACTGTAAAAAATGAGGCCTAATAAGGTTAATTGTCATCTGAACCTTCCTCTGTAGGCTGCAATCTGTAGGCTTTGATTGTTTCTCTGGGGGAAACTCTGCCCAGATGGTGAAGTCCTCAAGGCCCTGACCCACAAGAGGCCTGCAGAGATGGAGAACAAGGTGCTTCTCCACAGACTAATTAATTTACTAGTATAGCACCTGTTCCAGAATAGATAGGGCTGGAAGGGAAAGCAGTCCCTGGGCACAGTGGCAAGCTCACGGGTAAATGGATTTCAGCTGATTATATTAAGCTGATGCTTTGATCATCTAAAGGCGTTAAAATGGAAATATGTTTTTTCTGGCTGTTGGCCTCCGTGAGTGTGGTTTATATTATTATTATTATAAGTGTTGGGTAACAGAAAAGCTGTTTTAGATTTCAGCACGTTCCATTTATAAAGTGTGCAGTATATTTGTCTATTGCCTTTTCCAATTTTAGAAATGCATGTTGTCATAAAGCTGCACCTTTTAAACAATTCTGCTTTCTTGTTTCCATTTTATTCCAGCCAAATTACTAGCTGGAAATCAAACACCAGCACAGATTCCTTTTAGCTAGAACATTTTATTATGTACTCACACCTTTAATTCAATGTGTGTAATTAGGCTTTAATCAGCTGAACACTATTTGTGAAAAAATATCAGACACTTCTTTAAATGAAATTCTGGTAAAGTCATGCTATTAAGCTTTGGTGACTACTTACTGGCACGAATAAATCCTTGAGTAAACAAGGCTTGGTAGTAAATGGATTTACAATGTGAGTCTTTCTGCACTCAATTTCACTTTATTGCCTCTTTGATTCCCAAAAGGATTAGAGGTAATTTTTTCAGTCCTTTAGATGCCATAAAACTGTTTCCCTTTCCAAATTAACACTATGATCTTCCATGTAATGTGTTTGGCAAACATGAGGAATTTATAAGACCACTAGTCTGATGTTGCATAGTAATGGAGATACAAATATGATGTCTTAGATGTCATGGCCTTATAGGGGGCAGCTTTCACCAAGGTTTTGAAAGGTTGGTTTTCTAAAAATAGAAAAATATTCTTGCTCATATGGAAGACAGCTTAAAGAATGCTAATGATTTGGTAAATTAAATGATTTGAACTATTTCTATTGCCATTATATGTTAAATGCCGACATTGCAACGGTAAAGTGCTATTAACATGATGATGAGTAAAAGTGGGTCCTTTTTAAGGAAGATATCACACAGAAATGCGAAAACAGAGCAAGCACACAAATTTAGCATATAATCCTAGGGCTTATTTCCTGATAGTCCTCTCTGGTTGTGTCCTCATAATCCTTGGAACTGTCCCCTGGAAGAAATTGAAAATTTCATGGCTGCTTTTCTTTGGTTTTCTCTTCCAAAACTCCAAAAGCATCTTTTAAATGTTTGTTTGAGTGGATTTATTTTTAATATACATTCTTTTTTAAAAATAAAAAATACAAAAATCTATATAATGAAAAGAATTCACAGTTCCACTCCTGACCCTGGTCCCTCTCTTCAGCTCCCTTCGTTGACCCGTTCTTTGTGTGGCCCTCCAGAGGTATTTTAACGGTGTTTGGTATAAACAAGAGGACATTTGTGTTGCTTCCAGGGATTGGCTTCTAGAATTGCTGTTGTAATATGCCTGAGCATGTATCTCTGAGCCAGTGGTACAAATGCACCCATAGTATGTACTTCTAGAAGTATAATTACTAGGTCATGGATTGCATGCATTTTGAATTGGATACATATTAAGCTGTGCTTCAAATATGATGTATGAGTGTGACTTCTTCCCCATAACCAGGTTTGCTTTTCTCCCCCAACCTGAAAGTATTGTATCTTATGTTAATTTGCATTTCTTTAATTATGACGGAGGTTGAATATCTTTTCAAATGATTAAAAACCACTTCATTTTCTTTTGATGTGAACAGCCTGTTCATGTCCTTTGCCAGTCTCTCTATGGGGCCATCAGTGTTATTCTTGTGGGGTTGAAGAGCTCTTTATGGAATAAGGAAATCAGCCGTCTGTCTGCCAACGTGCAGCATTTGTCACTTCAGTGGCATTTCCCCTCATATCTGTCGTCTCTCATTTACCATGCCTTCTATTCCTCTACTTTTGTCATTGGCAGTCTGGATTTAAGGTTGCTTAATAACTCCTGGAAGCTAGAAATGATAAGGTCATGGGAAAGGGGTTAATTTAGGTGGTTTTCTAACTTTGACTTTGATAAAGTAGGAGGAGAAGAACTGAAAGGGCAAAATTAAAAAAGAAGGTGAAGTGACTTTAGTGATTTGAAAGAGGGGCTTTTATACTGACAAGACCTTGAAAAAATAATGTTTATAAAATAAAATCAATTTATTCTACCCATAATTTTCTGCTTGCTTTTGCCATTATTACAGGTATTTGTATTAGGGTGAGAATTCTCTTTCTAGATGCTTTGGCCATACAGTCATATTTCTGTGTTTTGGACTTCACGATTTGTGGTCATGAATTGATTGTAGGGCCACAAATGTAGCACAGTGACCTTGATCTTGGATGAAGTGGAGAGGAGAGAGTGAGAACAGCAAGACTGACAGCTCTTGTCTAAGCACAAGTAATGTTTTATGTTCAGCTCTGTGTTGATGACAAAGTAAATACAGAGGCAGGTTTTAGACATTTATGGCTTAATGTCAAAATAAAATATCTTTGTGATGTCCTGAAGTTATCACTATTATCTTCAGAGTAATGGTTAAAAGCCTGGGCTTTGAAATCCAACAACTTGGGTTCAAATCTTGAGTCTTTCACTTCTTAGCTGCATGACCTTGGTTAAGTTCTCATCTATAAAACAGAGATAGTGAAAGAAATGACTTCATAAGTTGCTTTAAGGATAGAATGAGATAATGTATGTGCCTGGCAAAAACTCCATCAGTATCAGTTCTTATTATTAGCTTTATTAATTACCAGAGAGTGTTTGTAAAATATTATCTAAAATGTGCTATACTCACCTGATTTAATGTAAGTGAATGGATATCTGTGAAACTTTCTTACATGTGCTGAAGTATGTTGCAGCCTTCATTAAACCACATCTGAATAGTTTCTTGGTGAGTTACTTCACAGTATCTTTTCTCTCTTTGAAATTCTTATCCAAACCAGGTTTAAAGGTAAAAGACTGATATTGTAGTAGAAGTTATCAGAATGAAGTTAGGTCTGACAAGGGGTCTCACATACGCTTCATTAGTCTTTCAGTGAATATTGGCTAGCTTCCTCCACCTCAGTCCGCATTGCATTCATGTGTTTGCTCATACTATTCCTTCTGTTTGACATGCTGTTCCTGCCTTTACCACTCATGTAGAAATATATACATTCCTCTATTTGTCAGTGAAATTGGTGGCTAATTTTTATTCTAAGTCACTTCTGTTGATGAACAAGAATAATGCAGATGATCACTACTAAATTGGATATGACCATCCAGTACTATAAGGGAGACGAGGGTGCTTATTTATTAGTTTTAAGTGAATTACTTTCAGTCACTCCAGTCAACATTTCTGATATGAATATTTCATGTGAAATGATTGCTATTGTGTTGGTTAGTTCTGCAAATCAGAACTTGTTTGCAGAACACTCTTGGGTCAATATATCTTATCATAATATTTGCCAGTACCACAGATTTTACAAATTGTGTAGTTTTCCATTAACGTGAATTTACTGATTAACTGATTTATTTACTTTATGAGAATTCATATAGCACAACACTAATGTTCCATGACTAAGAGTGAGTGCGTGAATTCTTTGTATTAAAAAACAACTACCACCCGTTGTACATTTTTATTCTGGCTCTACATGCCCGGAAAATGCCCAGTAGAAAAGATTATAAAATAATCACCTAGGAAATTAATTAGTAACATTTCAAGCAAGATCCGGAATCAAACCTACTCAATTTATGAGGGTTCCTTCATGAGTAATTGCAGCTTCATCAGAAGAAGATAACTGGAATTGTACTTCCTAGCTACAGTTTTCCTCCCAAATAAACAAATGAAAATAATGACCAAATACCATTTTCATCTATCAAATAGGTAAAGTTTCCAAAAACGGTGGTCAGTTCTTCAGAATGTAATGAGATGGGTACCCTCATTGAGTGGTTGGTGAGGTTGTGTATCGGTACAACTTTACTGGAAAGTAATTTGGCAAAACACATTAAGAACCTTAAAATGACCTTCTTGGCAAAATGTTTAATGGAGCACAAGCATCTTGCTTCCCCTCTCTGCAGGTTCCCATTATATCACCAATGAAATGTAGAAATAGGTAAGTATCTAGACTATGCTACTACTATAACTACTGCTATTTCTACTACTGCTACTAATGATAATAATCTGAACCCAGAACCCCAGATAACAACAAAAGTTTGGGAAATGGGTAAGTGAGGGACAAGGAAGAAGTGAAATGTGCTATTTCCCATCTAATTCAGGAATCATTAGATGCTATTTCACTATGGGAAAAATTGTGTGTGTTCTTGTGTATGTGTGTTAAACTTAAAGGTAATCACTAGAAAAAGAAAAACAGAATAAATGTTTTCCAGATTACCAGAGAAACAAATATAGGACATAACAAACATGGTCCAAATGCAAAAAAATTTTTAAATGAAAAAGAATAAAGAATGAAGAAAATAATGTAATAATAGAGAAAATAATAAAGCAGATAGCATTTCAAACTTGAATTCAGTGATGTGGGCTACATGAACAATAAGACCAGTTAAATTTTATAATTTGATTTTTAAATTTTTAAATGATGGCTATAAAAGGGGGTGCAGTCTGGCAACTTGAGCACTGAGAGGACTTATTCTGGATGTCCACAGTCTTGGATGTCCACAGGCTCTCACACCAGGTCAAGAACTCTGGTTATAAAAGTAATCCCACTTACCCAGAGTAAGTGGGTTCATACCGTTCAGTCTAGAAGGATTTAGAATTAAGTAGCTCCAGTTAATTGCCATGGAAATTGTTATCCTTCAAACCCAGGAAAATTATAACTAAGTATGAAGGGACAAAGGGAATCAAAACCATAATATATAAATATTTTTGTGTTTAGAAGGTACATGCACATATTTAGTATCTTATATATTTGAAGTATTGAAATTAATTTGCTCTATTAGAGTCTCTTTGTTCAAAATTGATTGATTGATTTTGGTCTATTATAACTTTGTACCTCCAACTTAAATGTGTCAAATTGTTAATTTGATATATTAAATTGCATAAGTGATTTAGATTTACATTTTAAATTGAAATCTAACTAAGCACTGTATTTGCATCTAAAATAACAATTACATTTTTAAATGTAAACATTGGACTCTTCATTTATGCATCTAGGAAGGTTAGGTTTGTTAAATCATAACTGAAGTACCTAAAAGTATATCATGTATTAAGTTTATAAATACAATGATAAATGTTTGAAGGTGTTTAATTATCTGTAAATGTGATGGAGCATTACCAAAATTCCTTTAGAAATGATTTCTGAGATCTCCAAACTTATTAATAGAATTTTAAATTTCTTAAGCTCAACTTAAAAATAAGGAAAAACCAGATTTTAAAAATTTGTACCTTATTTCACGGAATATAAATTTTAAAGCTAAAAATAAACCCAATAATAGATATCTTCATATTTAAAAGCCACCCTCAGGGACAACAAAAAAACTCACATGAATATATATGACAGTAGATAAAAATAAGAACAGGAGTGACAAAAAAAAAAAAAAAGAACAGGAGTGACAATACTAATATTAGAAAAACTAAAATTCAAGGCAAGAAGCATCAAGTGGGCCAAAGGAGATTAATTTATATTAATAGGAAACCAACAGTGAGGGTAAAATAATTATGAACTCTTAGGTGCAAATAACAGCACTAAAATTTTTATTAAACAAAAACTTACAGATATATTAAAGAAAACTAGCAAAAATATAAAGGTGGAAGACTATGCACTCACAGCAAAAGATGACTTGAAGCCCTAAAACAAATTTCTATTTTTCTACCCTGAATTTTCACTTCTAGGAATCTACCCTTACGATATAGTTAGAAATATACACAAAGCTTTAGGTGTAAGAGTATTCATTGGACTTCCCTGGTGGCACAGTGGTTAAGAATCTGCCTGCCAATGCAGGGGACACGGGTTCAAGCTCTGGTCCAGGAAGATCCCACATGCTGCGGAGCAATTAAGCCTGTGCGCCATAAGTACTGAGCCTGTGCTCTACAGCCCGCAAGCCACAACTACTGAGCCTGCATGCCACAACTACTGAAGCCTGCACGCCTAGAGCCAGTGCTCCACAACAAGAGAAGCCCCTGCAATGAGAAGCCCGCACACCACAATGAAGAGTCGCCCCTGCTTGCTGCAACTAGAGAAAGCTCGTGCGCATCAACAATGACCCAAGGCAACCAAAAATAAATAAATAAAATAAATTTATTAAAAAAAAGAATACTCATTAAGTGTTAGTTATAATAGTGAAAAATTAAGTATTCAAATGTCTAATAATTATGAAATGATCAATTTAGGGTTCATAATTGAAAGGATCTATGAACATCTGAAATTATATACTAAATTTGGTGTGTTTTCTCAAAGTGCCCCATGTTCTCATAACAGTATGACTAACTAAGTAAGAATTTCAGCTTCTATAGACTATGAATAACACAACCACTAAAAAGTTTCCAAATAATTTTAATAACATTATTAATTTTAAATGTTACCAAATAATTTTAATAATAAGCGTAACAAAATGCACGTTACGTTATATGAAGTGAAAATCAGCAAAAACTCTCTACATATTTGACAACTGAATCACACAAAAAGAGCACACCTCCATAGAAAGAAATATCCATGTGGAAGCTTAATAAGGCAGGAATTTGGGGTTTTTTCTTCACTGCTGTAGACTCAGCATCTAGAGTGGTGTCTGGTATGTAGTAGGTGCTCAATAAATATTTCTTGAATTATTAAATGGAAATTCACCCAAGTGTTAACAATGGTGGTCTCTAAGTGGTAGGATTATGGGTGTTTTTTGCTCTCTTTATACCACATTTTCTAATTTTTTTTACTATGTACATTTACTATATTTAGAATGACAAAAACAACACTTTAAAAAACTGGGACAGGAATTCCCCTCTTACCAGTCTTTATACTAAGGAGAAACCATTCTTTTCTTCCCTCAAGATTTCTTTTCTCAAGAGTGGGTAACTGTGGTGTAGTCATCATCTGAGGTAAATCATATCACCCTGCTGCTTAGGAGTTTTGAATGTTTGCAAGCCAAATTTTGCATTCAGAGTCTAAAATCTGGTCCCAACATATCTTTCTAACTGAATCTCCAACTCTTTCATGTTAGAACATGTCCTTACCACGTTCATTCTCTGTTCTTAGTCTTTGCTTCCAGGGAGCTTCCAAGATTATTCCAGCCAAATGATCATCTTGCTCTGCTTCCATCCCAATCTTCAAAACTCCTGCCCATCCTCACACTCCCTCATGCTTTGTCTGTCTCACCCCAAGGGAGTTCCCTCTCTGATGTCCTTCAGCACATATTGCATCTGTGGATTCTTTTGACTCTTACCTGTGTATTCTTACTGTTTTTCTGAAATGTTTCATAAGTGCTTGTTTTGATTTCCCCAAGGTGCTAGTAAATCTCATGGGATTGGGGAGAATGATGCTTACTTCTTTATGTCTTATCAAGCCTGGCACAGTACGTTGAACATAGCAGGCACCGAACGTGTATTTATTGAAAATGGCTAGATGCTGTTCAGTTTTGACAGTGGTCAGAAAAATTGGAAAAGGAGAGCTTGGGAGTATGATAAACTGGGGTTCCTATCTCTGTTGATTACTATTTAACTTTGTGACCCTATATTAGTAAATCTCTTTGAGCCTTTAACAGCAGTTTATTCCAGAGATTATAAGATCTCACTCCGTCTTCTTGGCTCTGTCATTTACTATTTGATCTTGGGCAAATTTTTCTGCCTTTCTAAGCCTCAGTTTCTTCATTTGTTAAATAGAGACAACAATACCAACCAACTCGTAGCGTCGTCAGAAAGATTAAATAAAGCTTGGGAAAGCCCTTAACATAGTTCAGAGCATGTGATCAAGGCTCACTCAGAAGATAACAATTATTTTGGTATTTGAGAGGATAGCAGTGGCAAAGAAATGACATTATTTCTGAACCTGCTTAATAGAGGTCCTATAAATGTTAAGTGAGAAGTGCTTAGCATTTCTGGCTCAATAGGTGCTGGTAATCATTATTTTAGTTTCATGTACAATGGATTAGTAACACCTACTTTGAAGAGTTTAGGGTTGAGTTCAATGTGAAATTTGTATAATGCACGTGATTAATAGATCATAATTTTCCTCTTTATCCTCCCTTATTTCTCTTCCTTTATCCTCTGTATCCCACTACTAATTTTGGACCAACTTATATCTACTGAACACCTGAAGAACTGTTGGGGTACTCTAGTCATGTATGAATATAGAAATGGTTTGTGGAGAAATGCTGGTCTCCACTAAGTTTCCCTCTATGTTGTTTGTCCCCCAGTGGTATTTACTTTCTATGATTTAGGACAGAAGTGAGGATTATATTCAGATTGTAGCAGCATGAGACCAAATGGAACCACAACTTCAGTAGTTTGCATATGTAAAAAATGAGACCTAGGGACTTCCCTGGTGGCACAGTGGTTAAGAATCCACCTGCCAATGCAGGGGACATGGGTTCGAGCCCTGGTCCAGGAAGATCCCACATGCCGCAGAGAAACTAAGCCTGTGCGCCACAACTAATGAGGCTGCACTCTAGATCCCACAAGCCACAGCTACTGAGACTGCAAGCCACAACTATTGAAGCCCACACGCCTAGAGCCCATGCTCTGCAACAAGAGAAGCCGCCACAATAAGCCTGCGCACCGCATCGAAGAGTAGCCCCACTCACCACAACTAGAGAAAGCCTGCGTGCAGTAACAAGTACCCAACACACCCCCAAAATAAATAAATAAATTTAAAAAATGAGACCCAGAGAGGTTCTGTTATTTACCTAAGGTCACACAGCATGTTGTCTCTGTAGTCCTATGCATTGTGCAGATCTACATTGCCTTTCCTCCCCTGGGCTTTGTGATTACCTGTTACAACTCTAGGACCCATATAAGACCCACACACCATTCTGCAGAGAGCTGCAAAAAAAAAAAAAAAAAAAAACCTGCCTCATCTTCTGCTGGATCTCCCAGAAAATACATTTATATAAAAGTTCTTTGCTCTTTTTTTTTTCCCCAGAGCTCATGTTATTCATTAAATGACTATTTAATATAAAGAAACAAATTAAACAGGGGAGGAGAAGAAAAGCATTTCTTTAATTTTTTTCCCAGTTGCTTTTTGTGCAGGTGGATTGCTGCAGGAGTCCCCTCTTCCAAAGCCCATCTGGGATGTTAGTTTAGCTCTATTGATGTTTAAGACTCCGTCTTTCATCATAACCACATGCCAAGACAATAAGTAATTGAACCACATGTTTTGCCTTTTTAAAAAGGTGTAATCTCCTTCTGAAGTGTAGAGATGTTTAGCAGGATTTTTCTAATTTATCTGTCATCACACCATGCGGGCTAGGCTCCAAGCCCCGACTGCAGTGTCTCTTTATCACCGTCTTTTGATGAACACCTGTTTCCAGCATACAAATATATCTGCTGAGATGCAAAATTAAAATAATTCAACAGTATAGGAATAATTATGAACCTTTTTTTTTGAAAGGTCCACCTGTTCCAAATATCAAAATATCATATTTAGTTGCAGGTACATCCTTTATCACTATATATTCTTTATGCTTGGTATGTATATATTTGATAATAATTCTCCTCTGATATTCCATTAAGTAAAAATATAAATACTTTCACTTTTAGATATTCAATTGTAAACAATTTTTAAAAACAACCAGAGATGCTTTGTGACCACCTAAAGGGGTGGGAGGGAGACGCAAGAGGGAGGGGTTATGGGGATATATGTATACATACAGCTGATTCACTTTGTTATACAGCAGAAACTAACACAACAATGTAAAGCAATTATATTCCAATAAAGATGTTAAAAAAAAAAACAGATTCATTGAGAGAGAGAAATTCTCTTTAGAAATTTATCTCCAAAACTCTTCAAGAGAAATTACTCCAAAACTTTTTAAGGGGAGAAACTTTGTAAACATTCTATTATTTATGACTGATTGTACCTTTTGTTAAGGATTTGACTTCTTGGTAAATACAACAAAGAGTATGTGAATCTTAAGTTAGTTTCAATAGATACTAGTTTTTAAAGGAAAAGATATAAGCGCTCTTATAAGAAAAGATTTTTTGTTAAAGTCTGGTATATTAAAGCACTTAAATCAATAGATTTAATATGAAGAATTTTTAAAATTATCATTCATTTCACTTTATATTTAAGACTTTATCCATCATGCTTACTTTTGGCTTTCCCATAAACTATGGGTGGTTTGTGCCTTCGAAGTGAAATTATGTAGCAACTGTAATCCCCTATTTGTGGAGCCCTCAACAAGAGTGACCCTCTGTCCTAATACGTGAGAGAAAAGATCCCCATTTCGAAGAATTCATATTACAAAAAGAGAAGCCCACACAGAAGTTTTAAAAAAATATCCGGAATAAGATACCTTAGATACAACATGCTATGTAATGATTGCCATTTAACATTAGCCATAGTGGTGTCCACTCAGATAAGAAGTAACCTTGAATTTATCCAAACACCCAATAAAGCAAATTCGCAGATGAAAGCCAGGTTAATGTAGAAATATATTACAATTTGTCTTCATTTTCAGAAAGTGAAATCTGAAGTGCCAGATTTTTTATTGTTTTTCTGACAACCGTGCAAAAAAGTAAATCACCAGTTGCCTGGCCCTTACATGCAAAGTTTTCCACCAGGCATTATGTGGCTGGTTGCTTTTTAGCTGTTGGGGACATTTTGGGCAGTGGTTATATACACAAGACTAATTACACTAATTATTCCACACCAATGTGTGAGCAGTAGGCATGTTTTTACAGTTAGGATGTAATTTTTAAAAATTCTTTATTGGAAAAAAAATCGTTTATTGGGTACATTTAGGGACACAGCAGTTTCAGATTTACCATACAATAGAAGGGGTTATCCAAATTGAATAAATGTAAATTTCAAGTTGGGCAAATACATTAATATATGGCAAATGAAACCTACACTTGTGTCACAAGTATGTACTTGCATAAGAATGATTTTCTGACTAGGTGTATGGATTGTAGCTTTTGTGGTCATTAAATTATAGGAATCCCTGTTCACTTTGCTTAATGCAATGTAGCAACATCACATTACTTCTATAGCTTTTACTTCTGATGTGAGTTGTTGTGTTAGGCAGAATAATGGCCTCTCAGAGAGGTCTGTATTCTAACCCCCCAAACCTGTGAATATGTAACCTAACACATCAAACAAAGAAAAAACAAAAGCAAAATAACCTTGTAGATGTGATTTAGTCAAGAATTTTAAGATGAGGAGCTCATCCTGGATTATTTTAGCAAACCAAACTAATCCCAAGTGTCCTTCTAAGTGAAAGAGGGAGGTGGGAGAGTCAGTGTCAGAGTGATGTGATATGAGAATGACTCAGCCTGCCATTTCTGACTTTGAAGGTAAGGAAGAGGCTACGAGCCAAGGAATGTGGGCAGCATCTAGAATCTGGGAAAGGGAAGCACACACATTCTTCCCTGAACCTCAAGAAAGGAATATAACCTTGCCATACCTTGATTTTAGCCCACTGAGACCTCTAGAATTAGAATATAATAAATTTGTTATGTTTAAAACCGCTCGGTTTGTGGTAATTTGTTATATCAGCAGTAGGAAACTAATATAGTTTTTTGGGGTTTTTTGTCTGTTTTGTTTTTTTGGCTTCTCGGAGCCTCAGATTCCTCATCTGTAAAGTAGTAACATTTTCTTATTATTTTTATAAGAATTAATGTATGTGAAATTGCTTTAACATATTCAAAACTTTAAATAAGATGTTTTGTAAAATAAGTAAAACTATTTCTAAATTTTACAGTAACTAAGAGACTCTGCCAATGTAAGACTTAATCATTTAAAAAGTCTTCCCCAATTCCTATCAATTAAGAACTAGTGACTGGAGAACATGGACTATGTCCAGCTTCATTAGACAGCACCTGTCAAAACGTATCCAGGCAGCCAGAGAAAGGGATTGAGTAAATGACCTGGACAGTATGAAAAGCCAAGAACATAACTCATGTCAACAGGGCAGCAGAGATTCAACGGACAGGAAATTATCTCAGCAGGGCTGAGGAAAACAAAAAATACTGGGACTCATTAAAAGCCCAAACTAAATTATTTACAGCAAAAAATAGCTTAAATGACCCTTAAACACTATTTTCTGAAAAGATGGGTAGACAACTCTTTTTGCTCAGAGGTATTCAGCACTGAACTATTTTAATTAGAAAAAAATTGAAAACCATCTTAAATGCCCAACAATTAGGGAATGATTAAGTAAAATATGGTCTAACAATAGGATTAGATACTGTAATTAAAAGTACTTATGAAAATCTTTTAATAACCTTTGGGGGAAAACAGATACATATATGGGGTATAATAACAGCTATGTAAAAACCCTTTTAAAAAACTAGGAGGAAATGTACAAATTAAAATGTTATCTGTGGTTGTCTCTGAATGATGGAGTAATGGTGATGTTTTCAATTTTTCCTTTTCCAATTTTATAAAATACACATGCATTACTTTCTATGATTCTCCAAGACAGCACGAACTTTAGAAAATAATACTGTAGACTTAAGAGGATCTTCTAACTGGGCAAATTTATTCACTGTTGCTATTTCCCAATTAGTGACTATCTCATCTCACTTTTATTTTAATCCAGTAACATTTATTGAATACTTACTTTGTTCCAGTCACTTTGCTACGCAATGTGAAAAATATAACAGTGAATAAAATATAGCGTTATATTTAATATAATATTGCATTAATATAGTACTTATTTAATATAATATTGACCTCTGGGAATTTATAAGCTAGGGGCAGAAAATGAAAATAAACATTACAGTCCATGTTTGAGGTGTAAAGACAAGACTAGGGAAGAATAGAGGAAAGTGAGATTAAGTGACTCATGGAAGCGGTAGAGTCTCAGCAGGGCCTTTCTAGATGACTAGGACATGAACAAAGAGATTGGGGAGGACAGGAGCATGTGTGGGTAGAGATGCCATTGGCACTGGCATAGAAGGAGGAGAGGACGAGGGTATGTTTAGAGAACATTGAACATTCCCAGTTAGAGTTTGGGGAGAATTATTAGAGGCAGGGATGGAGGGAGAATAAAGAGTTGGAAAAGAAGCTGAAGGTCTGGTTGTGAAGGACGCTGAAGGCTCAGCAGGTGAATCTGGATATCAGCTTTGTGCACATTAGCTTCTTGACATTTACCCACCAAGACAGAAAAGCTAAGAAGAAAGGAGACATAGTCACCTGAATGGTTGACAGCAAGGTGATTGACTACATGTTTACTCTTCATTCAAATGTTTTATGATGTTGAAGACACACCCATAGGACAGGTGGATTCTATTAATTGTATCTACTGGGGCAGGATTTTATCTTATTTTTAAAAAATTTTATTGAAATATAGTTGATTTACAATGTTGTATTAGTTTCAGGTGTACAGCAAAGTGGTTCATATATATACATATATCTGGGGCAGAATCCAACTAGCCTGCTCCTCGTCCCATCACACCCCTGGGATGAATCTTAAAGCAATACCACAACTAGGATTCGAATTCAGAGCCTTGAGACTGGCTTCTTCCATATTCAGTAAGTCTTCCCTCGCCCAACTTCTTTATTTGGATTTGTATACATACTATCTCCTCCCCTAAACTATAGCTCTTCAGTGGATAAGAGCAGTGTATTCTTATGTTTGTTCTTTTCCTTTCTCCTAGATTTAGACGTGGAAGAATAACCATAAAGTTTTTTAAATCAATGGACTGGTATCCTATCCATTTGTGTCGATTCATGTACAGCAGCACCTGCTCAGCATTTAGATTTAAAAGATTTCTTTGGATTCAGAAACCATTGCCTGAGATATTTAGAAGGATCATGGAGACATCCTGAGTCCTCCAGTGTTATCTTACCATTTTCCCCATTTCTGCTACATTTTCAGATGGAACATATTAGTTTTGCATGGCTCATGATTTAATTCTCCTTCCTTTTAAACTACTCATATAAGTGTCTGGACTGAGAAAAATAATCTTTTTTCCTTTTAGGAGATTTCTTTCCCACATGGTATTTTAAAATCTGTTCTGCCCCCATCAGTTATCTGATCTCTTTGCAGTTCATGCTCCATTCTCTTAGACTCTTTTTAATGGCATGTTTTCCAAGCCTTTTGTCATTATTACTAGCCTTTGGATTCTTTCCAAATTAGCAATCTTATTTTTTTTAACATAGAGCTGAAAATTGCGTGCAGTTTTCCAGACAGAGCTTGAGGAGTATGGTGAATAATGGAATAATTACTTCCCATGTGAGCTTCGTTGACACCCAAATGGATTCTTAGGCATTCTCTTTTCCTTTTTTTATCCCAAAGGATGATGTTCACTAAGAAATGATCAGATCTTTTATTAAGGAAAATTTAATGAGGAAAAGTTTTGCTAAGTAACAAATTAGGTAATGCCAAAATACTGATAATTATCTAAAAGGTGGACATTTCTGTTGGGAAGTATTACTTTTGGTGGAAATTTTAAGCTCCAACAAGGGAGTATATTTTGTTCAGTAGTAGTGAGAAGAGTAGAGGCACTCTCAAGGAGTGGTTTGAGGTGGGAGAATACCTCATTTATACCACATTTAATCATGCAGCATAGGAACTTCCATGAAAAATGGTCAAAAACATAAGCGGAAGTGCAACTGACATCAGTTAGCATTGCATATTCCTACATATATTTATATATGTTTATTAAACACTCTGTGTAGGGCACTGATCTATAAGCTATGGCTATAAATGTGAGCAAAACTGTTTCTGGCTCTAAACCAGATTATTTCACTTCTCAGAAATCTCTAATAACTTCTTCTCTCATACAGGATAAAATCCACATTCCTGACTCTGGCTTACAAGACACCTTGTAATCTGGGCCCTGCTCCCTCTTTGACTACATCACCTGCCCTCTCCTTTTCAACTCTGCTGTTGCACAGGGCCTCAGGGCCTCTGACAGAATAGCTGGGGCCCAGGGCGGGGCTCTGAGAATCACTATCTGTTAACTCTTATTCTATGCCAGGCACTATGCTAAATGCTTTGCAGACATTGTTGTATTCAAGCTTTACATCAAGGAAGAAAGATGCTGATTACTGCTCCTATTATTTTTACTAGTAGTATGTTAAACTTTAGTAATATTAGACCATTATTACTGTCTTATTAAGGAAGAGAAGAAGTTAGATAAGTAGCTCATAGTCACTCAACGAGTAGTTGGTTGAACCAGACCACTATGCTCTAAAGACCTCCTTCTCCTTGGATGTTCTGCTGAAAGATTCAACAGAGTTGAATTATGTAGATAATAGGCAAAAAAAAAAAAAAAAAAAAACCCAACCCTCTTTTCTTCAAGAAACTTTCAATTTAGTACAATTATTGTATGGATAGCAATCATTCAGATGACTTCCTGAGTCTAAAGAATTAACTGTTCTACAATTGATCTCCAGTTCAAGTTGATTATTTAGACCTAAGTATTTAATGCTCCTCCTTTCCAAATTCCTATTGAAATAAACAAAGAAGTGTAAATTAGGAGGAAAAAAACTGTTTCAGACCTAGAAAGGTGGAAAAGATTGACCAACAGACCAGAAACTTGGAGTTTATGTTATATCCTGCAAATAGAATTACATAACCTCCTGCTGTTAGAGTGCCCCAGGGCTTTGGCTTAGGTACCTTCTCTCTTCAGTTATACATAATGAACCCTGTCTCTATTGCTACTTTGAATTTTCTCCAGAACTCTAAACTTACATACCCAACTGACTATTGGACCTCATCCATGGGTACTCAATAATGTCAAATTTGAAGTAGCCAAAACAGAACTCATAATTCTTCCACTGTCTATCAAACCTGTCCCTCCCAGAGGCATTTCCATTTCAGTAAACACACACCACTATCTACCCAATTGCTAAAAATAAAAACCTAATTATTATATTTGATTCTCCTCTTGTTCTCACCACTCACCCACCCTAAATTCAAACCATCAGCAGGTCCTGTGATCTCAATATCCAAAACATGCCCTGAATCTGGTGACTTCTCTCCATCTCCATCACCTGTCCTACTGATGCTCTTGTTTCTCCTCGAATAGATTCCCGCACAGCAGAAGAGCCACCTTTTACAATAGAAAATTGGATTATGTTACTTCTTCCCCACAGCAAAACCAAAAACAGATACAGAAACAAACCCCACAATTTAAAACCCACCAACAGCTTGGCATTACACTTAAAATATAATCCATACTCCTTGTGGTTTATGAAGTCCTACTTTATCTGGTAACTGCCACCTTTTATCACTTTCTCACTCTCTTAATATGCACCAGCTTCTTTCAGTTTTTAAAACTCACCAACTCTTTCCCACTTCAGGGTCTTTGCACTAGGGCTTTTCTCTCCCCAATCTCAGGAGAATAATTACTGATCTTTACACTACTGACTCCTTCGCATCAAATCGAGCTCAGCCTTTTAGAGAGACCTTGCCTAACCTCCCAGTTTGAAGTATGGAACAACCCTTCTTTAATTCTCTATGTCGCAGTTACCACTGGCTGAACTGTTTCCTGTATATTTGTTTGTCTATTGTTTCTTTTCACCTTCTAAGAAAAGTCCCCAGGAAACAAGGTCCCTGTCTGTTTTGTTTAGTGCAGAATTTGCTCTACCTATGTGATACATAGTAGGTGCTCAATTAATATTTTAGTGAATAAATGATTTGTTATTAATATGGTTTTGAAATGTAACACAAATATCAAAAATTAATAATTATTATAATCTAAATTTAAAGATCATTTCACCCAAATCTGAGCAATATGTTAAAGCTATGTAAAGGAGTCATCATAAAAAATACAAAATAAGATGATAGAAGCTAGACCAAATGCTACCAGTTATTACAACAAGTCTGGGTTAAACTCCACCATTAAACAACAAATATTTTCAGATTGGGTCTCAAAATATAATCAAACTACTTGATGTTTAAGAGACATACGTAATGTAGAAAGATATAGAAAACATATAAATGAAAAGAAGGGCAAAGAAAAATCTGGAAAATGGAAAAACAGGGATAGTAATATCAGACAAAATATCAACGAAAAAGACATGTATTTTACATTGATAAAATGCACAGTCCACAGAGAAACTGTAGCAGTGGTACCTTTGTGCACTCACTAACATAATATTAAAATACATAAATCAGTAAACTTAGAAGTTCCACATTTAAAAAATCACAATCATAGTAGAAGGCTTCAGTATACCTTTTTGAGACTTTGATTGATAAGTTTCAAAATAAAATACAGTAAGTCCCCTACATATGAACCTTCAAGTTGTGAACTTTCAAAGATGTGAATGTGCGTTTGCATGTCCAATCACGTAAGTTAGTTCACGTGTCTGGCATACATTGTCACCTGTGTGCATCCTCTACATGTGGTTGTGCTTTTGTGTACTTTACTGTACAGTAGTACAGTATCTTTATAGATAGAACTGAATCCAGCAAGGAACCAGAACCTGTGCCATCAACGTCAGGCATGAGTGAAATTGCAGCTTGCCTTTCTTCTCCTATTGCTGATGGTCCTTCAGCTCTACCATCTCCCACCTCCTCTCCCTCCTCCAGTCAGTAACTCTTCCTGCCTGTTCACTAGATGCCAGCCCTTGTATGCCAGTTGTTGTACTATAGTACTGTACTTTCCAAGGTACTGTACTGTAAGATTAAAAATGTTTTCTTTATTTTTTCTGTTTGTTTTTTTATGTATTATTTGTGTGAGAAGTATTATAAATCTATTACAATACAGTACTATATAACCGATTGTGTTAGTTGGGTACCTAGGCTAACTTTGTTGGACTTACGAATAAATTGGACTTGGGAACACACTCTCGGAATGGAACTTGTTCATACATAGGGGACTTTCTGTACAAAGGAGATAAAACTATCACTGATAACCTTGTTTAAATATGTATGGAACTTCATAGTCTACTAACAGAGAATACCTATTTTTCAGACATCAAGAGAAAGTTACAAAAGTTGTTTACATCCTAGGATGCAAAGAAGGCTTAAATAAATGCTGAAATATTATGAATACTTAATGACAATGATGCAATAAATCTAAATAGAAAAAAAATGGAGGCAAAATCAAACCACAAGAAAACTAAACAATCTACTTAAAAAAAAATATTTGACAAAGAAAAACTAAAAACTTCCAGGATTAATGAAATTAATATATTTCAAAATTTATGAGATGCAGCTACAAACTCATACAGAGGAAAATTCATAAATTTAAGTGCTTTTTATTAAAGAAGGATTAATAAATGAATTAAGCATTTGAATGAAGAATTTTAAAAGCAAACAAAGAAGCATGAAAAAGAACAGGTATTAATGAAGAATAAAACAGAAATCATTGAAGTAGAAAGGTGAAAAATTGGTTGAGTTTATAATCCTGGAGTACATTCTTTGAAAGGGCCAATAAAATAAACAAACAAGTCTATGCTGATTAAGGAAAAATAATTGATAAAACATAAATAGATAATATAAATGGGAAAGGGGTGATAATTATAAAATAAAAATTTGGAAATTAAAATTATATAGTCTTCAATTCTGTATTAATAAAAATGAAAATTTTACCCAAAGTGGTCTACATATTCAATGCAATCTCTGTCAAAATTCCAATGACATTTGTCATGGAATAGATAAAACAATCCTACAATTCATACAGAGCCAAAAAGACTGTAAATAGCTCAAGTAATCTTGAGCCAACACAAGCAAAAACAAAACAAAATTGGAGTCATCACATTACCTGATTTCAAAACATACTACAAAGCTATAGTAACCAAAGTAGCATGGCACTGGCATAAAAACAGACATATTGATCAATAGAACAGAATAGAAAGCCCAGAAATAGGGCTTCCCTGGTGACGCAGTGGTTAAGAATCCACCTGCTAATGCAGGGGACACAGATTCGAGCCCTAGTCTAGGAAGATCCCACATGCCACGGAGTAACCAAGCCTGCGAGCCACAACTACTGAGGCCCGTGCACCTAGAGCCCATGCTCTTCCACAAGAGAAGCCACCACAATGAGAAGCCCGTGAAATGCAACATAGAGTAGCCCCCACTCACCACAACTAGAGAAAGCCCGTGTGCAGCAATGAAGACCCAACACAGCCAAAAATAAAATAAATTAAAATATTTTTCTTAAAAAAAGAAAGCCCAGAAATAAATTCATGCATTTATGGTCAATTGGTCCTTGACAAAATTGCCAAGAATACACAGTGGGGAAAGGACAATCTCTTCAATAAATTGTGTTGGAAAAACTGGTTTTCCACACACAGAAGAATGAAACTGAACCCTTATCTCACTCCACATTTAAAAATCAATTGAAAATTAATTAAAGATTCCAATGTAATACCTGAAACCATAAAAGTATTAGGAGAAAACATAGAGAAAAATCTTCTTGACATTGGTCTGTGCAATGCTTTTTTGAATATGACCACAAAAGCACAGGCAACAAAAGCAAAATAGACAAAAAGGACTGCATCAAACTAAAAAGCTTCTGCACAGAAAAGGAAACAATCAAGAGTGAAGAGACAACCTATAGAATGGGAAAATATTTGCAAATCATATATCTGATAAGGGGTTAATATCCAAAATATAAGAAACTCAAACAACTCAATAGCAAGAAAACAAATAACCCCATTTAAAAACATACTTCAGGGACTTGAACAGACATTCCTCAAAAGATGACATACAGATGGCCAACAGGTACATGTGTGTTCAACATAACAATCATCAGGGAAATGCAAACCAAAACCACAATGAAATATTAGCTCATACCTGTTAGAATGACTATTATCATAAACACAAATGTTAACAAGTGTTGATGAGGTTGTGGGAAAAAGGGAACCCTTGTACACTGTTGGTGGGAATGTAAATTTGTACAGCTATCATGGGAAACAATGTGGAGGCCTCTCAAAAAATTAAAAATAGAACTACCATATGATCCATCAATCCCACTGCTGGGTATATATCCAAAGGAAATGAAATCACTCTCTTGAAGAGATTATCTGCACTCACAGGTTCTTTCCAGCATTATTCACAAATTATCTGCACTCACATGTTCTTTGCAGCATTATTCACATGCCAAGATGTGGAAACAACCTAGTGTCCATCAATGGATAAAGAAGATGTGATACACATGCACACATGTGCGTGGACATGCACACACACACACTGGAATATTGTTCAGCCATGAGAAAGAAGGAAATACTGTCATTTGTGACAACATAAATGAACCTAGAGGATATTATGCTAGGTGAAAGAAGCCATACAGAAAAAGACAAGTACTATGTATGTACATGTGGAATCTTAAAAAAAAAAAGAGTCAAACTCATAGAAGCAGAGAGTAGCATGTTAGTTACCAGGGGCTGGGGGTGGGGGAAATGGGAGATGATGGTCAAAGGGTTTAAATTTGCAGTTATGTAGGATGAATAAACAAATAAGTCTAGAAATCGAATATGCAGGCATGATGGCTATATGTGATAATGCTGTATTGAACAGTACTGCTAAGAGTAGATTTTAGGCACACGCAGCACACACAAAAATTGTAACTAGGGGAAGGGATGGTATGTTAATTAGCTTGAGTGGAGTAGTCGTTTCACTGTGTATATGTATATCAAATCATCATGTTGTACACCTTAAATATATATAATACAATTTTTATTTTAAATATTTAATGAAAAGATAATGTCCAAGGAAAGTATAAATTATTTAAATTGTCTAAAAAAGAGTGAATGTGGTATTTTAATCTATGATTTTTGAACCTATATTCATGAGTAGGCATTTTTAGTAGTAGGATTAGTTCATTAAAATTCTTTGTATTTTATTCTTTATATTTTTTTCTCTTCCCCCAATTCTCAATGACAGTCTGAAAAGGTTTTTTTTTTTTTAAGGTCTTGTTTTATCTATATTTCTTTCATTGTTAGTGAGATAGAACCTTTTAAAATTTGTTTATTAGGAATTTTATATTTTGTGAATTGCCTATTATTCGTTAGACATTTTTCTATCAGGTAGTTCATCTTTTTTCTAAACTACTTTATATATGGCTAGTAATCCTTTGTCTATGTGGGGGGGGGTTTTAGTATTTTTTTCTTAATTTAAAATTGCTTTTTAACTGTTTCACTGTACTTTTTCTCAGAAAGTTTTATATATTAATGTAGTAAAGCATGTCAATATTTTTCTTTATATTTTCCCCAATGGTATTATGGTTAAAACATTTTCCCACACCTTAAGACTATATATAGGAATTATCTATGTTTTAAAGTACCAGCATATTTTTATATTTAATATTTAAATCTTTAATCCACCTAGGAGTTACTTTTGTGTAAGGTGTGAGGTAGGGATCTATTTTTTTCTCCATTTAAGAGAAAAAATAATTTTTTTTCTTAAATGGAAATAAATGATATTGAGTGATCCTCTTATCTATCAATTAGCAATTATACCTTATTGATATACTAATTTCTTAAATATACTAAAATCTGTTTCTTGAATTTTATTGAGCAAATTCTGACACTAATATCATACTCTTTCAAGTATTATCATTATATAATATATTGTTTTAAAAAAAGAAACCCCTGTAATCATTTTAAAAACTTTTTTCCTGGACATTCTTTATTTTTAAACGAACTTTCAAAAATATCTCCCAGAAACTTAGTTGTATATCATTAACTTTTCAGAATAATTTGAAGATTATCTATTATTTTTTACAGTATTGAGTCTTATCATCCAATAATATAGTACCTCTATTTATTCAAATCTACTGGATGTCTGTCAGTAGAATTTTACAGCAAATACACAAACCATCTGAGCTAATAATGCTACTGTGAACTACTTAACACAGAACATTCTTTGCAAACCAATTTTAAAAAGTAGGTATGATTAGTTACGTAATTATTATTACCTGATGAAAAGAAGTATGTGTATTTTATGCAGAGACAATAATTTATTGGTTCAACTTTAGCACTGATCAACTTAATAGATGCTAGTCATGTGGCTGTCTCTTACACCAACCCTTGGGGGGAGTTGATATAAAAGAATAATTAAGCATATATATTGGGGGGTACAAGCAGGAAGGTGAGATAATCAGGACTTATACAATTTTCTGAAGATAAAATTTAAATCAAGTATAGAATTTAGAATACTTCGAAGAATAAATGAAAATAACATAACTCAGTCTTTTAACAGGGTTTGGGTGAATTTTCAGAAGCTGGTTGTTAGTTCCTCCTTTAACGACGTGTGACAGCAGAGTTGTCACCGTAGGTGCTTTCTCCTGTTGAATCAGGGGAGACCCCTGTGCAAGAATTTCATTCTCCTATGAAGGCTGAAGGTCCTGATCATATTCTCCCTAAATGGAGGTCCTCTGTACATCAGCAGTGGAGCAGAGCAACACAGTAGTTAAATTAGATCCATGTTTTGAAGTCTGAATATTTGGAAGCCCTTCCCTTCACATCATTTCATAGATACTGCCTCTGCTCTTTCTGAGTGCTTACTGTATGCTAGGTACTTTATAATCATAATTTTGTTTAATTTCCACAAAGACCTGTAGGTAATATTGTCAATTCCATATGGTAGACGAGGAACTGCCCCAATTCACACAGCTAATCAGTAGTGGAACTAGGATTTAAATTCATATCTCCATGACAGCCAAGCCTGTGATAGCAACCACCACCATCCCATATCACCTCCTCTCCTAAATGTACCAACACTTTTACAATTCATTAGTGTCAGCAGGATTCACCCTTGTTACAAAGGAGATATTAAAGCAAGAAAGTAGGTTTGTGTACTCAGTTCTAATATATGAACTTTTTCATTTTACAGTTACATAAGAAGCATTTGGCTTATTTTAAATTTTTTACAGGTGTTACAGTTTTGGCTAGAGTGATGCATCTCAAACTTTAATGTGCATATACTCAAGGATGCTGTTAAAATGCAGATTCTATTTCAGCAGGTTTGGGGTGGGGCCAAGAGCTTGCATTTCTAACAACTTCCCAAATTATGCTGATGCTGTGGTTCCACAGAACATACTTTGAATAGCAAGTGACTAGAGGATCATCACCAACTTTTAGTTTTCTAAATTTGGGGCAGTTATTAGGTATTAGATGAGAAGGATGAATGAGAGTAGCCTCCAGGATGACATACTGCTTTCCGACAGAAGAAATTGGATGTATAGACAAATTCTAAAGGCCTTTATCATGTATTTGCCTAGAGGATCTTGGCCAAAATTAGCTCACAGTTTGAAGGAGAACAAGAACAAATATTTACCGAGTGATCAGGGCCAAGCCCTGTGCTGGATACTTATGTTATCTCTATAATCCTTACCAGATCGTTGTGAGGAGGATGGCTACCCACCCTGGTTCCCTACACGTGATAGAAATGGTACAATGTGGAGGGCGATAGAGGGCAAGTTTAGAGAGGAGGGGAGACAGCTTGTGAGCAACACCATGTTCCTTGCATTGCACCAGGTGTTTGCATTTATGTCACCTCATTTCAACCTCATGAATATCATATGAAATATGTATTCTTACTTCTGGTTTTTCTAAATGAGGAAACTGAAGATCAGAGATGTTAAATTAACTTGTCTAAGGTTATTAAGCTCTTAGGTGGCAAGTGTACGGTAAAAATCTAGAACTGCCTGACTCTCCAGTTCCCGTTTTCTGCCACACCCTAATGTATTATCAACCCCGTCCTCCACTTTGTGGAGGTGTGGACGATAATATTATATTATAATTAGAGCCCATGATTCGTGGTTTGTTGCACACCTATTCTAACTCATAAACACGGGTGTAAAACAAGTCAATGTGAGTGCAGTCAGCCTTGTTTACTCATTTTGCAGAAATCTGGGCTTGAAGCCTTTCATCACCCAGAGGTTAGAAAAAGGAGGCTGCCATTGTAGGGATAAAGCTACAGTTCATTGTCCAAGTTGGGCCATAACCAGTAATGGATTCCGTAAGTACTACAGTACCTTCCTCCTTACTTTGTCCTCATTGGGCTTTATCTCCCTTATCCTGGGGGTGTTTGTGGCATCTTCACTTTGATTGTTGAGCTCTAGAAAGGAGAGGGCTCATATCAGCACCTCATTTGACAGGTCCAAAAGGAAATCAACAAAAGAATACAAAATTGAGGTGGCATTATCACTCTATTCTCTTCCTTGGAGACATTGCTGCAGTGAATCCTTTTCCACATCCCGGACCTTTGAAAAGGACCTTTGAAAATTGTTGCTACAGATAGCTACTGACGTGTGACAGTGTTTTCTGTATAGAATCAAATGATGAAAGAGATTGGAGAAGAGGGAGGCAGAGGGGAGAGCAGGGAAAGAAACTCTCACACGAGAAGAGGGGGACAGAAGCAACAGCCTCCTACTAGCCCCTCAGAAAGAGAGAGAGAGAGAAAGGTTGATTATTTTCTGGGAAATAGTATAGAAAGGCTGAGCAGGAGGTGAGCATATGAGGGAATGTCAAAATGAAGAAGGAAAATTACTTCCCTGGAAAAGCAAGTAGAGTGCAAGAGATATAAGTGTCAAGGAGGGGAAAGTTTTGTTATGAACAGGCTTGACGTTTTGCCAGCGTTCTGAACTTAAGTGAACAGAGTAAAATACATTTCTGACCACTGCAGATAGCTTCCTTTTAAGTTATTGTAACTTTCCTTATCAAGATATGCAAACATATCATTTGCATTTTTTCTAGTTTTGAAGTTTGTGAATCATCTTTTAAAACCTTCCCATTAAAGTATGAGAAGGGCATGGAAGTGAGCTGAGCATGCTCAGTAGAGGAACTAGCGGGAACATGGGTGAAGAGTGTAAGAAAAGGGAATTGGAATTTTAAGGAGAACAATGAGGAGTTCTGTTTCATTGGAGTACCCTGTATAGGATTCTTGATGTGGAATAAAACAGTAATTGATTGGAAATTCGGTTGGGGTAGGATCACAGAGGTATTAAATTTTAGGGTAAGGAGTGGAGTTTGGAATTTGTTCAATACAGAGGGTTTTGTCCTGGGAACTTGCTAGTATTTTTCTAAGTATATTATGACATACTCAAAGGTGGGTAGATGTGTCTCATGCTCTGGAGAGAGGTCAAGATTAATGATATCAATTTCAGTGTCTTTTACATAGAGGTCATATTTGAAGCCTTGGGAGAGATGATGTTGTCCAGAGAGAAAATGTAGGGAAAGAAGAGATCACTTAGAACATAACCTCAAAGAATGTTTACCCTTTTAGATAATTGGGATAAGAAAAGAAAAGCCATTGATAAAGACAGAGAAGGAGAAAACAAACCTGATTACACATTGCCATAGAAGCCAAATAAACAGAAAGTTTTAAGAAGCAAGGATATGTTGAACCATACTAAAAGCTGGGGGGAAAAGATTAAGAAGGATATAAACAGAGAAGAATCTGTGGAGCTTGACATTTTGTAGGTCCAGAATGCATGATGAGAACAAAGACCACAGAGAGACACAGGCATTGATAGGCATCAACCCATTTCATGTCCCATTTCTGTAAGGACTGGGAAGGGATCAACATGTCAGTATTTTAACAAACAGAAAAATCCCTTCTGGATCTATAGCTGGAGATTCTAAAAAACATATTTATCATTTACATCTTTTAGGGGAAGGGCAGCCAAAGCTGCCCAAAATCAACAAGAAGCAGTAGGTCTAGAAAAAAGCCATCTGAGAAGCCATGGATTGGTTTTTTTGCAGCCCCAATTCTGCTTTATTTTACTTTTAGAGTTGGGGTTTTAAAAGTATTTTAAAATATATAAGGGTGTAGAATAGAATGAGAATAAAGAGATGAAACATTCTGAATTTAATATTTTTTCCTCTTGTGATCAGAGCCAGGCCTAAGTCTTTATGAGCCTAAGGCTTAAAATTTCCTTGACTTCTCTGCCCTAAGAATTAAGGACTACATATTTGAAACTGCTAAACAGTGGAAGAATCAGAAGAGAAAAACCTTTTAGGACTATCCCTTTCAATATGGTCACTTGGTTTGTGTACAGCCCCCAAACCTGTCTAGGCTCCTTCCCACCAGTCCCACCAGCTAAGTACTGAAAGTACTAAGTCTCCCTGTTCCTTTCCATTCAAGGAACATATCTGTTCCTTGCAGATAGTCTGACTTACAGTTGGCAAATTCTAGGATGATGTTTTAGGTTGGGTCTGGTACTTTCTGAATATAGAGTGAACTTGTAAAGTGTATGGTCTTTAAAAGAGAGAAAAGGGGACTGTGATAAAAGACACTGCTGAGGAACACATTTTGGTTTGGAACACATTCAGAACCTATCTCAACATTATGTTTCTGTTGATTGAAATTTGTATTTATTGCATATGTATATATATCCATTCACCCATTACTTTTCCGGGAGTAAAACTTGTGTGGTAGTCTTCCATCTTTTCATAAACAACTCATAAAGACATACAATTTCCCCAGTCCCTTGGAGGTTAGGTTTGGCCGTATGACTCACTTTGGCCCATTGAATGTGGGCAGAACTAGTGTAAGTCACTTTCAGACTGAAGGTTTAACGCCTGGTGTACAATTCATCCCACTTCTCTTCCCTCCTATCATGGCATCCAGTAGTTCCCCAGATGGTGGCTGTTCTTTCACCCTGATCCTAGAGTGAGGACCACATGGAGTGGAGATCCCAGCCAACCCATCATGGACATATAGCTTGACAGAGAAATACACTGAGATTTTTGTCTCTGTGATACAGCTTCCAACAACTTGAAATGTTGGTACAGGTTTAAAAGTGTTCTTGATCCTTGTGCTTGAGTCTTGGTAACCAGCCCAGCCTCCAGACCTGCTACCTGCTGATACCTAACAGCTGCCTGCCTGCCATTTTTAGCATGTTGCTCTGCATAATTAGATGCAAGGCTTCTAACTCCTTATGTCATCCCTGATGTTTTGTATTGTACGTCCATCATCTATTACTTGTTACTATTCTCTCCAGAGACTCTCTTCTCTGGTAGCCTCCCCAAACCCTACAGCTGGATCTGACCTCTAAGCATCTGGCCCAATCCTGTGTTCTACCTTTGCCAGTTTCTATGGAATCAGTAATGCCCAACAGTGTCTCATGACGTGATGAATTCAAATGACACTAAACTAATGGAGCGTAGGATTGATGTTAGATTTAACATTGTAGATACTCTGTCTTAGAACAAGTGTTCTATAAACATTAAATGAATAAGTGTACACTTATAGCAGATTTCATTAAAATTTATTCAAGTGTATTCAAATTTGAGAAAGAGTCCCAACTGTTAAGTGGATTGGCTTCCATTTTGTTTCAAATTAAGCCACAAATTAAACTTAGGGTGGAGTGTCTTTTAGTAAATTTCATCAAAATCAGTCAAATATTTTGACAAACAGAGCAAAATGAGTCAATGCTATGTTGGATATCAAGAGGTAGAACCATTGTTTTTCCATGCTCTTGCAAGATATTCTTAAAATCTTTAGCAATTCAGTATGGGTAACTGTAGCACATACCTCTCGTACATCATATCCCATCTCACTGGCCCATGTCTGATTTCTGCTGCAATTGGAATAGACTGTTCAGTTCAAGTGCTTGCCTTCTGCCTTCTGCCTCAGGCTGCTCTCCATCTGGGAGCCCTCTAGCTAGCCTGCAAACCAGGACGTGCAGGCCTTTACTGAGCCTGGGAGGACCCTCAGCCAGAGGACAAAAATTCTATGAATGCATCAGCCTCCCATGTTTGAGGCATTCTGAAGAATTTTCAGGTGGTCTGGCAAATCAAGTCCCTAGTTTACACAGCTGTGCATTTTATATTGGTCTTTCTTCCTTCCCATCTGTCACTCTCCCTGTTCCCTAACTCTTGCTTCCTGAACTCATCTCCTTCATCCAAGTTCTTGTCTCAGGCTCTGCTTAGGGGGGAACCCAAACTATGACAGTAATACATACTCTCTATTTCTAGTCAATCACACAAATCAGCCTTCCCTGTATAGATTTTGTTTGCTCTTATTTCAAAGTGAATGTTTTAAGTGTTTTTAAATCTTCAACCAGTTACTATGTACCTATTATGTGTTCAACACTGTGCCAACTCTTGTAAGAGAGCACATTGGAAAAAAGCATGATGTTTGCCCTCCGAAGATCTGGTTTCAGTCTTGGCTTTGCTGTACACTATCTAGTACCTGGCAAATTACTTAAATTCCCTAACCCTTGCCTATAGAATAAGGAAAATAATAATGCCTCTTTCTGAGGAATGGGGAAAATATTGCCAATATTTTAATTAACCATGATAGTATAACACATGTAGTCTGCACTATAAAATGTAATACATAATTATAGGACATTAGCTTTGTGTCAGTGTCTCCCTCTTGTGAAGGTTGTAAATGCACTGAAGCCATGGAATATATTTTATATTTTTCTAATCCTCAAAATTACTTAATGGTACTGGGTGTATATTAGTCAATTAGTAAATTATAGGTTGGCATAAAAATATTGAATTGTTGTCTAGACAAGTGACACAATTGGGGTGCTCACTTTTTGAGTTACTTTTAGATATGTTTTCTAGGTACCTGATTTGTATGCTAAAGAAAATAGTATCTTGTTAGTTTTGTAGTTGTAAATGATAGTCTCTTTGTGTGTATGTGTGTGTGTGTGGGAGAGAGACAGAGACACAGAGACAGAGACAGAGAGAAAGGGAAAATTGGTTCAAGAATGGCTATTTACCTGTCCCAAAAAACTATCTTTGGTGACTAGGAGAAGATCCTTTCGAGGTGGTAGATGAATGGTAGCATGCAGAATAAATCTACTGTTAAGTGTCAATCCATTTCAAGAACTCATGTAAAGCAACTAAGTCAAGGCTCAACCTTGAAATTGAGCAAATTGGTTTAGACGGCTATTCAAAGAAACAAAGCAAGCAAAGGTCAGTGGGATATAGGGTGAATATAAGCATTTGTGCTATTACAATAACTTGACCTTAGTTGGTTTTTCAAAGTTTTCTCCAAGTAACTTGGAATTTCCAAAGCATCCTTATGCAGTGCTCTCTGGAACTACCCCAAAACTAGAAATGTGGTTCTTTTGTTATGGAAAACAAACTGAAAGTAATGCTAATTAACTTTCAAAGACAATGTCTTAAATCATTTCCTCCTGCCTGTTGGGTTTGTTTGTGATCTCCCCTCTCTACTTGTGGGAACCGGTTACAGACCTGGCTGAGGTCTTTGGAGCAGAGTTAGAGACAGACTTTAGAGGTAGTGAGGATGGTCTTTCACTGTGAGTCTTAAGTCAAGGGACCAGAGCCCTGGACCAATAGGAACAGGCTCAGTTTTGGTGGCAGCACTTCATGAGTCTGGTCCTTGATAAGAATAAAGTTGGGAGAACAGACAACTTAAAACAGAGGTAGTCTAACCCTGGTGTAAGGCTTCCCAAATTACCAGTGGTAGTAGGTGAGATAATTTTAAGTGTTCATAAATGAGTAGCTTTTAATTTTAAAAGTGGTATGTTTATTTCAGTATTTATTGGGTACCTTCTATATATAAGTAATTCCAGTTATGGAAAATAAATAAAAAGGAGTGAGTCACCTAAAAAATGTTGACTGCTTTCAAAGAATAGGATTCATATGATGCACGAGATGATTTTAGGTGCTACAGAGATGAATATTTCTTTATATATATATAACAAATTTATTTTCTTACGTTTCTGGAGACTTGAAGTCCAAGATTAAGGTGATATCTGATTTCTGGTGAGACCTCTCTTCCTGTCTTGTTCTATGCCATTTTATTTATTTATTTATTTTTTATTGGAGTATAATTGCTTTACAGTGGTGTGTTAGTTTCTGCTTTATAACAAAGTGAATCAGCTATACATATACATATGTCGCCATATCTCCTCCCTCTTGCTTCTCCCTCCCAAACTCCCTATCCCACCCCTTTAGGTGGTCACAAACCACCAAGCTGATCTCCCTGTGCTATGTGGCTGCTTCCCACTAGCTATCTATTTTACATTTAGTAATGTATATATGTCTATCCCACTCTCTCGCTTCATCCCAGCTTACCCTTATGCCTTAAAATTGGGAAACAAAACATATATACAGAAATGTGCATAAAACAAGATATAGAGTTTAATGATTTATCAGAAAACAAACACCCGTGTAACTACCACCAAGTCAAGAAAAAGAACATTGTCATCACCATGGAAACTCTGTGTTTCTCTTCCAATCACTATCCTCTGCTGCCCCACAAAGAACCACTGTTTTGACTGTCATTGTACTAGGTTGTGTGCTCTTCCTCAGTTTTTCTATATTAAGATGCACTCGTCAACACCATCAAGTTAGTTTTGATGATGATTTTAATTCTTTGTAAATGGAACTATGCACTGTGTATTGTTTGTGCCTGGCTGTTTTGGTTTTTTTACTTATGAGATTTATCCATGATGTTGCATGTAGCTCTAGTTTCTTCATTTTCATTGCTGCACAGTATTATATTGCTGAATATACCATTATTTATTTATTTATTCTATTGTTGGTAGATGTTTTTACTACTTCCAGTTTTCAACTATTAACAGTAATACTGCTTTGAACATTCTTGTACATGTCTCCTGGGATGTATATGCACACATTTCTGTAGGATATGTAGTAAAAGAATAGAATTGTTGAGTCATAAGCTATGTATTAATTCAACTTTACAAGATGATGATGACGATGAATCTGGTGATGATGAAAACTGCTTGCATAGTAGTTATACCAATTTCTGTAATATGTTTGCTTCACATCCTGATTAATGTTTGTCAGTCTTTTAAATTTCAGTCATGGTTGTGTTTATGTGTAGTGATATTTCATTATAGTTTTAATTTGCATGGTCCTGATTCTTAATGAAAATAACTTTTCATATGTTTTGTTGACATTTGGATATCCTCTTTTATAAAGTATCTGTTCAAATCTCTTGCCCATTTTTCTTCTATTTGGTCATTTTTCTTTTTCGTATTGATTTCTTTATATATTCTGGATGCTACTCTTTTGTTTGGTAATATACTAGTTGGTGTCCCTTAATAAGATAATTTCTTAATTTTAATATCATTTTTTCAATTGGTTAAAATAAGTGGGTTTTGTCTTCTAAGAAGTATTTCCTATCTTAAGGCCATGAAAATACACTCCTATATTATTTTCTAGCAACTTTGTTATTTAGCCTGACATATTTAAATCTATAATCCACCTGAAACTTAATTTTTGAATAAGCTGTTAGATACGGTAAAAGTTTCTACTGTTTTCCATCACCACTTATGGAAAACACTATTTTCTCCACAGCTCTGTAGTGCCATCTTTTCATAAATCATGCCTAATATATAGGGATCTGTGCCTGAGATCTCTATTCTGTTCCATTGCTCTATTTGTTTATCCCTTGCCAATACTATACTGTCTTAATTCTTGTTGTGTTGTAAGTCATGATACCTGGAAAAACATGTCTTTCCACTTTGTTTTTATTCTTCGAGTTTGTCTTAACTGTTTGGTTGGGTTTTTTTTTTCTTTTTTTCTTTCTATATCAATTTTAGAGTTAGCTCAGTGGTGTCCTGGTTAATTGGCTCTCTAGGGGAAAAAAATCTCTGATTTATAGTATTTACCAATTTCCATTGGTTAAATACTCCCAGAATGGTTGGTTTCAAGCCACCACAAACACCACTATAACTATTTTGGTTTGGGTTGCATTGAATCTATACATCAGTCTGATAAAAATGACATATTTATAATATAGAGTTGTCCAGCCCATGAAAATGATATATTCTCCATTAATTGATATATACATGATATATATGATATATTCTCCATCTCTTCTTTAATTTCTCTCAATAATACTTTATAATATTTTTTTCTATTCTGTTTTGTAGAGATCTTGCTCATCTTCTTTAGTTTAACTTTATTACTAGAGTTTTGATATTTTTGATGATATATAAATATATTTACATATAAAATATATGAAATTTATATGTAAATTAAAAGTTTGTTTTTTAAGTGTTTGTTGCTGATATAAAGAAATGCATTTTTTAGAAAGGTTATATTAACCCTGTATCCAGCAACATTCCCTGACTCACATATACATTTTAAAATTTATCTGTACTTTTTTTTTCATTTTCTATGTATGCATATTTTGTGTGTAAATGACAGTTTTATTTCTTCATTTTTATTCCTTATGCCTTATATTTCTTCTTCTTGCCTTGCTGCATTGTCTTCTAGTACGATGTTGAATAAATTAGTGACTGCTGTCATTCTTCTTCTATTCCAGATTTCAGAGTAAAAGCTGTCAGCACTTTACTATTAAATATGCCTTTGCTATAGTATTTTTTTGTTGTTATTCATTTTGTTTTTGTTCATTTGTTTTTATACATGCCCAATATTGAATTATGGAAGTTTCCTTCTGGTCTTACTTTGCTAAGGGTTTTTACTTATATATGAATGGTTGCTGAATCTTATCAAGTGCCTTTTCTCCATCTATTTAGGCCACATTATTTTTTTCTTTTTTATGCAAATGTAATGAATTATACTAATCACTGTTTTAATATTATACCAAACTCAAATTCTAGATAAACTAGTAAATATGTGTTACTGGTTTCCGTTTGCTGAGTTTGTTTAAAATTTTTACATCTATGGATATGAATATGATTGCCTGTAATTTTCCTTTATCTTAATATCCTTGTCAAGTTTTAATATCAAAGTTATTCTGGTTTTGTAAAAGAAGATAGGGTATATTTCCTTTTTTCTATTCTCTGGAAGAATTTGGATTTATTTCTTGGATTTCTTTGGATTTGTTTATTTTTTGGTTGAATTCACTGTTAAAGAATTATATTAAAGAAAATAGGACCATTCAAGATTTAATTTCTTCTTGTTTTAGTTTTGGAAAGTTATATTGTTAGAAATTTCCATTACTTCAACATTTTCAAATTGGCAAAAAGTTGTCCATATTACCCTATTGTAAACTTTTCCAGATCTATGTAATCTATGTCCATGTCCCCTTTTTCTTGCTGATAATGATTTTTTCATGGCTTTTTCTTTTTTTCTCATTAGTATCAATATGAGGTTTTAAAATTTTTGCTAATGTCCTAAAAGAAATAATATATGAACTTCATTGATCTTCTCTATTATTTATTTTCTATATAATTTATGCTAACTTTATTTCTTCCTTCCCTCTACTTTCTTTGGATTTTATTTTGTTGTTTTTTAACTTTTTGAGACAGATGCCTAACTCATTGACTTTTAGCTTTTCTTCTTTTTGAATATGTGCTTTTTAATGCTCTAAATTTTCTCTAAGCATGACTCTAACTGTATCCTACATATTTTCATACTTGGTAATTTTATTAGCCTTCAGTTAAAACTATTTTATAATCTTCAATATGTTCTCTTCATTGAATCCCGATTTACTTAAGCATATATTTTCTTAATTTCTAAATTAACAGGGATATTCCAGTAGAATATTTGATACTAGTTTCTAAATTAATTGCACTGTGACCCTAGAATATACTTTGTATGATTTTAGTTGCTTGAAATTTGTAGAACCTTACTTTGTGGTCCATAACATGGTAAATTTTTGAAATGTTCCAGGTGTACTTAAAAAGAATGTGCATTATTCAGTTTTTGTGTGTATTATTTTATGCATGTTAATTAGGTCAAGTTTACTCCTCCTGTTATTCCACTGTATCCTAACTGATTTTCTGTTTGCTTTTATTATAAAGAGAAATGTGTTATAATCTTACACTCTAACTTTGGGTTTGTCTGTCCCTTTTTACTGTCAATTTTATGTAGCTTTTATTTTAAGGCTATGTTATTAGATACAAACAAATACAGAATTTTCATAAAATATTTTTCTTACTTTTTGCCTTAAGTTTTATTTTATCTGATATTATGGTTACACAAATTTTATTTAATAGAAACTTTTAATTTTTTTTACTGTCAATCATTTTTCATCAGTAGATTTTTAGCTATCTCCCTCGTAAAAAGAATATAGTTTTTAATGCAGTCTGATAATGTTTATCTTTTAATTGGAATATTTAGTCTATTTATATTTAATATAATTACTGCTCTATTTGAATTTAAATCTACCATTCTATTATGAGCTTTCTATTTGTTCTGTCTGCTTTGTCCTTTTCCTCTTCTTTCGCACCTTCATTTATATTGATAAAGTTTAATTATTCCATTTTCCTTCTATTTTCCCCAAAGTTTATACGCTCTTACTGTTCTTTCAGTAGTTATCTTACAGACTATAGCATATATTCTTGGCTTATCAAAATCTAGTATTAATTGCTTCTTTCAGATTCTACCCAATGCAAGTAGATCAAAGACATTAAAATAATTTAATATCACTTGCCCTCATCTTAATTAGATTGATTTAATTTCATTTATCTTCCCTTTAAGCGTACATACCATTATTTGGTGAATTTTATTTATATACATATTATAAGACCAATAAAACCCTATTATGACTCTCATGCATAGCCAATAATCTTATTTACTCACTTATTTAGCTCTTATAGCCAGGTTTCAAGAATAGAATAACCCCTCACCAAAAATATTGTTTAGTTGTCAATACTGATGATACCACACACATTTAAAGAGGGTATGAAAATGTTTATTACTTACTTAATAAAGCTGCCTGGGGAGAGCAGGGAAGATCTCCTAAGCTGGTCTCAAAAGCTTGGGAGAGTAGGAAAAGGAGACTAGCTTGGGGTTTTATGGTGGTTAGAGGGTGGGCTAAAATGAGGGTTCCTGTGTGTGTAAAGGGGCTTAAACAGTTTAAATTTCCTACTGGTACCAAAGGAGGGAGTAACCAGGCTTTCTTCTTAGCCTGTTCAGATATGGAGCAGAAAGGGAAGAGGGAGGGGGTGTAGCTTAAAAGCTTTTAGCGGTCAAAATATCAAAACATGGAGCCAGACTCCTTATTACCTTAGCCTTTCCATTGCTCTTAATGACCTACATTTCTAAGCTTCCATCTGAGATCTTTTTCATTCTGCCTGAAGAACATCCTTTAATATTTATTTTAGTGTGTCTGCTTCTGGGAAATTATCTCGTTTTGTCAATCTGAAAAGACTTTTTTTCACCATCAAATTCAGAAGACATGAGGTTGACAGGTGTTTTAACACTTTAAAGATAACATTCCATTTTTAGGTGATGTTCATTGTTTCTGCTGAGGAGTCAGCTTAAGTCTGATTATTACTCTTTTAAAGGTAATAGTTTCTATAACTGACTTTTAGTTTAGTTTAGTTTTGTTTTGTTTCCCCATTTGGGGGTTTTAGCAGTTTTATTATTTAGTGCCTCAGTGTGGTTTTTTTTTTTTTCAGTTTTTCTTCCTGGGATTTGTAGTAATTCTTGAATAGATAGCTTGATGTCTTTCTCCAGTTTTAGAAAGTTCTCAGCTATTAGCGCTTAAAAATTTGCTTCAGTCTGATTATATCTCTCCTGTCTTTGTACTTCAGACCTATTATTTCTCTCCTCTATTTTTACGACTCCATTTAAATGTTACACCTTCTCACTGTATCCTCTATATCTCTTACCATCTTTTCTGTATTTTCTATCATTTCATTTTTACAGGGTTGACTGAGGATATTCCAGGTTATTAAATCTCTCTTAGATTGTGTATATTCTATCAGACCCATCCACTGAATTCTTAATTTCAGTTCTTATTTTCAGTTTCAGAGATTTCATTCAGTTTTTTCTTCCTCTGACAAACTTCTTACCTGTCTTTTATATTCTTGAACATGAGAAGTGATTTATTTTAAAGCCTTTATCTAGTTATGACTATTTCTGAAGCCCTTAAAGGTTAATTTCTATTGCTGTGGTTTCTACTAAAATTTTCTCATATTCTCTTTCTCCTCATGGAGCTTTTTTTTATCATGTACTAGAAGTTATAGCCTTGAATTGTTTATAGAAATAATGTGATACCTAAGATATATTAGTTCATTTAGAAAGGCATCTGAGAACTTCTGCAAGATATCTCAGGGCACAAGCATTCTTGGATGCCTAAAGACTCTAATAAATTGATATTACTTTAATTCTATTTCAAGGATAAAGATAATTCAAGGCTGAGCTACAACAATTTGTCTATTTCTGGCTTACCCTACTCCTTAGGATATATCCCTTTGTGGACTCATCCCAAAACAGGAGTATTCACTGTGTCTATCCATCACCTTGGGGGGCTCTGGACTAAAATCTTCTTCCTAGAGCCTCATGAAAATGTCAAGGGTTCACTCAGCCTCTCAGTTGCTTATTCCAAAATTAGAAAATTATACCAGGGGAAATGTAGCCCTAAATTTCAGTCTCACCTCCGGCTACCTTCCTCTCCTAGATCCTGGACCAGTAGTTCTTTATTATCTTGTTGGCTCTACATTACCTTCAAGATAAATTTTTTAAAAACATTTTGCCTGATTTTCTTTTTGTCTTTTGTGAGATATTGGACCAAGTTATATACTCTGACATTACTAGAAGTGGAAGCTGGTAGAATGAGTATTTTTACAATTTTAGTAGTTAATTTATGTAAATTTATACCAGAAAGATTATTAGCATATCCAAACTATTATTTCATAGATATAATTGCTTAGGATGAATAAAAAAATTAATCTGCCAGGGCTTCCCTGGTGGCCCAGTGGTTGAGAGTCCGCCTGCCGATGCAGGGGACCTGGGTTCGTGCCCCGGTCCAGGAAGATCCCACATGCCGTGGAGTGGCTGGGCCTGTGAGCCATGGCTGCTGAGCCTGCGCGTCCGGAGCCTGTGCTCCTCAACAGGAGAGGCCACAACAGTGAGAGGCCCACGTACCGAAAAAAAAAAAAAATTAATCTGCCAGTTTGAAGAATATTCAGGAAACAATAGATAATGATGGCAAAAACTATGAAATTAGGATGAAATTATTTATGGGAAACTACTGTAGCATAATTATAAGGTAGAACCTAGAGAGTTGTCCAGAGACAATGATGCATGGGGAGTGATAACATTCTAAAGAGTGACAACAAAGAGTAACTAGTTTTTCCTAGTGAGTGATTAAGGGCAGGTTACTAATCTAGGGAGTGATTAAGGGCAGATTACTAACTACAAGTGGCCCTTGAATAATATCCATATCTCATGCCTGAAGCTAATTAACATCTTGCCATTTTACTGATGGGAAAAACTTGGCCACATCTATTTATTCCCAAGTTCAGCAATAGATAGTCATTGAAAACAACACCAAAACATATGGAAGGGCATGACGGTTTAAGTGCCATCTATGTGGAATTTCTTTTGATCTTAATATTTTCCCATATTTTATTGAGACCCTGTATCTAAGATTCCAGGTTCAGACCCATATTCTAGTGATTTATTGATTGCAAGTTTGACAAAGACTAAATTGATTGAAAGTTTTCAGTAAGTCCTATGTCATTTTAATATATCAGGTATATAAATAACAGAAGAGAAATGTCAGTTTCTTAAATTACTTCAGTGTTACTGGTAATGATCTCAATTAATTCAAAAGTTGTGCAAACCAAAATGTGTTTGGTCTTAAAGAGTTGCAAACCTTCTTGGAATTATTCAGCCTCTACTGATATTTTCTTCCAGGAAATCCACCGTGGCCCTAATTCATTCCTCACTGGAAAAAGGCTTTCTGTAACATTGGGTTCAGAATTTTGTGTGCATTGTGCTGAAAATTAAGTACCTCTTTATTTGAATCTACGCTAATACTGTATAATAAAAAGTTAAACTTTTTTTTATCACTGGCATCTTTATCTTAGATTATTGGTGTTGTGATTGGCCACAAAGTGCCACCAAGACCCCAGTGGAGTCCTCTTTTTATTATGGGTATAAGAAAGTTGCAAATCTGTCACCAAACTTTAACTGTTTCCAATTATTTTTTGCCAGGTTTATATCTAGTGCTTTAATATACATATAGTACTAAAATCCTTTGCATTTTACTTTTGACTACACATTTTTTCTTAAAGCCAGGAAAACAATATGTAATTTTCACCCCCTAAGCTATCTGTTTTGCTACGTTCACTAGTATTCTTTTTTTTTTTTCATTGAAGTATAGTTGATTTACAGTGTTGTGTTAGTTTCAGGTGAACAGCAAAGTGACTCAGTTATATGTACATATATATATTCTTTTTCAGGTTCCTTTCCATTATAGGTTTTATAAGATATTGAATATAGTCCCCTGTGCTATACAGTAAGCCCTTGCTATTTATCTATTTTATGTATAGTAGTGTGTATCTGTTAATCCCAAACTCCTAATTTATCCCTCCCCCACCTGTGGTAACCATGTTTATTTTCCATGTCTGTGAGTCTATTTCTGTTTTGTGAGTAAGTTCATTTGTATCACTTTTTTAGATTCCACATATGAGTGATATGATATTTGTCATTCTTTGTCTGACTTAATTCACTTAGTATGATAATCTCTAGATCCATACGTGTTGCTGCAAATGGCATTATTTCATTCTTTTTTAATGGCTGAGTAATATTCCATTGTATGTATGTATACACACACACCACATTTTCTTTATTCATTTGTCGATGGACATTTAGGTTGCTTCCATGTCTTTGATATTGTGAATAGTGCAGCTATGAAAATTAGTGTGCATGTATCTTTTCGAGTTAGAGTTTTCATCTTTTCTGGATATATGCCCAAGAGTAGGATTGCTGGAGCATATGGTAACTCTATTTTTAGTTTTTTAAGGAATCTCCAGACTCTTCTCCATAGTGGCTGCACCAATTTACATTCCCACCAACAGTGTGGGAGCGTTCTCTTTTCTCCACACCCTCTCCAGCATTTATTTGTAGACTTTTTGATGATGGCCATTCTGACCAATGTGAGGTGATACCTCATTGTAGTTTTGACTTGCATTTCTCTAATAATTAATGATGTTAAATATCTTTTCATGTGCCTCTTGACCATCTGTATGTCTTTTCTGGAGAAATGTTTATTTAGTTCTGCCCATTTTTTGATTGGGCTGTTTGTTTTTTTGTTATAGAGTTGTATGAGCTGTTTGAATATTTTGGAAATTAATCCCTTGTCGGTCACATCATTTGCAAATATTTTCTCCCATTCAGTAAGTTGTCTTTTCGTTTTGTTTATGGTTTCATTTGCTGTGCAAAAGATTTTAAGTTTAATTAGGTCCCATCTGTTTATTTTGGCTTTTGTTTCCATTACTCTAGGAGATAGATCCCAAAAAATATTGCTGCGATTTATGTCAAAAAATGTTCTGCCTATGTTTTCCTCTAGGAGTTTTATAGTATCCGGCCTTACATTTAGGTCTTTAATCCGTTTTGAGTTTATTTCTGTGTATGGTGTTAGAGAATGTTCTATTTTCATTCTTTTACATGTAGTTGTCCAGTTTTCCCAGACCACTTATTAAAGAGACTGTCTTTTCTCCACTGTATATTCTTGCCTCCTTGGTTGTAGATTAATTGACCATAAGTGTGTGGGTTTATTTCTGGACTTTCTATCCAGATCCATTAGTCTATGTGTCTGTTTTTGTGCTAATACCATACTGTTTTTGTTACTGTAGTTTGTAATATAGTCTGAAGTCAGGGAGCCTGATTCTTCTAGCTCTGTTCTCAAGATTGTTTTGGATATTTGGGGTCTCTTGTGTTTCCATACAAATTTTTAAATTATTTCTTCTAGTTCTGTGAAAAATGCCATTGGTAGTTTGATAGGGATTGTATTAAATCTGTAGATTACCTTGGGAAGTATGGTCATTTTAACAATATTGGTTATTCCAATGCAAGAACACCATATATCTTTCCATCTCTTTGTGTCATCTTCACTTTCTTTCAGCAGCATTTTACAGTTTTTGGAGTACAGGTATTTTGCCTCCTCAGGTAGGTTTATTCCTAGGTATTTTATTCTTTTTGTTGCTATGGTAAATGAAATTATTTCCTTAATTTCTCTTCCTGATATTTCATTGTTAGTGTATAGAAATGGAAGCAATTTCTGTGTATTAATTTTGTATCCTGCAGCTTTACTGAATTCATTGATGAGCTTTAGTAGTTTTCTGGTGGCACCTTTAGGATTTTCTACGTATAATATGTCATCTACAAACAATGACAGTTTTACTTCTTCCTTTCCAATTTAGATTACTTTAATTTGTTCTTCTTCTCTAATTATTGTGGCTTGGACTTCCAAAGCTATGATGAATAAAAGTGGTAAGAGTGAGCATCTCTGTCTTGTTTCTGATCTTAGAGGGAATGCTTTCAGCTTTTCACTGTTGAGTATGATGTTAGCTGTGGGTTTGTCATATATAGCCTTTATTATGTTGACATATGTTCCCTCGATGCCCACTTGCTGGAGAATTTTTATCATAAATCGATGTTGAATTTTATCAAAAGCTTTTCTTGCACCTAGATGATCATATGGTTTTTATTCTTCAGTTTGTAAATGTGTATATCACATTGATTGATTTGCAGATATTGAAAAATCCTTGCATCCCTGGGATAAACCCACTTGATCATTTTGTATGATCCTTTTTTTTTTTTTCCCCACTTTTACTTCTTTTAAACACACATAAAGAATGGTGTATTTTTTTCAGTTCTATACTTACATGTAAATATATAAATATATAAAAGGAAAGTTTGATAGATATACGTTAAATTCACAAGAGTAAGAAAAATATGGACTGAGGATAAGAAACATAGTGAAAATAATAATAAAAAGAGAACAAATAAAGGGACTTTGTGACCAACATAATAGCATTTCATGAAATAGAGTAGAATCAACTTAATTCTCTGAATCTGAGTTTAAAATATTAGAAAACAATATCCATAATATGAAAACAGAAGGGCTTTATTTCCTATACCATAGTACCTGTTGACAGTAGTGTAACTCAGCAGGACCCTATGTGCATTTCTAAGAATTTGTCCATTTCTTCCAGATTGTCCATTTTATTGGCATAGAGTTGCTTGTAGTAATCTCTCATGATCTCTTTTATTTCTGCAGTGTCAGTTGTTACCTCTCCTTTTTCATTTCTAATTCTATTGATTTGAGTCTTCTCCCTTTTTTTCTTGATGAGTCTGGCTAGTGGTTTATCTATTTTGTTTATCTTCTCAAAGAACCAGCTTTTAGTTTTATTGATCTTTGCTATCGTTTCCTTCATTTCTTTTTCATTTATTTCTGATCTGATTTTTATGATTTCTTTCCTTCTGCTAGCTTTGGGTTTTTTTTTGTTCTTCTTTCTCTAATTGCTTGAGGTGCAAGGTTAGGTTGTTTATTCGAGATGTTTCCTGCTTCTTAAGGTGGGCTTGTATTGCTATAAACTTCCCCCTTAGAACTGCTTTTGCTGCATCCCACAGGTTTTGGGTCGTTGTGTCTCCATTGTCATTTGTTTCTAGGTATTTTTTGATTTCCTCTTTGATTTCTTCAGTGATCACTTCATTATTAAGTAGTGTATTGTTTAGCCTCCATGTGTTTGTATTTTTTACAGATCTTTTCCTGTAATTGATATCTAGTCTCATGGCGTTGTGGTCAGAAAAGATACTTGATACAATTTCAATTTTCTTAAATTTACCAAGGCTTGATTTGTGACCCAAGATATGATCTATCCTGGAGAATGTTCCATGAGCACTTGAGAAAAATGTGTATTCTGTTGTTTTTGGATGGAATGTCCTATAAATATCAATTAACTCCATCTCTTTTAATGTATCATTTAAAGCTTGTGTTTCCTTATTTATTTTCATTTTGGATGATCTGTCCATTGGTGAAAGTGGGGTGTTAAAGTCCCCTACTATGAATGTGTTATCGTTGATTTCCCCTTTTATGGTTGTCAGTATTTGCCTTATGTATTGAGGTGCACCTATGTTGGGTGCATAAATATTTACAATTGTTATATCTTCGTCTTGGATCGATCCCTTGATCATTATGTAGTGTCCTTCTTTGTCTCTTCTAATAGTCTTTGTTTTAAAGTCTATTTTGTCTGATATGAGAATTGCTACTCCAGCTTTCTTTTGGTTTCCATTTGCATGAAATACCTTTTTCCATCCCCTTACTTTCAGTCTGTATGTGTCTCTAGGTCTGAAGTGGGTCTCTTGTAGACAGCAAATATATGGGTCTTGTTTTTGTATCCATTCAGCCAATCTGTGTCTTTTGGTGGGAGCATTTAGTCCATTTACATTTAAGGTAATTATCGATATGTGTGTTCCTATTCCCATTTTCTTAATTGTTTTGGGTTCGTTATTGTAGGTCCTTTCCTTCTTTTATGTTTCTTGCCTAGAGAAGTTCCTTTAGCAGTTGTTGTAGAGCTGGTTTGGTGGTGCTGAACTCTCTCAGCTTTTGCTTGTCTGTAAAGGTTTTAATTTCTCCATCAAATCTGAATGAGATCCTTGCTGGGTAGAGTAATCTTGGTTGCAGGTTTTTCTCCTTCAACACTTTCAATATGTCCTGCCACTCCCTTCTGGCTTGCAGAGTTTCTGCTGAAAGATCAGCTGTTAACCTTATGGGGATTCCCTTGTGTGTTATTTGTTGTTTTCCCCTTGCTGCTTTTAATATGTTTTCTTTGTATTTAATTTTTGACAGTTTGATTAATATGTGTCTTGGCGTATTTCTCCTTGGATTTATCCTGTATGGGACTCTCTGTGCTTCCTGGACTTGATTAACTATTTCCTTTCCCATATTAGGGAAGTTTTCAACTATAATCTCTTCAAATATTTTCTCAGTCCCTTTCTTTTTCTCTTCTTCTTCTGGAACCCCTATAATTCGAATGTTGGTGCGTTTAATGTTGTCCCAGAGGTCTCTGAGACTGTCCTCAGTTCTTTTCATTCTTTTTTCTTTATTCTGCTCTGCAGTAGTCATTTTCACTATTTTATCTTCCAGGTCACTTATCCGTTCTTCTGCCTCAGTTATTCTGCTATTGATCCCATCTAGAGTACTTTTAATTTCATTTATTGTGTTGTTCATCGTTGCTTGTTTCATCTTTAGTTCTTCTAGGTCCTTGTTAACTGATTCTTGCCATTTGTCCATTCTATTGTCCATTCTATCTCCAAGATTTCGGATCAACCTTACTATCATTATTCTGAATTCTTTTTCTGATAGACTGCCTATTTCCTCTTCATTTGTTAGGTCTGGTGGGTTTTTTCTTGCTCCTTCATCTGCTGTGTGTTTTTCTGTCTTTTCATTTTGCTTATCTTACTGTGTTTGGGGTCTCCTTTTTTGCAGGCTGAAGGTTCGTAGTTCCTGTTATTTTTTGTGTCTGTCCCCAGTGGCTAAGGTTGGTTCAGTGGGTTGTGTAGGCTTCCTGGTGGAGGGTACTAGTGCCTGTGTTCTGGTGGATGAGGCTGGATCTTGTCTTTCTGGTGGGCAGGTCCACGTCTGGTGGTTTGTTTTGGGGCGTCTGTAGACTTATTATGATTTTGGGCAGCCCTCTGCTAATGGGTGGGGTTGTGTTCCTGTCTTGCTAGTTGTTTGGCATAGGATGTCCAGCACTGTAGCTTGCTGGTCGTTGAGTGAAGCTGGGTGCTGGCGTTGAGATGGAGATCTCTGGGAGATTTTCGCTGTTTGATATTATGTGCAGCTGGGAGGCCTCTTGTGGACCAGTGTCCTGAAGTTGGCTCTCCCACCTCAGAGGCACAGCACTGACTCCTGGCTGCAGCACCAAGAGCCTTTCATCCACAGGGCTCCTTAATTTGGGATGATTCGTTGTCTATTCAGGTATTCCACAGATGCAGGGTATATCAAGTTGATTGTGGAGCTTTAATCCGCTGCTTCTGAGGCTGCTGGGAGAGATTTCCCTTTCTCTTCTTTGTTCTCACAGTTCCCAGGGGCTCAGCTCTGGATTTGGCCCCGCCTGTGCGTGTAGGCCGCCGGAGGGCGTCTGTTCTTTGCTCAGACAGGACGGGGTTAAAGGAGCCGCTGATTCGGAGGCTCTGGCTCACCCAGGCCGGGGGGTAGGGAGGGTCACGGAGTGCGGGGTGGGCCTGCAGCGGCAGAGGCCAGTGTGACGTTGCAGCCTGAGGCGCACCATGCGTTCTCCCGGGGGAGCCGTCCCTGGATCCCGGGACCCTGGCAGTGGCGGGCTGCACAGGCTCCCCGGAAGGGCGTGTGGCTAGTGACCTGTGTTCGCACACAGGCCTCCTGCCGGCGGCAGCAGCGGCCTTAGCATCCCATGTCCATCTCTGGGCTCCGCACTCTTAGCCGCGGCTCGCGCCCGTCCCTGGAGCTCTCTCAAGCAGCGTTCTCAATCCCCTCTCCTCGTGCACCAGGAAACAAAGAGGGACGTAAAAGTCTCTTGCCTCTTCGGCAGGTCCAGACCCCTCCCCGGACTCTCTCCTGGCCAGCCGCGCGGCGCACCAACGCCCTGCAGGCTGCGTTCACGCCGCCAACCTCAGTCCTCTCCCGGCGCTCCGACAAAAGCCGGAGCCTCAGCTCCCAGTCCCGCCCGCCCCGGCGGGCGAGCAGACAAGCCTCTCGGCTGGTGAGTGCCTGTCGGCCCGATCCTCTGTGCTGGAATCTGTCCGCTTTGCCCTCCGCACCCCTGCTGCTGTGCTCTGTATGATCCTTTTAATGTATTGTTGGATTCAGCTTGCTAGTATTTTGTCAAGAATTTTTGTATCTATCTTCATCAGTAATATTGTAATTTTCTTTTTTGTGATATCTTTGCCTGGTTTTGTTATCAGGGTGATGGCAGCTTCATAGAATGGGTTTGGGAGTGCTCCTTCTTCTGCAATTTTTGGAATAGTTTCAGAAGGACAGGTATTAACTCTTCCGTAAATGTTTTGTAGAATTCACCTATGAAGCCATCTGGTTCTGGATTTTTGCTTGTTGGGAGTTTTAAAATTACTGATTAAATTTCAGTACTGGTAATTGGTCTGTTCATATTTTCTATTTCTTCCTGGTTCAGTCTTGAGAGATTGTACCTTTCTCTTAGAGATTTGCCCATTTCTTCTAGATTATTCCTTTTATTGGCTTATGATCCTTTGTATTTCTCTGGTGTCAGTTGTAACTTCTTTTTCATTTCTCATTTTTGTTTTTATTGATTTGGGCCCTCTCCCTTTTCTTCTTGATGAGTCTGGCTAGCGGTTTATCAATTTTGTTTATCTTTTCAAAGAACCAGCTTTTAGTTTCATTGATCTTTTCTATTGTTTTTTAGTCTCTATTTCATTTATTTCTGCTCTGATCTTTATGATTTCTTTCCTTCTGCTAACTTTGGATTTTGTTTGTTCTTCTTTCTCTAGTTGCTTTAGGTGTAATGTTAGGTTGTTTATTTGTGATTTTTCTTGTTTCCTGAGGTAAGATTTTATCACTATAAGCTTCCTTCTTAGAACTGCTTTTGCTGCATCCATAGGTTTTGGATCGTCTTGTGCTCGTTTGTCTCTAGGTATTTTTTGTAAATTTCCTCTTTGATTTCTTGAGTCATCCATTGGTTGTTCAGTAGCATATTATTTAGTCTCCACGTAATTTTAGGTTTTGCAGTTTTTTCCTTGTAGTTGATTTCTAGTCTCATAGCATTGTGGTCATAAAAGATGCTTGATATGATTTTAATTCTCTTAAATTTGCTGAGGCTTGATTTTGTGGCCTAGCATGTTATCTATCCTGGAGAATGTTCCACGTGCACTTGAAAAGAATATGTATTCTGCTGCTTTTGGATACAATGCTCTATAAGTATCAATAAGTCTATTTGGTCTAATATGTTATTTAAGGCCTTTGTTTCCTTATTGATTTTCTGTCTGGATGATCTGTCCATTGATGTAAGTGAGGTGTTAAAGTCCCCCACTATTATTGTGTTACTGTCAATTTCCCCTTTTTTGATGGTAAACATTTGCCTTATGTATTGAGGTGCTCTTATGTTGGGTGCATAAATATTTATAATTGTTATATCTTCTTCTTGGATTGATCCCTTGATCATTATGCAGTGTCCTTCTTTGTCTCATGTAATAGTCTTTATTTTAAAGTCTTTTTTGTCTGATATAAGTATTGCTACTCCAGCTTTCTTTTGATTTCCATTTGTGTGGAATACCTTTTTCCATCCCCTCACTTTCAGTCTGTTTGTGTTCCTAGATCTGAAGTGAGTCTCTTGTAGGCAGAATATATACAGTCTTATTTTCATATCCATTCAGCCAGTCTGTTTCAGTTGGAACATTTAGTCTGTTTACATTTAAGGTAATTATTGATATGTATGTTTTTTTCCATATTGTTAATCATTTTGGATTTGATTTTGTAGGACATTTTCCCCCTTTCCTTTTGTCCTCTTCTCTTGTGATTTGATGACTATCTTTAGTGTTGTGTTTGAATTCCTTTTCCTTGTGTATATGTATTTTAGATTTTTTGTTTGTGGTTACTGTGAGGTTTTTGTATAACATATATAAACTGATTGCTGTATATAAACTGATTGCTATTAAGTTATTAATTAATCTCTTAATTTCAAATGCATTTGAAATACCCTGCATTCATACTCTCCTCCCCTCATATTTACTGTTTTTAATATCATATTTTACATCTAATTTTTTTGTGTATCCCGTAACTGCTTATTGTGGATACAGGTGATTTTACTACTTTTGTCTTTTAACCTCTCTATTAGTTTTGTTTGTGGATGATTTCCTACCTTTACTGTATGTTTGCCTTTACCAGTGAGCTTTTTCATTTCATAATTTTCTTGTTTCTAGTTGTGACCTTTTCTCTTCACCTAGAGAAGTTCCTTTAACATTTGTTGCAAAGCTGGTTTGGTGGTGCTGAATCCTTTTAGCTTTTGCTTGTCTGTAAAGCTTTTGATTTCTCCATAAAATCTGAATGAGAGCCTTGCTAGATAGAGTATTCTTTGTTGTAGCATTTTCTGTTTCATCACTTTAAATATATTGTGCCACTTCCTTCTTCCCTGCAGAGTTTCTGCTGAAAAATCAACTGATAGCCTTATGGGTGTCCCCTTGTATGTTCTCTGTTGCTTTTCTCTTGCTACTTTTAGTATTCTCTCTTTATCTTTAATATTTGTCATTTTGATTACAATGTGTCTTGGTGTTTTCCTCTTTGGGTTAATCCTGCATGGGACTCTGCACTTCCTGGACTTGAGTGACTGTCTCCTTCTTCAGATTAGGGAAGATTTTAGCTATGATATCTTCAAATATTTTCTCAGGCCCTTTCTCCCTTCTCCTTCTGGGACCCCTATAATGTAAATATTACTGTGCTTGATGTTGTCCCAGAAGTCTCTTAAATTGTCATCATTTCTTTTCATTCTTTTTTTTTCTTTCCTATTCAGTGACAGTGATTTCCACTACTCTGTCTTCCAGCTTACTGATCCATTCTTCTGTATCATTTAGCCTATTATTTATTCCTTTTAGTATATTTTTCATTTCTGTTATTTTTTTCTTCATCTCTGGTTGTTCTTTGTATTTTCTCTTTGTTAAAAACTTCTAACTTCTCGCTCTATGCATCCATTCTCCTGAGTTCTTTGATCATCTTTACAATCATTCCTCTGAACTCTTTCTCAGGTTGACTGCCTATTTCCACTTCACTTTGTTCTTCTTCTGGGTTTTATCTTGTTCCTTCATCTGGAACATATTCCTCTGCTGTCTCATTTTGTCTAAGTTGCTGTTTGTATTTTTATGTCTGTGGTAGGTTAATTATGCTTCTTGACCTTGGAGAAGTGGCCTTCTGTAGGAGATGTCCTTTGTGCCCCAGCAGTTCACTCCCCTCTCATCACCCCAGCTATATGCTCTAGGGATTTCCCCTAAGAGGGCCACATGGGGCCTTCTATTGTGATGGGCTATGTGGGAGGTCGGTTAGGCTTGGTTAGCCCCTAGTCTGGTTGGTTGCCAGGCCCTGCCTTGTACAGGTGCGGCTGGCTGCTGTTCAGCAGGACCTGGTCATGAGGTGGCCGGTTGTGGAACCCTAGGGGACCCTGGGGCTAGTGTTTGCTCACTGGAGTGCGGAGTCAGGGTTCTGAAGACACTGGGGCTATTGCTCCCCCACTGGCAGGTGAAGCCAGATCCTGGGGTTAGTGCTGGACTACTGTCAGGGAGAGCTGGTTCCTGTAGTCTGACTGCAGTACCCAGAGATCCCAGAGCTCTTTTCAGATCACTGATGGTGGGGAAGTTCCTGACAGAGTTGGGTATGGGGTCTGGGGTATCCTGAAGGTATGGGGTCTGGGTATTGGCCTGTGGGCAGGGCCAGGGCCCAGCTGGTCCCAGACTAGGGTCTGGCCTGCATTGTAGGATAATAGTTTTCTTGCTTCTGGGGTCTGCCCCCTAGTGTGTGATGCTGGTCTAGAGACTTGTACAAACTTCCTGGTGGGAGGGGCCGGTGCCTGTCCACTGGTGGGTGGAGCTGGGTCTTCGCCCTCTCGTGGGCAGGGCTCAGTCTAGGATCATGTCTAGAGGTGGCTGTGGGCTGAGGAAGTATTTAGGCAGCCTGTCTACTGATGGGTGGAGCTGTTTCCCCACCCACTTAGTTGTTTGGCCTGAGGCGTTCCAGCACTGGGGCCTACAGGCTGTTGGGTGGGGCCAGGTCTTGGCGTTAATGAGCCAGTGTGTTGGTTGCCAGGACTGTTCCTGCAGCTGAATATTCCTCATAATGTCTGCCACCAGTGTCTATGTCCCTGAGCCTCAGCTGCCCCCTGCCTCTCTAGGAGATTCTCTGAGACCAGCAGGTAGGTCTGGCCCAGTCTCCTATCAAATTACTGCTTTTGTCCTGGGTCCTGGTGCATGTGAGATTTTGTGTGCGCCCTTTAAGTATGAAGTTTCTATTTCCCCCAGTCCTGTGGGGCTCCTACAGTTAAGCCCCGCTGGCTTTCAAAGCCATATGCTCTGGGGCTTCATCTTCCTGGTGCTGGGCCCCCGGGCGGGGGAGCCTGACGTGGGTCTCAGAACTCTCACTCCTGTGAGAGAATATCTATAATATAATTATTCTCCAGTTTGTGGATCCCCCACCTGTGGGGTATGGGATTTGATTATGTCATGAGTCTGCCCCTCCTACCCATCTCACTGTGGTTCCTTCTTTATGTCTTTAGTTGTAGAAGATCTTTTCTGGTAGGTTCTAGTCTTTTTCCTTGATGGTTGTTCTGCAGATAGTTGTGATTTTGGTGTGCTCATGAGAAGATGTGAGCTCAGGGTCTTTCTACTCTGCCATGTTGGCCACTCTCCCCTAGAAATATTGATGTTAGAAAATTTAGATGAAGAGATCCATTCCTTAATCTTGATTAGAGATGTACATAGGGTTCATAATCAACTTCTGTATTAAACTCAGGATTGAAAGAGGAGTCAGTAAGAAAAGTACCAAAGATATTCAAACCATTTGAAAAACAAGGGTAAGAATTCTGCTCCTAAATGATGCTCTTTGTTTTGATGCAACCAAGTTGTTTTTCTAGATGTACCTCCTGTTACCTTATTCACTGCCATCTTTGAAAATGGTTGCATCAAAGCCTTGCTCATCCCAGTGGCATATGAATAATTTTAATATTTAAAAAATTTATACAAGTTGTATCATAGGAAATAACAAACAGAAAGCAAAAACAGATGACCAGCAAAGCCAACAGTTGATTATTTGAAAAGACTAATAAAAGAGATATATCTCTAGGAAGATTGATCAAGAAAAAACAAAATGGGAAGATAATACAATATTAGGATTGAAAAGAGGATATAACTATAGGTGGAAATGAAATTTGAAAGTAAATAAGAGAATATCATGAATTTCTTTATTCCACTAAATTTGAAAACTTAAAATTGGAAAAAATGGAATTTTTTTATCAAAACTGACTCAAAAGGACTAGAAGAACTAAATAATTCTATGATTGTAAGAAATTAAATCAACAATAAAGACTTTTTTAAAAGAAAAAGAAAAGAAACAGACCTTTTAATGAACTTGCAAGGAACATACAATTCCAATTTTACAGAAAGTTTTCCAGAGAACGGAAAAAGAGGAAACATTCCTTAACAAATTTGATGAATCTGTATAGATTTGATATAAAAAAAATGTGAGGAGAAGAACAGTACAAGGAGGGTAAATTATAGGCTAATCACACCAGACACAGAAATAAATTCCAGGTGGATTAAAGACTTCATTACAAAAAACAAAACTTTAAAATTCTCATGAGATAATTTAATAATATATTCATGATTTTGGTATAGACAAGGATTATTTATGCAAGATAGAAAAAGCACTAACCATAAAGGAAAATGTTGAAGGACCTGTCTACATTAAAATTTAAAACTTCTGTTTGTCAAAGACACCATTTCAAAAGTGAAAAGACAGACCACGGGAGAATATATTTGAAACACATACAACCAATAATGGAATAACATTGAAAATGTATGAATATTTGTAAATGCCTCCTAAAAATCAATATAAAAATTACAAATAATCCAATAGAAAAATGTCCCAAAGAGATATTTAGATATTTCACAGAGGAGGACATATGAATGGCACACAGACACATGCAATATGTAAACAGAGAAATATAAATACAAACCTAAGATACCCACCTGATTGGCAATTGTGTTAAAAAAAAAAGTCTGACAATACCAAGTGTTTCAAGGGTGTGGAACAATGAGAACTCAAGTATTCCTAGCTGAAATATAAAGTACTATAATTATTAGAAAACAAATCCAGCATTAATTAATGCATTTGAAGATGTATATAGCCTATGACCCCCAAATTTTACTCTTTGCATATATTACAAAAAACATTTTTATGTGTGTATTGGAAGACTTTTATAAGAGTTTTTAGCAGCATTGTGTAAAATAGCAAATAGAACAAAACCAACCAAACAAACAAAAAACACCTGGAAACAGCTGTAATGGATAGATAACTTTTGGTATATTAATACAATGGAATAGTATACAGCACTGTTGAGTGAAAAACACTATACACATTAACATCGATAAAACCCACTAATAAAATCTGGAACTCCAAAAAATTTAAGTCACAAAAGAATACATATTTAATGATTTTCTTTATATAAATTTCAAAAGTGTGCAAAACAAAGCAATATATATTCAGGGGTTGTGGTACACTGTATTATTTATTCAAAATACTCACTATCCCTTCTGTCTTTGTTGTGGATTGTACTTCCTACAACACCAGTGTCAGTTTCAGCCATGTGCCTTACTTTGGCCAATTGAATGTGAGCAGAAGTGATGTATTCCATTTTTGAGAGGAAACTTGAAGAATCATCACATGGTTTTGCCATCACCCTTCTCCATCTTCCACAGCATGGCATGTCCCAGATAGGGGCTACTCTCTTCATCCTGGAAGAGGACACAGGGAATAAGGCTTCAGCCAACCCACAGCCAATATAGAACTATGTAACGTGAACAAAAAATAATTGTTTTTGTCAGTCACAGAGATTTAGAGATTGTTACCTCAAAGCAGATGCTGCCATAACAAAACCCTTAAAATACGTCCCACTGACTTTGTGGCAGAGTGGTGGGTAACAAGGAACCTGTTATTAGAGGCTGGAAGGATGGCAACCCACTATGCAGTGGTGAAGCAAAGCTGCAATAACATAAAAAGGGAATAACATACTGAGTGACTTTGTGACCTTACACAAAGAGATTAGGAAACAGAAGATTACTAGCATGTCCTGGTTGCTGTTGGCTGCATTTGACATGGTGGTAAAGAAAAAGAAATGAGCTCACAAAGGGATTGGCCAGTTTGTAAGCAAAGATGAGAAGATATGATAGGAAATCAGAAAGCTGGGCATTTAGAGGATTAGAGGATGCAACTTATTCTCATATCCTATAGTAAAACTAAGAATGCCTCTGAGTGACAAAATCTGATTAAAAATTCAGCTTTGGAGAATCATAGACTGAATTAAAGATGTTAAAGGTGCCTCAGGTTGAATTGATTATGGTGATAGATGGTGAACCTTTTCAGGGGAACAAACGGGCTTAAAAGAGCCTAAGGGTATAGTGCCCTCATGGAAGTCTGATAAGCTCCAAAAAACCTGTGTGTAAGTCTGGAGAAAGAGAGGCGTGTCTTGAAAAGAATTGCCAGTGCGGCTGTTCGTACAAAAAGCAGATGAAGCTGTCAGGAGAATTACAGTCTGCCGAAATAAGCATCAGCCTCCGCTAAAAGAGCCAGCGTCTGCCCCAGGTCCAAGGGCAGGAAGCAAGAAAATCTTAGCTCCCAAGGGAGCATGTTCTCCAACGCCTTTTTCAGATGTGGTCCAAGGAGAGTAATGGAAAAGGAAGAACCGCTCAGAGGCTGGGGTCAAGAGTTGTCTATAACCATGAACTGGAGCTAGACGCAGAGAGCAGAATGACCTTAATCAAGAGCCATCTCTTCCCGCCATGTTAGAGGGCCCTCACAACACTTGCCCAGTGAAATGTCAGAATTGCTATGTTTAGCAGAGAGTTTTAGTTTTAGTTCATCTGTCTACAAATGAAGAGGAGCTATATCTGGACCTGATGTTAAGGTGATCACAGAATCCTGGACCTAGAATCGGATGCTTTAATGGGTACATCATTGAAGCTGTTTTCCTTGGGGATGGGAGGGGAGTATATTATTACATGGAAGAGTGAGAAATGAATATTTGTGACCAGGAGAACAAACTTTGGTCAATTTTATTATGGTTTCCCACTATTCACTATCATTTCCTGGAAAGGGGGTACATTTCTTTCCTTTGCCATGTATCTTGCAGTGTCTGTCCCTGTGATATATCCTCCTCGCTTATAGCAGGTTTGGTCCATGAAACATGATGGAACTGATATGAGTCACTTCCAGCAGAAGTTTTAAGAGCCATTGCATGGTGTTGCCACTGCCCTTTTCCCTTTGCAATGAGACTGAGATGGGGCTACTCCTTTAGCCTGAGTCCTGGAATGAAGAAGACCCAGAACAAAGTCAAGGCTGACTCACAGACACACAGCCAGCCTGTATCAAATGTGTACTTGAGCAAAAAATCAATATTTCTTTTTGTAAGTCACCACTGAAGTGTAACTTAGCAACACAGATTAATACAGAATATATATATATATATACACACACACACACACATATATGTGAGAAAAATTGGAAGGAAAAATGAAAGAATTTTAAACACAAAATTTGAGATAATGGTTACCTTTAGTGGGGAGGCAGGAGGATACAGGGAGGAGCACATAGGTATTTAGGTGTGTACATGTGGGTGTTCGTTTTATCATTCTTTTACCTTGCAAATACTATCAGTTGAGCAACAGAGCATATTATATAGTACATAGGCATGTATATAAATATATACACATGCGTATGTATAGTCTTTATACAAATATAATTTTATATTCAATTGTTTGTATCAAACATTTCATAATTATAAAATGGGGAAAGTATATTAAACCTATGAAATAATAAACTGAACACATGCTTTAACCTGTGCTTCTTCACAAAACCATACTAAAATGACAGCAGAAGAACCAAAACAGCACAAAGACGAGGACAATGGGAGAGGAGAAACAGCAACAAAATTTTGACTTAGCAGATCAGAGAAAGCTGAAACCTAGACTAGCAGCTTGAGAAGCCTAGACTCAAGATGATTCAAATCAGATTACTCCCGAAAAGTTCAGGAACTGTAGGCACAATGTACCTCTGAAGAAGGGTGTTCAGTTAATGGTGGAAACAGGAGAGTTGCCTTAAAATGCTATAATTTGCAATTGGACCCTCAGATCTGCTCCTGCATCACAAGCAGCTGAGTTGACAGAAGGTTTAATTCTAAAGACGTTGAACTCCAGGATGTCAGGCAAAGCTGATCACAAAAATATCTTTCTAAAAAAAAGAGAGATCAAGTAAGAATCCACAGTGAAAAATGTTCCTCCAGTTTTTACAGTATTTACAATCTTGCCAGAATTACTGTGAAAGAATAAGCAGTTAATGCTACAAAGAGATTAAAGTGATCATTCTTCTAGGGCTGCTACAACTCCTAAAATGTGGATATGTGGGGAATCCTCAATTCAGTTGTTCAAATAATATTTCTTGAGTAGTCACTATGTGGCAAGAACTGCCTTAAACAAGAGATACAAGAAAGAAATTGTCCTGCGCTCTCTCAAGAGGTGACTGTTGGAGGAGATGACAAGACATTAAATAAATACTTACACAAATTATTAACCAATTACAATTATAGAAAATGTTTCATTGGGGACCAACAACCATTCTGGTAAATATTTTGTACATAAAAAATATTTAACTGCTATGGCACAGGTACCAACTAATCAGACTAAACATCAGTGGTGAACATTTCCAGTGCCCCCCAACCAAACAACATCACTGAATATAGGAAGCCTCTCACCAAAGTTTGGTTATTCCATATTTATTATTAAAATTGGTAAAATAAAAGGAAGAGTCTTTAGACTTGTCTAAAGGTTCCACCTGAGGTAGTAAAAACAGTTAAACTGTAATGCCATTCTTGAGGTCAGGCGACATATCGTTCTATTTAAACACAATTAACTGATTTTCCATACTTACAGGACAAGTGAGGAACTGTAAAAAATAATCATAAAACCCTGGATTATTAGATGACCAAACTCTAGAGTGCTCATTGTATTTTTACATGTTAAAATTATTATTATTATAATATTTTAGGGACTAGGAATGAGAGTTGGCGGTCAGGGAAATATCGAATGCAGCTTTTTGAGATGACAGTGTGACGACCTGGAGCTAATACAGAGGTTAGTTTTATCCCTTCCCTTACCTACAGGATCTGGGGTCTTAAATTTGGATTATGGAAGTCAAAAAGGGTAGGAGTCTAAAGGGTTTAAGAAATCACCTACAGAGTGGAGGTTAAAAAAGAGTCCTCTTGATGTGTTTTGAATTCTTCCAGAGCATCTATCTTGTGCAAAACAGCCTTTTTTCTTTCTTTACTCTGCTCTTTCTGCCTCCCTCACTCTCTTTCTGTCTCCTATCCCCCCTTCCACACTTAAGGGTGACCTCCTTCTCGTGGTGGGTAAATGAGGTATGAGGGAGACCACCCGGCTGGGCCTACCACGCTGCGAGTGCCACCCCGGTCCGGTAGGGTTCAGGAAGGGCCCCACCGCCCCATTTAGAACGCTTTGTATTTTTTGTTGCATTGTTCTCCCAGCCCTGAATAAAAAACATGGCATGAACAATAGAGCTGTGTGAGATTTAAAATATCTGAATACATAATAATTTTACACAGCTTTCAGAAAAAAACTAAAAAGTAAATAACAAAAACCACTCTTCGGAATGTGTGAGCCTAAATTTTCAGTCACTTTGGAAGCATTTTCTTCTTTTTCTGGTTTTTCATTATCTGGGCCAGTTGGCAATAAAGCAGCATTTAATTATACATAAACGTGAGAACTCTGGTGAGAGAATATGGATTGTGATCTAGTCAGAACTAGTTTGGGGCCAGAAATTGTTCATTCTTCATGCCTTCATTCTTATCTGCTTTTCCCCTATTTATTTTGTACCTTTATTTTCCCCTGCAGTTTTCTTTCTCGACTTTTTTTTTGTTGTTGTTTTTGGTATACGGTCTTCATTTTCTGTTCCTTTTCATTACTTTCTCTTTTAAAAGTCCCACCTTTACCAAGGTACAAGCAGTCTCCTTGCAGGAAAAAAAAAGGAAAGAAAATTATTTTGTCCAGGAAGTAATTACCCAAAATTGGCAAATTTTTTTGCAGAAATGTACATTGTAGTCACATTAATGAGATCACATTTTATAGTGAAAGTACTTTTAGGGAAGGTATGATAAAACATGCTCCATTTAAATCTGAAGCTTCTCCTGGAAATACACTGTGGGCTTCGTTTGAATAAAATTTATCCTGTGAATCTGTTGCTTCTTACGGATTTTGAGAAAGTACCCTGTTCTTCCTGTCAGTGGCAGGCAGCATCTCTTTAATTTTTTTTCCAATAATATTGCAGTACTTCAGTACTCATTTTAAAGATAGATGGATTTTTTTTCTCTCATAAAGAAGAACATTGTGGGGGAAAAAACGCTGGATGTGATTTCAAAAAATGTCAAAATATGTCAAACGCAGATACCACTCAAGGGTTTCATTAACTGAAGCTTTGGTGATAAGTGTCATCTTGTCAAAGACCCACCCATCTCTTCCAATACATTACCAAATGTACTAATTTCCTTGCCGAGCTTGATGTTTATTGTATAGCTGAAATTGAAAATGGTCGGTAATGGAGTGAGCTTCAATCCAAGACCAATTCTGAATCTAAATTACTTGCTTCTTTCAATAGCATCGACAGAGGAGAGCTTTATGCACCTTGTACCTAATCAACCCTTACTGTGACCCTAAATTCAGCAGTCTTCAGAGATTAATAATAAAATCCTCAGTTCAAACAATTATTTGCCCTGAACAAGTTGCCCATTTCTTATGCTGAGAATGAAAGAATGTGACATTATTTTTTAAAAGCTCTGCATGTTGTGGCCCACCATTTATTTTTGATCTCTGACCCCCCCCTCTGCTGCAGCATGATTGCAAATCCTACATGCTTGCTTGAATATTTTTTGGGGGTGTGGGGGCATTGAGAGGAGATTTCTTTGTTAGCATTTTAACATGCCTGTTCTCATTGCATATTCCCTCGTGGCTGTGGTTTTCACAAAATAAATGAGATACATTCTAGCAATATATATTACTAAAGTTTTTAGTACAGATCTTTAATCATCATGGAAAACATGACCTAATTCTGGCTTTGTACAAAACTATTCAGAATCTCTAGAAAATAAACATAAACTCTGGGAAAAAAATCAACTATAGCTCTACTTTCTCAAATAAAAAAGTCAGATTCAGAGAATGTCTTATTGAGACTCAAAGCATAAATCTTTTAATGAAAGTTTTGCTCACTCCATTGCATTTGGCAGTGTAGCTTATAGCCCTTGAGTGAGATTAGCTGAGCAATATCAAATTCTTTTACTCATGTTTACAATGAAAACTATTCCTTCACATTCAGTGCCAAAGGTTTTTGGTTTTTTTGTTGTTGTCGTTGCTTTGTTTTGTTTTGTTTTTGGATTTAGTATTTTCAACTTCCTTATGTCCAATTAGTATTCATTAGTGTGGTTACAATGATAGAAAGGCTCTTCATAACATTTGGAGTTTGGAGGAAAATTCTGAATCAAAAAGTAAAGGAAATATTTGGACACCCTAAATGGCTCCATCGATTCATCAGCAAGAGTCAGTCCTATGTCCAGGAACCTGCTAGGGGAGGGAAGAGACCCATGGTGCATTGCCGCCCTAGAAACTGCCTGACATTTGACAGTGTCGACATTTCCTCTGGCTGGCTGCTTTTGGAGGGAAACCCTCCCTAAGGACTGCCCTGGTTGACAGAATGAGTGTCTCCAGAAGATTCTCCTGCCTTTTGAATGCATTTTTTAATGCCCAACAGCAATAATGGCCATCTAAGTATTGATTATATAATATGTCTGCTGAGGTGGCAACTGCATTATTGTTGCAGGAGGCCAAGAGGATAAGAAACTAGGTTATCTATGAACTCTCTCAGCCACTGAACATTTTTTCCAGCAAGGGTCAATATACAAAGCTATCTTTGGACCATATTTTACCTTATTCTTTGATTCCAGTTGATGGATAATACAACGAGATGGCCAGCATGTTCCAAGTCCTTCGAAAATAGCCTGAAGTTTACCATGAAATAGGCATAATTTGTTCATCACCACAAGGGGACAGTAGTCTTATGGAGGTCTGATTCATGAGGGAGACTAGGAATTGCCCAGGGTGTTGCTCTGTTAGGGCACCCAGATGCTAATTAGCAGCAGTGAATTGGTTAAGTAGACTTTGAAAGGCAGTCAGGAAATAATTTAATACTTTTTCTTTCATCCAAAAAAATACAATGGATGGTATATAGTAAGTCTGCTGTGTATAGTAACAGCAATAAGGGCACTGAGGTTTTATTATAAACTGAATTACATCCCCTGTGTGGGGACACTAGACAGCCTATCGTGTATTAAGAATTCAGCTGAGATCACAAGCTTGCCTCACCTAAACCTTCTGTGATGTGATGAGAATGACTTTTGGTTACCGTACATCAAAGAGGGTCTAGCAGGCTAAACAGTGATTGATCCATTCTCCTCTTTCAAGCCCTCTCTTCAAAAATAGCTTTAAAGCAATCATCTAATAAGTGTCAGAATAGAAGATAGAAAATGTTAGTACAAGTGCTAGGCATATATCCACACTAGCTAAATTTCTGCAAGATGTTCAATGACTGAACAAGGTTTTTAGAGCAAATGCTATCATCTCATAAGAGGCAAGAAGTACCCAGTGGACTGCCATTGACATGGAAACAGTGCTGAGATTTAAAATGATTTAAGGCAAAATACTGTGATTTGCTCAACTAGCAGAGAATTCTGTTAAGAAAATTTGTGAATAATTTTATTTATACACAAAATCTGGTAAAGGGGTTATCTTCTTGCTTATGCACACAAAAGCAATAGTATTTTCACAATGTTCATTCACACAACTGCATTTATTAAGTTTCCTTCTACAATGAAAGCTCAGTTAAAAGGACCAGTCATGTGAGTGATCCAGCGTGTGGGTAATTAAAGCTGTTCACAAATATTGTGATTCTCTTCCTCTTTCCTGAAGTCAGATCTGACCATATGATTGGCTTTGGGCAATGAAACAGGAGACAGAGTAACCTGCGTCACACGTGGATGGAAGCTTTAAGAGCTGGTGGAGGATTTGCCACATCCTTGTTTCCCTGTCTTGATGACTCTGGAAGCATGAGTCAAGACGGAGCCAACCCCCTTCAGTCCTTGAGTCATTATTATGAGCCCTTCCTGCTGACCTGCACTGGACATGTAGCATGAGCAAGAAATAAACCTGTATTATGTTAAGCCACTGAGATTTTTGGAGCTGTTTGTTAGCACACCATAACCCAGCCTATCCAGACAAGACACATCCAGTGACACTAAGTAACTTAAGAGTTCCACTAGGTCTCTGAATAATGGAATATGGTGTAGAGTAGGGCATCATTATGGATCACATGTCTTCTTTTGTCCAGGCAACAAAGATTTATTAAGTATGCAGTATGTGCCAGGCAGGGTACGTGGGGATAAATAATTGCTGAGTGCGGTTTGATACGTTACCCTCTTACACCTCTTTGCTAAATCCCTCAGGAGTAGATGAGTAATAAAGCTTGAAGTGTTCACTGCTTTAATAGAACTAATCAAGAGAAAAATAATCTCAGATTAGTGACGTTTTGACATATTTTTGACTGAATGGCATTGTTTCAGAGGACCATTTATTGGAGAAAAAAATGGACTATTTCAGAAAATCCTGAGATTTCTTACATTGGACAAAACTGTAATTCTTAACCCCTACAGTCTAGCCACTTCTAACCACATCGGGCGTTTCCTAGGCTTGCACTCTTGGTCAGGCTGTGCTCTCTGCCTTGAGCACTCTTCTTAGCCTCTTCTCCTCATCTTTCAAAGAGCAGCTCATATGTCTTCCTTTGCTCAAAATTTTCCTTTCTCAGCCTCCCCACAGCATCCGATACCTACCTCTACTTAGCGTTTATTTCAGTCTGCTTTACATTATGATTACTGTTTACAAGATATAACTTTCTGCTGCAAGATTCACTGACCTCCCCCCCCCCGCCCCGCATAAAGGCTCTACATTCTTTTATTCTGTTTTATGTATCTCCAATCTGACTCTCCTGTCTACAGCTCAATACATGTTAATTGATATTTGAATTGACTTGAGAGATTTGTTTGGGTGGATCATGGATTTCTTAAAACAGATTGCAACTGACCTGATTTGGAATGTTGAAGAAACAAAGAAACCCTTTCAGCTGGAAGAAGGGCGGTTGTGAAGCTGCTACTTTTGGCTACTCTTGGGGGAATTAGTTCTCTCCTGGCCGAGGACCAAAGCCTGCCTTCTGAACACCCATCACACTTAGCTAATTTCCATTCTCCCCAGGGACCAAGACAGAAAGACAAAAGAGGAAGGAAGTAGGCATTTCAGAAGAGTAACCCACCCACAAAGAGCCAGTTGAAAGGGAGAAATGAAGAGGGGAGGAGGGAATTCGGTTAAAAAAATTTCCCAAATGAATGCAGAATTTAAATTGCATTTCATTATCCATCTTCTCTGCATCATACCAATAACTCCCTTGACTTGGTATCTGTCCCCAGGAGGAGTCCTGATTGCTCAAAGCTTGCTGCTACTGGAGCAGTGATCTGACACCTCAGTGTTTGCGCCCCAAATGCCAAGCCACTATGTTCAATCCTTCTCTCTCCCCTTCCCATTTCTCCTTCCTCACTCTACCCCACTAGCATCCACCAGCAAGGACCCCGCTATTCCCTTAATGTTTGACCCCAAGAGTACTAAATAGGAGAGGCGAGCATGCGGTTTTTCTCTCCTGGTTTATCAGTCACGTTGACCTCTTCACCACACAGGCAATTACTAGCCTTTCGTTCTTCAGCAAGATTGAGAAAATGACTTTGGCTTCAAACAGATGGAGGATCTAATCCTAGTTCTCCCACAAACTTGCCTTAAATACCTCAGAATGTTAACCATTTAGCCTGTTTCCTCATCATGTGAAATAGAGTTAAGTACATCTGTAAAGTGATTGTTATATGGATGGAGGAGATATGATTGTAAAGTCACAGAGCTGGTATTCAGTAAATCTTACTATTGTTATTACTAGTAAATATTTCTCAATTATTTTTCTCCTCTCCATGATCTTTCCACTATGATGATCTTGGTTGTGTCCTAATGATCTCATGTCTAATATCACACAGTCTCTCCTAAGTCATCTTTCTAAAACTAGAGATCAGAGCATGGCATCTTCACAGAAGCCCCTTCCACACCTCTAAAACTTTTAAAAACTTTCCACTCATTCTTGGGGATCTATAAGAAAAAAAAAATCTTAACCCAGTTTAGCACAGGAGGGCTGCAGCAATCTGGCATCTGTATCCAGTCTCATTACCCGTTGTTCCCCTCCTTGTAACTGTGAGAGATTGTTTCTCTGAGGAATCCCAAAGAATCACACCTCCAAGGGTCCACGTAATAGTGCCTCCCATGTTGAGACTGGGCTTGGCCGTGTGACTTGCTTTGACTACTAGAACATCAGCACGTGTGACTCAAGTAGAAGCTTGATAAGTGTTTATAGCTGGGGCTTCCCCTCTTGAAACTCTGCTGGCCCCACTTGAAGACGTATAGCCTGGTCCAGTCTCTTGAGAATAAATGACTTCTTGGAGAGAGATGCTGAGCCATCCCAGATGTTCCAGCTGAGCCTAGCCAAGCCAGCCTTCCAGAGGAATGCAGCTACATGAGTGCACCCAGCCAAAGGTAGCAGAAAAACCAGCCAGCCAACCCACACGATTGTGAAGAATTTTAAGCATTGTTGTTTAAAGCCATGTTTCCGAATAGTTCATTACACAGCAATAGATAACTGATACAGTGCCTTTTATCTCCAAAATAATGAGTAACTACAGTTCTATGAAAACATTCCTTTTTGTGACACACCTATTCCTTTGCAAATGCCGTTTCTTGTGCTTGTAATGCCCTTCCCCCTTGTCTATTACCCTTTGTATCCCAGTGAATGCAGTGGAGGCTGGCATATACTAAGTGTTCAATAAAGTCTGCATGAATACACTTAAAATGTCAAAATATGCCACAAAACCTCCAAAGGTGTACACTAAATTCACCATTTTCTGACTGGAATTTTAGATAGAAATGCATCCATGTTGCTGCTTTTGTGAAAGAAAATAATGGTTTTTATGCAACTATACACTTACATTTCTGCTACTGCAGAAAATGTCTTAGCTTAAAAAGAGATTTAGTTTTAATAAAAATGAGCCAAATTCTTTCACTACTTAGATAGCAAGTTTAAAATTATAATATCCAGAGCTAGCAAAGGTGCTGTAGAGTAGCACTCATACATTGCAGGTGCCAGGGAAAATCAGAGTGGAATTTGAGAGATGAATTCTGGTGCATGTATTAAGAGCCATAAAAAACTAATAGGTTTCCTTTGATCCAGTAATTCCATTTCTGACAGCCTAACTCATAGAAATAATTCACAATATAGGAAAATGGGCACGGGAATATTAAGCATGGCATTATTTGTTTTAAAAAGTGTAAATAAGTTAGATTCTTATCACTAGGAGCTTGGCTTCATCACTTTTGGTGCGTCCATTCAGTGAAATGTCATGTGGCCATTTAATACCTATGAAGTCTGTCATGAAAAATACAGAAGAGCAAATATTGAGAGAAAAAAGTAAGGATACCTAGTAATTGTATGCATCCAAAGATGACAACAATATAAAAATGTAAATGTGAAAATAATTATAGGGAATTATGGATCATTTTCTTCCTCCCCCCACACCAGATTTTCTATAATCTTGTAACATTATTTTTATCATCTAAATAGAAATTTTAAAATAAAAAATAAATTATATCTATAATACCATAAAAATGTAGTATTACAGAAATAATTTTGATGCTGGCTTTTAATTTAATTCTCTACCTGAAGCTGACCCCTTGTAGTAACTGCTGTTACTTTACAGAATCCAGGAATCATGGTGTTCCACCATCTGGTTTATGCCATCTCTTTAATCAATATTTATGAATATACTTCACAGGGGTTTTATGAGTCACTGTACCTTATAGAATTTTTTAATTAAATGACTTTGTGAATATCACTGGCACTCATGCATTTTGTGAAAATCATTGATAATTATTGCCTTTTGCATGGGTCAGTTTATATCGAGAAGAATTCCTTATGACAGTGGGGATGTCCTTCACCAGGACGGATTTACATATTCCATTTAAAGAGCTGCATTCTAGAGAGGGATATCCCAGGCCCAGACACATCCTCAAAGAAAATCACTGGAGCAAGACTCATGATAATTTCCCAGTAACTTCATCTCTTCCTGCAGGTAAGAAGACCTCCAAAATCTCTGTCTCAGCCATTAGGACTTTCACAAGGTCCAATCACAGACTTCTAGATATATTTCTACTGACATGATCTGTTTTCTTCAAAACTCAATACACCTAAAATGGCCCCAGCTGATTCCTCTCCTGACTTCCATGTTTCTCACATAAGTACCTGCTTTCTAAGTCACTTAAACTCCCCAATTAGAAAATTAATGTTTTCGCCCTCTCATTCGTATACATGTATGAAGTTAGTACAGCCAGTCAGTTTAGATAATGCTTCTCAGATCAAAACTCTTCTCTTTGCTTTTTCTTGTCTCCATGCTTGTTTAGATTTTACCACTATTTCGAAAGGCTCCTGATTAGTCTCTCTTCCTCTGCTCTTCTTCCCTATCTGATCCCACTACGATATGAGTGTGTCTTGAGTGGTCATGCAACTCCCCAGGACACTAAAAAAATTTCAGTACATTTCTCATTACCAACTGGGTTAAATCAGATGTAGCATTCAAAGCTCTCTGTAATTTAGAGCCAGTCTACTTTCCTAGCTTTGTTCTCTCAAGGCTGCCACGTTACACAATTCTGAGGGCACCATTTACACTGCAGAATGCATATGTAGACTACGCCTCCAGTAGTATGTAACCATACACCACAGTGTGACTGGTGCTCCCTGGAAGTGTGCAGTACCTGGCTGTGTAACCCTGTTCTCTCCTGTAGCCAAAGCCCATTCTCAGAAAGGCCCTTTCAGCCTCTGCATCTTTGGACCATCTTTGCCTAGCAAGTCTTGCCCACTCATTAATACCCCTTATCCTGCAAGTCTTTCCTGGTTTCCCCAACCCTTTTCCTCTCTCCTGGTATCACTCTAATTACATTTGCTAAGTGCGTATACTGAGATAGGTCAGAATCGGACAGAGTAATTTTTTTAACATCTTTATTGGAGTATAATTGCTTTACAATGGTGTGTTAGTTTCTGCTTTATAACAAAGTAAATCAGCTATACGTATACGCATATCCCCATATCTCCTCCCTCTTGCGTCTCCCTCCCACCCTCCCTATCTCACCCCTCTAGGTGGTCATTCCTCATTTCAGCACTATTTCCGTGAGGTTGGACAAGTTACTTTACTCCTCTAAGCCTCATCTGCCTGTAAATGGAGATAATATTACCCATTCCCACAGAGCGTAGGGAAGATTAAATGATATCATAAATGTCATGTGACACATTTAGCACGGTTTCCAGCACAACATAAATGCTCCTCATATGTCAGTTGTGGTGGTGGAGGTGGTAGCTACTGGTAAGGTGATGGTCATAGGTTTTATTTGTTCTGTTAGCTGGGAAAGTGGGGCCTGGGGAGAAAGTTTATATGCCAGGCTCTGCCACGTACAAGCTGTGAAGCCTTGAACAAGTTCTCTTGACCTTTCTGAACCTTGTTTTCCTTTCCAATAAAACTATCAAATGACACAATGGATAAGAAAATGCTTTGCAGACTAGGCAGGCAATGTAAATGTAAGGTGGCAGCAGGAGCATGTTGGCAGGGTTTTTATTTATCTCTTATTCCCTTCAGGGCCTTGCACTCGGTGTAGATAAGTACACTCAATGTACTGCTGTACAAACTGAATATTTGAGCAAAATTTTGTATATGAGTCCAAAGACTTATGGAGCATCGCTGTTATGTGATTCTAGAGTTTGAAGAAATTTCAGAGATTGTTTGCTTTGACGCCCCATCTCACTAACACCTAAAGTCATACCCAGGGTCATAAAGAGATTTAGCAGCTGAACTCAGATCTGTATCCAATTTTTCAGGTTTGTCTTCCCATCATTCTTAGCTGACTCCCCATATTAAGATCTCATAAATGAAAAAATATATATGTTTAAATGTTATTAGTTTTAACTTAACCAAAACCTTAATAACCCAGTTGAGGCAATTCATGGAAAATTTTCTTTCTTTCTTTCTTTTTTTTAATAAATTTATTCATTTATTTTTGGCCGCGTTGGGTCTTCGCAGCTGCACATGGACTTTCTCTAGTTGCGGCGAGTGGGGACTACTCTTCCTTGCGGTGCACGGGCTTCTCATTGCGGTGGCTTCTCTTGTTACGGAGCACGGGCTCTAGGCGTGCGGGCTTCAGTAGCTGTGGCTCGCGGGCTCAGCAGTTGTGGTTCGTGGGCTCTAGAGCACAGGCTCAGTAGTTGTGGCGCACGGGCTTAGTCACTCCGCGGCATGTGGGATCTTCTCAGACCTGGGCTCGTCCCCTGCATTGGCAAGCGGATTCTTAACCACTGCGCCACCAGTGAAGCCCCATGGAAAGTTTTCTTAAACACAGGAGAAGAACTAGAAATAATGGCTACTAGAATTTAGCACTATTTTTCTCTTGTTTTCTTCCTTCTGCATGGAACAGCAGTCTCTGCAGCTTTGAGCCTGCCTCATCTTGAGAAGAGGAGGGTGTGGATAGTGAGTGATGTAGAGCAAGCAAGTGAGCTCAGACACCTGGGACTGGAGTGGAGAGAAAGCAGAGGTAGGGGCAGGCATCCTCAAGCTGAGGGGGTTTGTTTGCACTTCTTAATGCCACTCCTACTGTCTTATACTGACTATTTTCATCCTCCTTTCCCTCTACCCAATTCTGTAGGGTACTCATATGTACCTACCACCATTAATACCCCTCAGACACTGGGAGTTGTTTGGGATGAGGGATTCTGTCATCTACATCTTTGAATCTTCCTTAACACCCTGTAATGCATTATAGAGGCTTCGTGATAATGGATAAATGAATAGATAAAAAAGGGAATAAATACTGATAGAAACCCAGAGGGAGTAAGGAAGAAAAGCATAACAACTTACTCCTCAGCTACCAGAGTTCAAGCACATTTTAGAGAGACTTTTCAGAGATAGCTTGGGTTCATTATATTTTAGCATCTTTTAATCCAGAGATTACCAACTAGTGCCCCAGGGTTAAATTCAACCTAAGCACCTATTTTGTTTGCCCTTTCCGTATTGGCCCACCGTTAAATAAACAAAGAATTCACATTATATTGAATTCTTTGCCAATGTTTAAAAACTGGGAGATGTCACATTTTAAAAGAATCCAGATTTTTCTGAAAAAACTCAGCAGCAGTGGGATCATATTCCCATTCCCTTTTGATAAGGCAGACACTGTCCTGTGTCCCATAGTAACAGTCACTGACAGAGACAGTAGTCAATTGCCATCTATGTCATGTTCAAACTCTTAAAAATCCCCACTCACACTTCTTGCTTATACGACTTGCTTGGCCCCACTAGGTGTTAGAGTTTACAACTCTGGCTTTAGTCAGTGTCACAGCCCCTACCCCACACTGAAGGAGAGGAAAAGATCAAAGAGAAATTTTAAGAAGGTAATAGTATTAACAATACTTACTGAGCTTTAGCCATGTGTGTAGACTGTGCTATTTTATATATCCTCACTGTGTGCTCTGTGGATCAGGAACTAGTCTTATCACCATTTTATATCTGAGGAGACTTTGGTTTACATGTTAGGTAACTTGTCCAAGGCTACATACAGTTCATGAGTGTTTATAATCCAGATATTTCTGCCTCCAAAGCCTATCGTTGGAACTGCTACACTGCTTTTGTACTCTTTCTTAACATATAAATGATGAAATCAACACCATAATATACTCTCTTCATCTCTTAGAAAAAGCAAATAAATATTGATTAACTACACTCAAACAATTTTAAATTAGGCAGTCAATTTTGAAGTACTCCAAATCTTGCCGATTTTTGTTCATGCAGTGGTGGGCTGGCATTAGTAATATGCCTGGGCAAATTCCTGCAGCATTTGGTCGTTTGAAACATCTAACATACAGGTGGGAGGATATGTATAGCAAAGTAACAGAAAATCTCTTTCTTTTCTTTCCAGTTGAACTTATTGTGACATGTAGGGAATTCATTCTGAAAGATGGTGGGTTTCTTAAATGGTGGCTAATTCTGATGCATCTGCAAACACTTGACTCTTTGGGTACCCAAGCTTCTTCTGAAGTTGTATGGATGTTACCCCTGAATTAGAGGAACTAAAAGCAACCCATACTCACTGTGTCGTACTCTCAGGCCCCCTTCCAGCACAGGAAGGCTTCTTTGCACTCTTTCCAGTAATAGCTCCTATGTGTTAATCAAATACATCTCCCTGGTTCAGTTTTTTCCTAGCAACGTTTCATTCTTTTCTTATTAATTGTGCCCTGTGAATTTGCGGGGGGGGGGAATTCTTATCTAAACCAAATCTCTATCCCTACCCCCCACCATTATTAGGCAGCATTATAATAACAGATCTTATTGGCTGTTCCACATTGTGCTGAAGGCACACAAGGCCTTGTCTAACTGTTTATATCAAGGGCTGTGTATGGAAAAACCCTAAGTTCGTGTGGTGAGGCTGCAGTGGGGTAGATAGTTGCTTCATTCAAGGGATAACCACGGCTATCAGAATGATTGCTGCTTTGTTTTACGTGAATGTCTTGCAAGAACATGTGCCCACAGCTAAGACAAAATAACACTTATTAAACCTATTTATTGCACATTTCATCATCATAAACCTTCTAGGGAGTCATAGCCTAAGCAGCAGCTTGGCCACATGGGGACAAATGATCAGTTAAGTCTAATTGGAGACAATTTCATAGATTTTAAATTGTTTTTCTCCTGGGAAGAGTGTGTTCTTATGGCTAATATAGACATTTGGATTCAGTCTGAAATTGCATTCCTGAGAACATCCTGGATTACATTGTATGTTAGGATTTCAGAATGCATATTAATGTCTTCCTAAGTGTCCAGTTCACTGGTTTATTCCCTTTTCATTTGATAGCTGCCACAAGAAGCACCTTTCTGAGGCAGCTCTCTAGAAATGTGATTTCTGAGGTGCTTAAAACCTCTCTCAAGGGCTTCCCTGGTGGCGCAGTGGTTGAGAGTCCGCCTGCCGATGCAGGGGACACAGGTTCGTGCCCCGGTCCAGGAAGATCCCACATGCCGCGGAGCGGCTGGGCCCGTGAGCCATGGCCGCTGAGCCTGCACGTCCAGAGCCTGTGCTCCGCAATGGGAGAGGCCACAACAGTGAGAGGCCCCTGTACTGCAAAAAAAAAAAAAAAAAAAAACCCTCTCTCAAATCCCCACCCAAGAATATACTACCCATAGACTTTCCCCCTGGGTTGCGAATTCCCATCATCTGTCCCTGGAAAAAGTGGCCCATTAAGATGCATTAAATTTGCCACTGTAAAATTGATACATTTAAGATGTCTCTGGACTTGTCATAAATTTTCCCACCTCCATACCTAGGCAGATATTTGGAATGTTCTTACATCTCTTTGCCCCTTGTCCAATTGCTTCTCAAAATCAGAGGTCTGGCTCAAATGTTATATTCCCCATAAAAATCATCCCTGACTGCCCCAGTCCAAAGCACTGCCTACCCATATTAATGCCCGCAGTGCATATTTATGCCTTCATTAATTCATCATTAAATGAAGACTAGGAATTTAGAAATATGGTGAAAATAGAGAAATAAACATGGGTATTTGCCCTTTGGTCATGTCCTCCAGGGCAGCTTTCTTATTTACTTTTACATTTACTGTCTAATTACATTTACTAACTGATCCTGGTTTCTCAATCATGGGAGTGATAATGAAAGTTTTCTAAAAATAATAAATGTATTTAAAAAAGAAACAAGTAGAGTTAATGGAAGGCTTATTTAAATTATAACACAGGCAATACATAGATATAGAAAAGAAAACAAAAGCAAAAAGCCATGAATTAGGTACTTAGCATTTATAGGCTTGAGGAGAATTGTTAAGGGAATAAGTGAAAAATGAAAATTTAGAAAGTTGTTTTAGGGACAAACACACCTGGAGATAGACAAATGGTAATGCAACTTGATAAATCCTGTGATAATGTAATAAAAATATGTCTGTAGGAGCCTACCAGAGGTATCAGTTGCCAGGGATGGAGCATCAGAGCCAAATTAACTTGTTTACTGCTCATGGGACTCCCCCCACCCCACATCTGATCAGGTTTGGGTGCATATCTCATCTCCTTAGAAGTTACATAAGGTGGCCCTGAGAGGGAAGGATTCACTCTGCATCATCGTCCCTCCACACACTAGTGCACAGCGTGAACTAATTGTTGTTCCTAAAGCTAATATCTAAGGAAAGGTATTGTTTGTCATGGATCTAGCAGATAAAATAGAAATGTATGCGTATTTCAGACTTGTCATCTTACCACGTCCCAGATTTATAATCTTCTTTTTAAAGTGTAATTGACCTCCAACTCTGTGTTAGTTCCAGGTACACAGCATAGTGATTTGATATTCTATACATTACAAAATGATCACCACAATAACTTTCGTTACCACCAGGTTTATGATCTTAGTATCTCTTAATTGGTAATCAGAATGCATTCTTTTGTTATAACGTATCCTGACAAATGAACTAAAGGTCTTGGGAAATACCTTACCAAAAACAGATCCTACTTAAGAATAATCAAGGTCTGGCAAAATAGGGTTCTGTGTATGGGGTGGGGATACCTATAAATCCTAGGAACTCAGGAATTACAAGATCCTACAAGAGATCTCCATAAAACAGGTGGGCTGGAGACCTGAGTGACCTCACAGCCTGATGCAGGGCACACACCCTCCTGCTCTTTCCTTTCCGACTTCTCTGTCGCTTCTCTGGAGTCTCCGTGGAAGGCATATCCCCTGGAAAATAGCATAACGTCTGAGAAGGGCCCAGGATTGGGTGTCACACATCCTGGGTTTGAATCCTAGCTCTGCTCTTTTGAGCTGTATGACCTCAAGCATGTTACTTAACCTCTTTACATTTCTTCATCAGTAAAATGAGATTCTTAGCACCTTATCCTTACAAGATTCGTTATGAGAATTTGAGATAAGGAATGTAAAGCACTTGGCATATATTATAGGAATCATTTTATAATTATTGTTGTATGAAGGCAAGTTTCCCTGAAAGCAGTGTTGTGACATTAAGTGCTAGAAATACCCCTAACATCCAAAGTTCAAGATGAGCCCGGAGGTAAGAAGGAAAGAGAGGTGGGTAAAGCAATGAAGGAGCTGATCCTTGCACAGCAGCCAGAGATCTTGTTAGAAATGGGGAATCTTAGGTCCCACCCTATGCCTACTGAATCAGAATCTGCATTTTAACAGGATCCCCAGGTGACCGTTTGCACGTTAGAATGGGAGAAGCATTGTTGTTAGATGATATCTCCTCTTCCTCTGCTCCTCTAATTCCTTCCTTTTTGACCCCAGACAAGAGGACCTTGTCAGACAAATGCAGTCACAAACTTCTTTTCTTTAAGCAGCTCAGAAATAATGAAAATAACAAAAAGAGTAACGGTGAACAACAGGTGCGTGCACTGTTCTAAGCACTTGACATGTATTAATTTGTTTAATACCCACAACAGAACTAGAAATGGATACTATTATCATCCCCATTTTACAATTGAGTAAACCAAGGCACGAAGAAGGTGAGTTACTTACTAAGGGTTATACAGTAAGTGCAGTGTCTGGGATAACAACCCAGGCATTTTGGCTCTAGAGCCCTTGCTCTCAACCACCATTGATTCCAGCTTCTTTCCACCACTTCTCCAAAATCACAGTTGAACTAAAACACATGATGCAAGCCATGATGCACCTGCTTCTTCCCTCCAGGCAACTATTTTGCCCCTAAACTTCCTTGAGATCATCTAGAAGTGAATCTAGTAGGGTAGCTTCACAAACTTTAATCTTCCCCCACTGCCTCTGTCAGAGTTCTGAGCTGAATTTCTTCTCCTTAGACTTAGGTAGTAGCTTCCTCAGCTGACTTGGTTGTGGTCTTTCTCCCACTCAAGGCTGTTCAAATACTATAACCAGAATTATCTTTCTAAAGGGCAGCTCTGATCACCTGTTCCCATGTCAAAACCTCAAAAGCTTCCCCATTTGAATGTAATCCACCTGCCTCAATTTGAGATTCCAGTTACTGCTTAGATCCTGCCTTTCTAAAATTATTTCCAACCATCTCCCCCAACACGTGTGCACTCATGGAGTGACCCAGCTGCATGCCCATTTTAGGCAGTCATGCTTTTGCCTCTCTCTAGAATGCCATTTCCCATATTTCATCTGTCTAAGACCACTCAGGCCCCATGTAGATACTATATTCTCAAGAGACGTTTTTACATGCACAGAGTCAAGATTCATCTTTCTCTCCCCTCTTTTCCTGTTCAACTTTGTGGCTGTCTCATAGAGATACCTTGTATTAATAGCGGGCATGTGCCCTTTACAAGTCTAGTTAAATGTTCTTTGAATAAAATATTGACCATAAGTAATGAATTCTACTTAATCTACTTTCAAACTTGACTTCCTGAGGCAGCTTTATCCAGCTTTCTCTGTGGAATATCTGTCATTTAAGCAATTATATGATAGTACATTAGGAGAGGGGGTAGAAGTTCCCCCTTCACCCTGTAGTAGATTTCTCTGAGAAATCTGACTCAGTCATTGATTTTCAACAAACATGAAAAGCCATGTATCTTGCATGAATAGCAGTGAATAGCTTCATGGCTATCCTACCCCATTCACCTATTCCCCCATGTTTATTTTACATACATACATGTGTTTTTAAGCATATATTTAAAAAATAGTTTGAGCTCTAACCATTGTCCAAAGGAGTTCAATTTCTAAAGATGTGTACACCCTTTAATGTGACATCTTACTTCTAGAAATCCTGAGAAATTTTCATAGATACAAAGATTATTATACAAGAATGTTCATTGCAGGGTGGTTTATGTTAGCAAAAAATTCCAAAATAACCTAAGTATCCAAAATAGTAGTGATTAAATAAAACATAGTATGTCCTACCCATAGCATGCTTTAGGTAAAATGATACTGAAAATATTTGTGGAAACAGGTTCATGACATATTTTTAACTGAACAAAATATGTATGAAGGAATAGAGAACGCAGAAATAGTCCCGCACAAATATGACCAACTGATTTTTGACAAAGGTGTAAAAACAATTCAATGGAGGAAGAATAGTCTTTTCAACAAATGATGCTGGAGCAATTGAACATCCACAGGCAAAAACATGAAAAAAAAAATAGATAAATCTTGATGTAAACCTCTCACTTTATAAAAAATTATTTTGTAATGGATCATAGATTTAAATGTAAAGTGTAAAACTGGAAAACATATAGAAGAAAACATAGGAGAAAGTATTTGGGACTTAGGGATGGGCATAGTGTTCTTATATATGAAACTCTAAGGATGATCCATAAAAGAAAAAAATGATAGTTTGGATTTCATCAAAATTAAAAACTTTTGCTCCATAAAAGACCCTATAAAAAGGCTGAAAGGATAACCTAAAAGCCAGGAGAAAGTACTGCAAACCACATATCCAACAAAGGACTTGAATCTAGAATATATAAAGAATTCTCAAAACTCAGCACAAAATAAAGAATAAAAAGACCAAAAATCCAATTAGAAAATGCGTAAAAGACATGAATAAACATTTCATCAAAGAGGAGATATAGATGAGAAATAAACACATGAGAAACTGTTCGATATCATTAGCCATGTAGGAAATGCAAATGAAAACCACGAGATGTTACTTCACACCCATCAGAATGGACAAATGAAAACTGATGATAATACCAAGTGCTGGTGAGGACTTGAAAAAACTGAATCACTGGTACATTGCTAGCTGAAATGTGAAATGGTACAGTTATTCGCAAATCTAGTTCAGCAGTTTCTTTAAAATAAAAAAAGCGAAACTAAACATGTTCTTACTAAAAAAGCAATCACATCTCTGGGCATTTATCCCAGAGAAATGAAAACTTATGGCCACACAAAAACCTGTACCTGATTGTTCATAGCAGCTTTATTTGTAATAGTCAAAAGCTGGAAACAACCCAAATATCCTTTAGTGGATGAGTGATAAAACAAATTGTGGTATATCCATTCTGTAATACTACTCAGCTACATAAATGAACTAACAGGAATGAACTATTGATGTATGCAACAATTTGGATGAATCTCAAGGGAATTATGCTGAATGATAAAAGCCAATATCAAAAGATTACACATGCATGATTTTATTTTACATTTGCAAATGTTGTCGGGGTTAGAGATGGGATAGAATAAGGAAGGGGAATGGATGTGACTGTAAAGGGTTAACACAGGGATCTTCATGATGATGGGATAATTCTGAATCTTGACTGTGGTGTTGATTACATGAATCTACACATGTGTTATAATTACATTAAACTACAGTAGTGCAAATGAGTTCATGTAAGACTGGTGAAATCTGAATAAGATCTGTGGATTGTACCAATATCAGTTTACTGGTTTTGATATTGTACTGTAGTTATCTAAGATGTTACCACTGGGGAAAACGGGATAAAAGGTACATGATACCTCTGTGTACTATTTTTCAAACATCCTGTGAATCTATAATTATTTTAAAATAAAAAGTAAAAAAAAAACAACAACTAAGTTTCTACATGTGATAACTTGGATGGATCTCAACGACATTATACTGAGTGAAAAAAAAATCCCATCTCAGTTACATACTGTATGATTCCATTTATAGGAGGCGGTGTATTAGTTGGTTCATGAAAATGTTACCAGAGGCTCACAGGAACTTAACCTTAAATTCCCCCTAGGATAAATGATTTAATATTCGCTAATTTAGTGTTTGCAGTGACTTTATGGAACATAACTACCATAAATAACATGAATCAACTGTATATAATTCTCATAATAGCAGATAGATAGAAAGAGAACGAATTAGTAGTTGCCAAGGGATAAGGATGAGGAAGGAGGTAATGAAGGGGTAGACAATAAAGGATTTCCACAGAGAAGTTTGTGTAATGGAATAGTTCTATATATAGATTATGGTGGTGGTTACACAAATCTATACATGGGATCAAATTGCATGGAATTACACACAGGTGTGTGTGTGTATGTGCAAGTAAAACTGAATTCTGAATAAGGCAGGATATAGTCAGCAGTATTGTACAAATGTCAATTTCCTACTTTAGATACTACATTTATGTAAGATATCACTGGGGGAAGCTGGGGGAAGGATATGCTGAACTCTTTGTACTATTTTTGCAACTTCCTGTAGTTTATAATTATTTCAAAATTTTAAAAGTCTACAAAGCAATATGTATAATGCAACCACATGTATATAATCTAAAATTGGTATCTACAACTTAAAATTTCAAGTCCTAATTATAGTTGCTAATCAATATAAAAGTTAACGAGGAACTACCAAAATCATCTGAGATATCACTGTGTGCCAAGGGCAAAGTATCTTTCAATTTAGATTTATACTTGACTAAAATTAATCAGGATTTAGATATAAATTTTATTAAATATAGAGATAAATTTTAATGTAACATAAATGTTACCCACAGTGTTAGTGTTTTTCTACACACTTGAAAATCAGCTGTAAATATTTGATAGTTTACTTTCATATAATATTTAATATTTGGAATATTAGAAGTTTATTGACCACTCTAGTGTATCGAACAGATTAGCTTACATTTCTATTTAAAATATATCAAATGATTTAAAATTTTAGCTTCTGGTTGAAAGTAAAAGAATTTTATCAAGATTATAAATATTACTGGAAGTTTAAGAAAACAAGGTTCATCATATTTAAAGGTTTAATATAATAGATTTACAAAAGTTAAGTGTTAGGGAAGATTTGTTAAATAGTTGCAGTATTTAAAATATTAATTTCATCTTCAACACATAACATATAGTAAATTTATAAATGCTATAAAACTTAAGGAAATTTTATTTAAGTGACTAAACACTTTGAAGATTTGAAGTCAAACTTTTAAAAGCTTAAGGAAAAACTGGGTTTACGAATATGTGACTTTAATAAATGGAATATTAATATTTCTAAAAGTAGCCCCAGAATATTCCCTTTTGTGTGTCCTCAATACCCAAATTTCATGTTTATACTGTGGGTTATAGATACTGATTTCATTGGCATGTAGGCATTACAAAAAGAATTTATGAAACTCTGCATTAACATAGGAATATGAAAGTAATAAAAGCAAGAAACAAAACAACATAATATAATTTAAATATGATGTATAGCAGATTAGGTAAAACCTTATTTATTTGAACTATTCTATATACTGACTTACAAACACATCCACTGCATTTCCTAAGAACTAAGAAAGATGCCTTTTCTACCTTTTTTCAGTAAGAATGTATGCAGGTCTAGAAAAGAGTTTTGAGAAGGATGCTTTGTCCCCGGCCCTTTTCTTGAAATGATATGAGCATGAGTTTTGTGTCAGAACCAGTTTGAATCCTATCTCTGACTCTTACCAGCCATATCTCCTTGAGTGAAAGTCACTCAGCTACTCAGAGCCTGTGTCCTTTTCTGTGAAATGAAAATAATAATATCTGCTCATATAAAAGTACTTGCTACATAGTAGGCACTTTATTAAAGGGCTTCTCCACCTTTCCTCTTAAACTTATGAATATTGTGAATCTTGTACCTGACTATGCTTCCCCCTTTGCTTGTGTCCTGGACCAGCACCCCTGGCAACTCTGGTAAAATGGGTTATGAATTTCTGTGTGTGCATCTCACCCTTGGTCTTATTCAGTCTTTATTTTCCCTTTGCTTTCCTTTCTCTGGTAAATGCTGTATCTCTCACATTATATTTTTGTTTGGAGCCACCTTAAATCCTTTGTGAAAGGTGTCAGGTGGAAGGTCCTGAAGAAGTGTTGGCTGGTTCCTTTTCCTTCCACCATGACCAGACACCCGAAGAGACCTCTCCCTCCCTCTCTGCAGTGGATGGGTCTTTCTGGGTTATTGAAAGCCCACCCTGCTCTAAGTAAACCCAGAGTTCCATTTAGAGTAGGCCTAGTAAGGAAGTGGCAGCCAGAATCATCTAATACATTCAGCACTTGATTCCTCAAGTGACTATTAGCTGTTCTGTGTAAAGTTCACAGCAAATTAACCATCTTTCACCTGTCATCTAGCTGTTTTCTGCTTAGGGAATTAAAGTTGATGTTTGTGAGTAACTAAGCAAAATACAATCAGGAAGGAAATCTGTACTTTAAAGGAAGTATATGATGCATTTCAAAAATAAGTGTCCCAGATTGTAACCTGGCTTTTTTGTTCCATCTTAGCAGTTGATGGTAATAAATTGTTACAATTATTGGTCAGCTGTTTCTTCCCGCTGAAAAGCACTGTCATTGGAAAAGAGAGAGCACTCACATTCCCTAAACTTTAAGAGTGAAAAAAGCCATATGCATATAAGTATGAAAATATTTTCTGTGGTTTTGAATGAGATCAGTATATGTGTGTACTATGTATATGTTTAAAATTCTTCCACCTGATCAAAATGCTTTTAAAAGAGAAAGAATAGCTGATGCCTATTGTTCAGACTGGAAAGTATTGTGATTACACTAAAAAGCATAGCCCCTCTTGAAGTTTAGTTTTTTACTTCCTTTATTTGAGTATAAAGCAAAAAGGAGGCTTCTCTAAGATGTCCTAATAGAAGCTTTTGAATGATCTGCAGAGGTAGCATTGAGGTGAATGGAGTCCATCAAGATTTGCCGGAAGTATGAAGTAATTATCGAAAGGATTCCATTAGAGACGAAAGCTACCTAGACTAATACAGACAGAAAGGGCTGACCCTTTTCAGGCTCTTAACTTTCTCTAATGGATGGCCTTAAGTTGAAATCAAGACTCAACTGGATCATTGATTCTTAAAAGAAAAATATTGAACATAGTGGCATATAAGTAAAAGCTGGAAAAACGGTCAGATAGATTTATCTTTTAGTTAAAGCTTGGAATGAAAAGTATTTTTACTATTTGCTGTTTTTTAAAAAATTTTAGGCTCACAGGAATGGAGACTAAATGATAGGATATATTCTCATGAGGTAAATATTCGTTTTAATAAAGTAATGAAAGCTGCTTTCAATAAGAACAACATGGTTGTCAACAAAAAGGAATCTACAGATTTTTAAAAGATAGTTGCCATTATATGTTACCTATTAGGTAATGGAGTGTTCTTTACCTAGTAATTGACCCATGTGTGAAATTCCATACTTTCCTCTGAAAGGCCACACAAAGTCTTGGAGTCTATATTTTGTAGTGCATACTTCCATAGCCAACATGTAATGCACACACAGACATGCACACATGTACACACGTGCACACATACCTAGCCAGGGTAAAAAGGGTCAAGTACGTGAAATTATCTAAAATTTCCTGTGTTTGTCGAAAGCAGCAGCTGATGCCTTTGCCTCTAGTTGTTCCAGAGCACTTCACTGCAGCTGGGTAGAAGTGTTCGGAGTGTCAGATTGGTAATTAAGTGGTCTGTTATGGAGGGAAAATTGCTAATAATAAATAAATGTACCACAATTGTCTGAGTATAGGGTTAGCAGAAGGCAAGAATGCCAAGGGGAGAAGTGAAATTGTGGATGAAGCATTTTGGTTGTCATTTAAGTTAATATTAGGTTGCTCCTGATAAGTAAGATGGGCTAAAGTGGCCAGTAATATGAAAGTGGAAGTAAAGAACCTATTTTAAAATCTCAAACATAGTGCTAGGATGAATAAAAAAATCCTGTACCATTTTAGTTGGGCATGTCAGTATACTCAATATATGGTTAAATACTAGATCGTTAATAAATTGTATCAGTACTCAATTTAATAATATTCTGAGAGAATATAAGAAAACTGACAGTACAGTTAATAAATCTCCTGAGAATCATATACAATTGGTGTAATTTTACACTGAGGATAATAAATAATTCCATAATAATGACCCAGCAGATTCTGGATACATTTCTATTAGAGTTTTCTAATTTATCTCATTGAAAACTATAAATGTTTTAAATTATCAAGTAAAGTTATTGTTTAACCAATAAATACATATCAGTTAAGTAAATCAATATACATACAAACACTTAAATATATATAAGATGGAGTGAAATCATATATAGTTTGACTTTTACTAATAAAATAAAATGTTTTATGAAATATAAAATAATTTCTCTTAAATATAATATGACCCTAAATGTTACTGAGTATTTCAACTTCAGAGTAACTTTTGCTTTATTGTGTCTCTATTATAATAATTGTACAGTTATACTTTTCAAAACAAGCTTTCACATATATATTTTTCAATCCTTCTTTAACAATTCTGTGAAGTAGATGGGACAAATATTATTATTAGCTTTGTTCTGTGGATGAGAATACTGAGACTCAGAAGGTTCAAGGAAGTAATTTACCTAAAGTCACATAACAACAAATCGGTAGAGTCTGGAATTGAATGTCTTCTGATGACTCCAAAAAGTGTGGAGTGTGCGTGTGGGCAGGGTAGAGTCTTCTTGTGATTACTCTTCATAGTTGAAGATACTCATGCTGATGGCCTTTGTGGCAGATCAATTTGCTCAGTAACAGAGGGATGCGGGGGGAGAGAAGAAAGAAGAGAGAAAATTTAAAAAATATATATGGGTCCAGTTCATATAGTGCCTATTTGGTGAATGGCTGTTTGGTGAATGTTGACTTGTAAGATGTTTTCATGTTTTGTGACTCACTTGTATGCCTTCCAGACTACATGACACCTTTGTTCAAAAGAGAGATGCTTCATTACAGAAAAAAAATCGTCAGCCAAGTCAGTATCAACTAATGGGGACAAAGCTATTTGCAGGATTTCAGGAGAGCGTCATCACACGTATGGCCTTTGGGAGCATGCCATAGGTTGAAACTAAACTAGAATGGAGGATAATAGCACTTGATAGTATTAGGAGGTTTGTATTAAAGCTGTTGAAATAAATGAGGCTAGAAAGTTTATTGTGATTTTTTTTTGGCTTAAAACTCTCTTATATCTAACTCATGAAAAGGAAATATCCTCTGTACTGTACTATATCCAGAAATGTCTGCATGGAGCTTTAAGTACGGAGAGTATGAGTATTCCCTGATCTATATAGTGAATTTTATAATATTCACAGATGTTATGTGTCTTAATGGGCTGATTTGTAATTACTTGAAATGTAATCACCTCTCAAGAAATGTCTTGAGAGGTAAATAAATCAATGATTATGAAGTGCCTTCTACAAATTTGACCCTTGCCATGAGGGCGTGACCCAAGCTAAGTGCCCAGCAGCATAACTCTGTCATCAGACAGAGTTCAGAAATTGAGGATTTATCAAAGATCTTAGGATATGGATAAGAAAAATATTGAAATGCCTACTCAATTCCCTGTATTACAGTGAGAATCTGGTTGAATGTGTTCCCGTCCTCCCTCAGTATGTTTACAACTATAATTTTCTTGTAAAGGAAACTCTAATGAAGTCAGAATTCTTAAATATTGCACACTTCTTTTGTTGACAGAATCGATCAAGTCCAAATGTTATTTTTGGTTTTGCAGACATCACTGGTGAATAATTTGGAGGGAAGAACACTAGAGTATGAATGTTCTGGAAATGCTGAAATGTTTTCAATATATATCAAAATATAAATCCTACTAATTATGCATTTATATTATACTCTGAGCAAAAAAAGAATTCTTCTCTAGTATGTTTTTTCAGGTTTCCAAATAACTGTCATATGCTGAATGGATAGCCCAGCTGACGTGAGTGGGCCCAAACTGATGAAAATACGCAGGGCAATTGGCCTGCCAATAAAATGAAGGGGTTTTTAGGTTTCCCAGTTATATAAGGGGGAAAAAAAATCAGATTACAGCTTCTGATAGTCCAAATGTCATGTCAATCATTAAGTAACAATATTTATGTAATAAATTAAACCAAGCTAACCTTATGGTACAGTGTTATATATATTCTATATAGTAAGAAAGGAGACAAAGCGTTTGGCTGGTATATGAAATTAACACTGTCAGAATATTTTCAGGGACAAGTGTTTCAAAATGTTAACATGTTACTAGGTTTCTTTGCCATTAAATATAGCCAAGTATATTTAGAATATAGAGAAAATATCCAATTGAGGAACTCTTGGAGGAAATCTGCCTATCCAGTCAGCTGCTTCTGAGACATGGTTCAACGGGCAAGCAGAGGAGGGGAGGAAGGTTCATTTAAGTTTAGATTGATAATAATAATAATAAAATGTTGAATTGAATGGAATTTCTTCCATCCCTTTCAAATGGAAGAAACATGGTTCCTAGTCTTTTATATTTTACATAGAGAAAGAAAAACTCTCCTAATATAATCAAAGATTTAACAGGTTCGGAGGTCTAAAGAAAGAGCTCATCCTCAAGTTAATAGCTTTATTTACAATATCTTTAGCTGAAAAAGTTTTAAATGCGATTTACATGGAACAAATCAGTTTTAGGTTTCAACATACATTTCAATCTGAAGCAGTTTGCAAGATCCAACTAAACATAGCCACCAAACATTTCATTTATTTGAGGTAAGCATGTGCATTTGCAAATGAGTTTCTCTTTATAATAGGAAAATAGCACCAATTTTTACTTAGAATTTTATTTTCTTATTATTATACTTTAGGCCCTCATTTTAGTTATTGTTGTTTTCTCTTTCACCTTGGTTAAATAATTAGTTTCATTTATATTGTTTGTTAGTGATCAATCTCTGCCTCCCCCAAAATCTACCCTATTAAGGGTCTGCTTGGTTGAGGTTGTATAAACTCAACAGACAGTTAACTAAATGCATTTTGTTTACTCCTCAGTTTTTGTGTTGAGCAAATAGAAAAGCAGCTAACATTCATTTGTTTTTCTTTTTGCTTGTGTTTTGAGAGAATCAGTCAAATTATAGGTGTTTAACTGGAGGTTGGTCCTTATTTATAACCATCGTGCACTAAAAGCTCTTTATTTTGTGTCCACAAAGATATAGGTTACATAAATGTCAACACAAAAATCATTTGAAGTTTTATTTCAAAATGCTGATTTATGGAGATTGGGGCTGTCATTGTGCTGATAAGAAAATGAATGAAGTAGTTCCCATGATAGATGAAAACCTTAAGTAAGACCTTGAATTTCTGATTTTTTCAATTATAGACATTCACATTTGGTACATAGACATTGGCCAGGCTATTCTCAAAGCTGGATATTCTCCTCCTTATTTTCCAGTGAGTTGTCTAGTGGAAGATTACATACTGTGCCTCAGGAAGAATCAAATGCTGGATGTCTGTTTGGGCTGGTGCAAAATGAAGCCAATAAACTAGAAAAAAATTGTCCACACTTGCTTTCAAACTGCTAAGTCTCTAGTGTTTTACCATTGTTTAAAACATTTAAACATTTTGTCACATATTTAAATTACCGATGGACCATTGAGTCATTTTCTTTACAGCACATCACCCACTGTTTGTAAATTATCCGTGAGCTTGGGACAAGCAGCCATATGTGTATGGGATTTAGAGGAAGGAGGCTCTTGTCTTTTGTTGCAGAAAGTATTGCTTCTGTCTTACTTCATTCACTTGATTTAACACTTCAAAAACTGAATTTTTTTCTTGTGCATGATTTTCCTGCCTATTTTGTACATCGAACAAGTAACAAGCAACATCTTGAATTAGGATTTAATATCAGATCTAGGCATAATTTTCTATGAAAAATAAAATGATTATATTTTAAAAGTCATTCTTGAAAAATGATAGCCAAAAGAGTAAAAACAAATTTTAGACTAATATAATTTTGAGGATGAAAATTTTCTAAGCCAGTAGAATAAGAAGAGTAAAGTTGTTAACTGACTGACAGCAGCAATAATATTATAGGATTACAAAATTTAACCTTAAAGAGGACTTATTTTAACACCTCTGTTTATAGGTGAAAAAGCCAAAAACTCCTAGAGTCAGGTGCCTTGCCTAAAATTACACTACAAGTGACCAGGAGAGTTATGTATCCACTTATTCAACAGATATCATTGGAGAACCTACTATATGTTCCAGATGGTAGAAGATCCAAAGATGAAAAAGACCTAGACCATATTTGATACTCATAAGAAATTTTTATGGTAGTAAAGTAGAAAGATATGCAGAAATAACTATAAAGAGAATATGATTTATATCATAAGGGTGATGCAAGTAAAAGGAATTCAGGATTTGAGAGGCAAGGCAAAGTTTAGAACTCTGATGGGTTTTTTTCCCTGGTTTATCTCTACCCCTACTAGAGTATAAGCTCCATGAAGGCAGGGACCTTACTATGCAGAATAAGTGGCGTATAGTAAATACTCAGTGAATGAATGACTGACTGTTCTTTCCACACTACAATACTGCTTCTTAAAAGTAGCAAATGTGTATGTTCCTCCTAGGAAGCATTTATCCTCCTCACAATGATTACAAGATCTATTCTCTCATTGACTATCCTGGGCTTAATACCATTCTATGATATGTCAGAGTATAATATAATACTTTATTGCTTAAATATTTACCATATTTAAGCAATAAAATAAAATACTCTCAATATTTATCTTTCAGCTTAAAGCATACAGTTTGGAAATTATGAATGCTAAAGTACAGAGTTAAAAACATGGACAGAGCCAATCTCATTGTTTCTAACATATTCCTAGCACATATAACATGTGTCTTGTAACTAGAAGATGGGTATTTTTCATATAATAACACTTGAAAAAGAAATTTGGCCACTTTCCATTGTAAAATTTTTGGCTTCTAGCATACAGATTACTATTTAAGTCCTAAAATATACATGCTCACAATTAAAGAACTTGGGAAGATTTCTAGTAAGAAAAGTGGACATTGTCATATGGCCATGCAAGAAGTCCTAATGCATTTAATTATAATTTTTCTGCTTTAAAGGGGGAAAAAAGAACAAAATGAAATATCATCTCTAGGTCATGTATTTCATTGCATAAGGACTGGAACGACCTAAAACATGTGATAACTTGTTTGGCTGTCCATATGTAAAACAAAATAAAGAACAGAAAGAAAAATCATGTTATTTTTAGGCATAGGCACTTGTTCTAGCCAGAATTATCAGGTAGTTTTCTTTGATTTCTTATTTACTTTTGCGTAAATATAATATGCTTTTAAAATTTGTTTAGAAATTTTCGTGAAACCCATTCACTGTACACATCAATTCTTATTGAAGAGTATAAGGAGTATTTTTTTGCAGGGGAAAAAATATGTCAAATAGGGCAATACTAAAAGTCAATATTTTTGATAGTTCCATGTAGCATATTATTTACATAAAAATGAACATATAAGATAATGCCTTCTTTTTATTTTTCTTGGATAATATTCAGTTATAGGAATATGTTAAAGTTTGGGAGTCTTTAGCTAGATTTCACCTCTGAATTCTAAAACATGGGAACAACACATAGTCTATTGTAATCAAGTTGGAATTCTGGGCATATCTAATACATGGATCATTTGATAGAAAATAAATTTTCTTGCCTTTACCCAGAAAGGAGAGAGAACATTAATTTAAATTTAGGGAAGGGTTAATTTGGATAATTATAGATATCTTTGGTGTTTGTATATGTTGTAGCTTACTTGAATAGCATATGAATATTTGGGTTTAAATGTGGAAATTTTACATACAAGTATCCTTAGAAAATCTGACTGAAAATAAAGAAAAAAGTGTGTATTTAAAATTGAGGTGATAATAAAGATATAACATTTTATTTTGAGAAATGCACATTTAAACATTGTTCAGAGAATCTATGTTATAAAAAGTACTCCAGCACTTTCTGGCATTTTTACTGTTTAAAGAGATTAAATTTTAAAAATATATAATTTTACATAGCTATCAGAGTAGTCCTGCGTCATGAAAGATACAAGGGATTTGAGTCATTATGTACTTTAAAATATCCTAATGGTAATTGTAAGTTTTTTGAAATCACATCAGATTCAGTTAATTATAAATTATTATTACAACATGGAAAGGAGTTATAAAGTCTCACAGTGCTGGCAAAAACTGTTGAAAAAAAACCCCAACAAATATAATGCAAAAGTAAGTGTTCCTGGTAGCGGAGTTAAATATTTTAAATTATGCTGGTTTGTGACTCAGTATTCAGCCTAATGCAGTCTAGGGGTTGTGCAATAAGTAAAAATTTTGTGACAAGAATATAAAATTTCTAATCTAATACCATAAAAATAACTGCTAGACATTTTATAATTTTGTAAAGAATAGGACAAAAAGCACAACTCCTGGTTACAAAACAAAAGTCTAATAAATACACCTTTGCATGGCTGACTTTGAAGTCCTTCCTTATAAATGGGCGACGCATTTTGCATTTTTTGGTCATTTTCCCCAAGTGCCTTTCAGTTTTAACGATCTGAGTTCAGTTTCCTAAGAAAGAAGCCCCTGTTTCCCATTCATCACATCTAAGAGGTTAGAGAGTATGTTTAAACAGATATATTTTCTCTTCGTCTAACCTTGTCTGGAAGATATAGGAAAACTAATTTGCCTTATTTACATATGGCACAATCTATCCAGTATTCAAGGGCTTGTCAGAAACAGGAACCTTGTGCATTTCCATGGTAACCGATGGCATGCTGACAGTATCTGGCTTGTTGCAGCTTCGTCTAGGCAGGCCGGCAATTAATCAGCCATCTACATGCACAAAATTCTTTGTGAGTGAATGGCAGCGCGCCTCTGTAGTGCTGTCTGTGCTTTTACAATTTTGTATTCCTGCCGGGCAAAGTACTTTTTTGTCTCTTCTGTTCTTTTTCCATAGCTCCCCAAAATGTGCTAGAAAAGAGTGTGAGGGAGTGGGGAAAAGGGGAACACATCTACCTGTAATTTCAAAATGACATTATTACTTCCTGGCGTCAGATACGCCAGAGTATGTTTCTTCCTTTTATTCATAGTGTGGGTTTGCCGTTTTTTTTTTTTTTTTTTTCCTGAGTTTTCTTGGGTTTGTGCTAGATAGTCACTTAATCTGTGTCTCAAGGTCCTTTATTGTTGGTGCAAGTAGGACATACCTACTGAAGCAGGTCTGTGCGTAAATCATGGCTGGGCCTGTGTCGTGTAGTGTGGAGACTTCAAGTCCTTTTACTCCTTATCTAGGTCTATCCTCTCAGCTATGTGGAATGGACATTATTCCCATTTTGCAGACTGAGGCGCAGAGCGGTTAAGTGATTCAGCCAGCTTCCCATTTGGGCTGGAATACTCCAGTGCTCTTGTGACTGTGCCAGCTCTGAAGCACTGGCAGTTACCGTTTATGTAGAGTGATATCTTAGGGTACAGGAATCAGTGTTATTTCACTTCAATAGCCTGGAGTTTTCTTCCTCAAAAAATAGTACCATTTAATTTATTCAAATAGAACCTTATATTATCTAGGATCTGGACAAGAGAGTGAGGAAGTTAACAGTTTGGGCCCTGCCTTAGATGGTTATTAGGAAACTGTTTGGATATGGCCTACAACCCTAACTTTGTCGTGTCTGAGCTTAGCTTCTTTCTCTGTAAAATTAAGGGAATGTATTTGATTATCTTGAAGGGTCCACCCAGCACTGAAATTCTATAATTCTTCAAATTTTCTAAAACATTATTTTGGATAGTTGTAGGTAAAAATTAAGACCTATAATTCCTTCAGTCTTTTGTTCTTGAAAGATGACAGAATGATTTGCATTGAATTGAGCTGAATAAATTTCTTTCTCAAAAAAAGGGAAAAGAAAGATTTAACATCTGGATAGTTGACAAATCTCAGAAGGATTTGGTCATTAGCGTTTCTACAATTCACAGAGCAAAAATTTTGTTGTCTTCAAACTCAAGTTTAAGGGAAATATCTGAAGAAAATTTTAAGTGTATTGGGGCATAGAGATATTAAGTTTCTGAAGTTTCACACATTAAAAGAAAAGTTTTTGTTGGGAGAGTTTCAATGGAAAAAAAACTAGTAACAAAAGTGTTTATTCATAGAATGGAGGGAATACAGGTGGAAACACATGTAATCTTTAATATCTCTGTAAATCTAAAGTCATTTTTATTAGTTTAGGAATATGAATGTTTATAAAAATATACCTATTTTAATAAGTTCATTACTTTTATTAATTTATTTATTTAAGGGAGAATTATTTATTTATCATGTAATTTTTCTTTAAGATTAAAAAAAATTTCTTAAAAATGTGACCTCAGTTTGAAAGTAAATCCCATTTCAATAATATAAAAATAAGGATGCTGTTTCATGCAAATATTTTGCCACTCTCTCTTCCAGTTCTGCTTCGTTTGTTTTATGAACGACAAAGTCTTTAATATAACTGTTTTCTCCAATTTTGTCTTTCTGTTAAAAAGAAAAAAGGTGAAGTGTGACCACAAAGCTTCTGTTTTCTTCTAACCAATTATTGTTCATCCTTTAAGTGCTACAAACACAAGGGTATCATTTGATCTTCCACACTCACTTTCTCTTACTTGTTTATGTACCAACTCTGAGTAACATAGTAAATAATATTTCATCTAACATTTAACCCATTTTAAAACATCCTATTTCCTCCAGAGTTCAATTAAATTTGTCAATAATATTCCAGAATAGAATGCTGTTTTGTTCTTATAATTAAGTCCTTTTTTCCCAGTTTTTTTTAAGGTATCTTATGTTTATATAAGAAGTCTATCCATTTTTTTTTAGTATAGCATAGCTCATAGTATGTGGTCTCTATAAGTTTTGCTGTTTTAGAAAAATCAGCCCAAAGCCTTTGCTACATGGATAATGTTACCATGAGCTTTTGCAAGTTCTCCCTCAAAGTTCTTCTCATTCTTTCGTATTGTTTTTAATTAAGGAGGGATTCTGTCACATCATTCACTTAGTCATTAATCAAGTATTTATTGAGCTCCATTATTTGGGTGTTTGTAAATCCACATCACCACCACCTCCCACTAATAAAAAATATGGGAAATCTTCTCTGTGGTAGAAATTATTCTTATCAATTTGGATATAGCAAATTTGAACACATGTAATAATGGGTTAGTTTCAGATGTGACTTGATGTCTACCTTACCTTTTTAATTTCCTAGGCTATAAATGAAGATAATAGTATTTCATAAAATTTTTTTAGAATTAAATAAAGCGCATGAGGCATCTTGCAGATTTTACGCGTTCAAAAATGGTAGAAATCTGAGGTATCCAAAGCATTCAAATTCATAGAAACAGAAAGTAGAATGGTGGTTACTAGGGGTTGGGAAGAGGGGAGAATGGAAAGTGACTGCTTAATAGGTACAAGATCTCCTTTGGGGGGTGATGAAAATGTTTAGGAACTAGATAGAGATGACGGCTGCACAATATTGTGCATATACTAAAAAATCATTATATTGTACACTTTAATTGGGTAAACTTACGGTATTTGAATTCTCTCTCAACAAAGCTATTTTTTTAAGCCAACATTAAAACTTAGAAAATTTCACACAAAATTCCAGATGAACCACTTTTGGAAAAGTCCTTTGATCTGATACCACCAGCCACATGGTCCCTCATAGTGTCTCTCGTTGTTTAATGGGTATAGAGTTTCAGTTTTGCAAGATGAAAAAGTACTGGAGATTTGTTTCACAACATCGTAAACATACTTAACACAAATGAACTATGCACTTGAAAATTGTTAAGATGGTAAATTTTATGTTATGTATTTTTAGCACAATAAAAATAATGGTAGAAGTAGTTTTTTAAAAAAATTAAATAGTTCATAATGTTATTATTAGTATTTTTCTTATTATATCATTATCACTATTCTTATTAGCTTGCTAGTCCTTAACTTATTGCAGAGGTTAGGTAGAGGCAGAGAACTGTGGTGTAGTAAAACTTAATAATGATGTATATTAGATCAAACCATATGCAATCATAATATTCAACCACTTTTGACCCACAAAATGGCAACTTTGAATGATTCAACCTATCAATTTATGAAAATGTCTTAATGTAACTAGAGTATGGCTTATTGATCTGCTATTATACGTATTTGAATTCAACACAAAAGTATACTTATTTTTAGCTTCTTGATGAATCTCTACTTCAGGGCCCAATAGAAATCATTCTTTTTTTTAAAATTTCTGGCTCCCCCACTTACTGGCTGTGTGATCTTCAGCCTAAGTTTCCTTATCTGTGAAACAAAGAAGATAAGTAGGATTAAGGTCAGGAATACATGAAAACAAATTATGAAAAACACTAAACCCAGGGCTTGGCACACAGTAGAAGCTCAACACACATAGTACTTCCTTTCTCCTGGGTAGCACTATATGAGACAGTATGGCATATAGTTAATGGGTGTCTGAACTTGAGTTAGATATGAATTCCAGCTGCTGATTTTAGGCAGATTACTTCTCCTCACTGAGTCTCAGTCTCCTCATCTGAGAAGAGCTACCTCAAAGGAGTATGAGGACTAAAACACCTCACACAGTTCTGAGAACATATTAGGCTTTGACACATTACCCATCAATTTATTTTTTTCACATTCATTTTTCCCTGATGGAGAGGGAAGACTGAGGAAAGAGGAGAATGTTCTTAGGAACTAAAAATGCACTCATTTCCTTTCCTCAGAATGTTTCACCCACTTTTTTTCTCTATCTCCCTGATCCCAGGGTTGGCCCAATCCTATATATAGGGGAGGATTCACCTCACCTTCCATCTTGGGCCCTTTGTCATGCTCCTAAAGTCCAAGCATATGGTGATTAGAAGAAACACTGAAGTGGGCTCTAGTGACTTGGGTACTGGTTCCAGCCCCAGTGGCCACTAATTTGTAACACTGGTCGGTCATTGCCCCTGTGAAGAGTTTGGAGGAGATCAGAGTTTCCTAAACTCCAGTTTTGACCAGTCTAAGATGAAATGAAAAAAATAAAGACAAATTTTATGTAGCTATAACATTTAATCTATGTTTATGCTTATATCTATCTTTATATTGCTATAAATTTATACCTGTCCTTGCTTAGGAGAGGCTGTCCTTGATACTGAGATGATGCTCTTCTTCCTCTTTTGTTTCCAAATGCCTGTTCGTTTATGGGATCACAGCTAAATAGATGGTACATTTTATGTTACTTCCTCACTTGGCAAAATAAAAGGCTGGCAACCCTCCATCTTTCTCCTTAAAAATTGTAAAAGGTAAAAGTCTCGACCTTTTGAATTAGTTAATTCTAAGGATATTTTTCAATCTTACATTCCATTATTCTCATTAGAATTCACCAAAACCATAGATCCTTAAGTGGTTCTTTGGTTTAAGGATTAGAGAGGCAGCTCTCTTATAAACTCAATGAAATCTGCACTTCTTCAGGTTTTGTCCACAAATGTCTTTGCTTCACTAATATGAAGCCATAGAATGCTTTTATTTTAAGACTTTATTTTTTAGAGCAGTTTTAAGTTTACGACAAAATTGAGAGGGAGGTACAGAGATTTCCCATACATGCATAGCCACCTCCATTATCAGCATCACTCACCAGAAGGGGACATTTTTTACCAAGGGTGAACCTACATTGACATATCACAATTATCCAAAGTCCACATTTTACCTTAGGGCCCACTTTTGTTGTACATTCTGAGTTTGAACAAATGTGTAATGACATATATCCATCACTATCGTATTATACAGAGTATTTTCATTAAACTAAAAACCCTCTGTGTTCTGCCTATTTACCTCCTCATCCTCCTCCTCTGTCAACCACTAATCATTTTACTGTCTCCATAGCTTTACCATTTCCAGAACATCATATAGTTGGAATAATACAGTATGTAGCCTTTTCAGATCGGCTTCTCTCAATTCGTAATATGCATTTAACTTTCCTCCATATCTTTTCATGGCTTGATAGCGTGTTTCTTTTTAGCACTGAATGATATTCCATTGTCTGCATGTACCACAATTTATTTATCCATTCACCTGCTGAAGGACATCTTAGTTGCTTCCAAGTTTTGGCAATTATGAATAAATCTGCTATAAACATCTGCTAAAACATGTGCAGGTTTTCGTGTGGACATAAGTTTTCAACTCTTTTGTGTAAATACCAAGGAGTGCAATTGCTGAATTGTATGCTATGAGTACGTTGAGCTTTGTAAGAAACTGCCAAACTCTCTTCCAAGGTGGCTGTACCATTTTGCAATCCCACTAGCAAAGTGTAAGTGTTCCTGTTGCTCTACCTCCACCAGCATTTGGTGTTGTCAGTGTTTTGGATTTTGACCGTTCTAAAAAGTGTGTAGTGATATCTTATTGTTTTAATTTCATTTTCCTGATGACATATGCTGTGGAGCATCTTTTCATATGCTTATTTGCCATCTATACGTCTGCTCTGGTGAAGTATCTGTTAAGATCTTGGCCTGTTTTTTAGTTGGATTGTTTTCTTATTGTTGAGTTTTAAGAGTTCATTGTATATTTTGGATAACAGTCCTTTATCAGATGTGTTTTTGTAAATATTTTCTCCCAGTCTGTGGCTTGTCTTCTAATTCTCTTGATACTGCTTTCACAGAGCAGAAGTTTTTAATTTTAATGAAGTCCAGCTTATCAATTATTTCTTTCATGGATCATTCCTTTGGTGTTGTATCTAAAAAGGCGTCATGATAACCAAAGTCATCTAAGTTTTCTCCTATGTTATCTACTAGGAATTTTATAGTTTTGCGTTTTACATTTAGGTCTATGATCTGTTTGAGTTAATTTTTGTTAAGGGAGTAAGATCTGTGTTTAGCTGCATTTTTTTTTTTTTTTGCACGTACATGTCCAGTTGTTCCAGCACCATTTGCTGAAGAGATTAACTTGCTCCATTGTATTGCCTTTGCTTCTTTGTCAAAGAGCAACTGACCATCTTTATGGGGGTCTGTTTCTGGGCTCTCTGTTCTATTGATCCAGTTATCTATTCTTTCACCAATACCACAATATTTTAATTACTGTAGCTTCATAGTAAGTCCTAAAGTTGGGTAACATCAGTCCTTCTACTTTGTTTTTCTCCTTCAATACTGTGTTGGCTATTCTGAGTCTTTTGCCTCTCCATATAAACTTTAGAATCAGTTTGTCAATATCCAAAAAATAAATTGCTGGTATTTTCATTGGGGTTGCATTGTATCTATAGATCAAGAACTGATATCTTGACAATATTGAGTCTTCTTGTCCATGAACAGGGACTATCTCTCCATTTATTTAGTTCTCCTTTGATTTCATTTATCAGAGTTTTGTAGTTTTCCTCATATAGATTTCACACATTTTTGTTCATGGTAAACTTTTGAGGAAGATAAACTTTCTTTTTGAAAGTTGGGTTCTTTGCATATCCTAGTAAGTATGAGATATGTGTTAGGTTAGAGAGGGAAGCCGATTATCTAGAATTTTGTAAACAGGAAGAAAAGTATACATCATCAGTTATTGAATTTTTAATTTTCTCCACACAATGCATAATATCAGAGAATTTTCTTTCACAGCACTTATGATAAATGGAATTATCCCTTTATTAGTTGTGTGGATATGGGGTTACCTTGCTAGATTTTAAGTTCCATGAGGGCAAGGATGATGTTGTTATATTCACCATGGTGTGGCTGGCATATAGTGCATACTCTGCAAATGTGAACAAAAGTGATATGTGCCATAAGAGAGGGGGAGGATCTCAAGTTCTATAGTGAGATCAGAGAAAACCTTTCAAAAAGTGGCAGGTAAAGTAGCTTTAAATGGTGGCCAATATTTTAGCATACAAATATGAAAGATTACATGGTGCTCAGTATAATTGTAGAATTGAGTACACTTTAGTGTATACTAGTCCTTTAAATATCGGAAATCTCCTTATAAGGCAGCTTCTAAATAATCTTTTTTTAAAAACTAGAATCAATAAGATCAGTTTACTCTAAAGTCTGTCTAGGGAAAGGGAAGTTTTCTCCATATGAAGGGTAACATATAGGAAGGGCTGCGAAGTCTTTAGCCACTGAAGGATGGAAAGAATTAAGCATTATTCCAAAAATGTTGGCTTAAAAGACCAGCAAGCACAATCTCATTTTGATAAAGAGACTGAGCAAGAGAAGAATTTAAATAAGAGATAAGAACCTCTGTTTCCATCTACCTGCAAAGTAATTGATGAAGCAGCAAACTTAGAGACAAATTGTAGGCACGAGACAGCATGCCATGTGGAAAGAGGTTTGGTATTAAACAGATTTTGGCTTTACCTTCAGCTTTACCACGAACTAGCTGGTAACTTGGGACATACTAGATAAACTTACTAAATCTCAGTTTCTTCTTTAGTAACATGAAGATAATACTCTGTAGGATTTTTATTATAAATAAATTAAAATAATATATGTAAAAGGGACTAGGACAGAATTTAAAACATAGTAGGTATTCAGGAAACACTTCTCTCCACCCTTTCTTTGTCTATTTTGTCTGCTTTAGGTCTTGAGCTTTGCTTTTTTCCAAGAAGTTACCTATTCCTTGGTACCACATAGGCTCTTTGTGTATTCCAAAAATTGGAAGCAAATATATAAATAGAATAACAATCCAATGAGTCTAATAGTAACATCAAATTAATCTACAGTATCAAGCCTTGAAAATTAGTTTGGAATATTCACTTCTGTAAAATGCTTAAAACATTTTATCCATTTAGTCTGCCTTCTATATTCTTTTATCAAATTAAAAGAGAATTAGAGGTCAAGTTTATAGCTCATATATAGATTACTGTGTATCAAATTCTCTATTCAAAGTTGATAAGTTCAGCCAGGTCATAGAGTGATGGAAGAGACCTTGCTGTGGGGGGTGACTGGAAGGACTATGGAAGTTAAATGGGACAGGAGCCAAACCATTTATCACTAGGTGCTGAGAAGCAGCATGTGACACTGTTCAGACTGCTGGGTTTATAGTCAGAAGAATTCTGCTTGAGCCCTAGGTCTCATGCTTATTAGCTTGGTCATCCTGAATAGGACCCACCTGAGCTCCCCAAAGAAAAATCTGGTTCTTGGATAGTGCTGACCCAAAGTAAATGCTTGGTCGATGTTTGTTGAATGAATAAATGTCACAGAAACTGACATTAATACTTAGTTTCCATGTATTTGTGCTGTGGTCCTCTATCGCTTCCCTTAAGCCCACAGACTATGTAAAATCAAACTTAGTTAAGTTAGTCCCCCCTATTTAGCCAGAAATATGTGTGTGCCTGTTATGCAATGAAAGTAGCTGGCCTAGAAGACTTGTCATCTTTAATGTTCCTTCATCATACAATCCCTCCATGGATTCATATATCACCTGTCAGGTAATCTTCTAGAGAAGCTTGACTATAGCAGTTTGTTCTGTGGTTTGGATGATGAATGAGATGGGTTAGATCATTTAATTCACTATATGGCACCTAAATGTTAAAGCTGAAGAAAAAGAATGTCTGACAAATTGTTTGTTGTCATTAGGTTTATTTTTCATATACCTTAGTTGGTTTCCCCCACCTCACTTATTGTCCAACACACAAAGCTAACTATTATAAAGAAGACAGTACTTAATGGATGCTAGACAAATGATAGTTGAAGCTGTCTGTTGCGTTACCCAATAAGTGAGAGCCAAATTATAATGTCATTAGATGGGATGCCTCAAGTTATTATAAAGTTGTGCTTCCCACAATTCCTTCCTTTATCCTCAGCATGGTTCTTCCTGGCATCTGTTTTCACTCATCAGCTTCATCGTTTTCGTAACAGCTGAGATCAAGCTTTGAATCTTCTGTTACACCAATGGTTAAATGCCCCCCAACCAATACCTAAAAACATATATTTGGGATCATACAATCATAAACTTTAAAAAACACTGTAGTTCACAGGGAGGTTGGATGTATATAACTATGGGTCCCCACTTACACTATCTCTGGTGCTATTTTCTCCAGGCACAAATTCTCTTCTTAGACTGTGCATTCTTATGTTCATTTAACAGCCAGTTTTTGGAATATTGACACTCAGTTAATAACTGAAGAATGAGTGAATGAATGAATGAATGAAAGTACATTCAAAAGTACAGATAGAAGCATACTAAATGCATGTCAGTGTAAAATATTTTGCTAATAAGTTGACTACAGAGAAAATGAATTCCACTTCTAGCACAGGGAAGTTAGGATTCCTTGGCATTTTTGTTTGCAGCAAACCAATTATCTTGATTATTTTTAAAAAATAGCTTCATGAGTTCACTTATTTTCTCAGACTTAAACAATACCTGGCAAACAGAGCTGTGGATTTATTTGTGTATTTGAACTACAAAAGAGTAAGCTTCATTCTTTTTTGGTATTAAGTAGAGCACCCAGCTGACTTAATCATTTGACTTAATGACAATACGTAGTATTTAATGTAATAATGACTGTTACACTGTCTTCTTAAATAGAGTTCAGAAAATGTACTAAGTAGCACATTTGAAGTGTTATCTTGCCATTTCACTGATATGAAAGCTCTGAAATTAGATGTATCTGTGTTCATATCCTGGTTTTACCAATTACAGAATGTGAGATAAACTACTTCAACTGTGTGCCTCAGTTTCTCCATCTTTTAAATGAGAATAAAAATAGTTTCATTGGAGAATTGTTATGAAATTTAGAACAGTCTGGCACTTAGTAAGGGTTCAACAGTGTTAGCTAATACTGTAGGGTTGACATTAGTCTTAGTCTTGTTATTTTCATAAGTGATAAAGCAGAAAGGATTAAAGGCTGCCAGTCTCCCTTGCACATCTGTCTTTAGGCCCAGCCTGGCCCCTAAACTAATACTGTTCAGAAGAAATATAATGAGAGCTGCATGTATAATTTAAAATTTTCAGTAGTAGCATTAAAAAAGCTAAAAAGAAACAGGTGCAATTAATTTTAATACTTCTTTTAATCACATATATCTAAAATATTATTATTAACATGTAATCAATATAAAAATAATGAGATGTCTTATGTTCTTTTTTTCCTACTGAAGCTTCAAAATCTGGTGTATATTATACACTTGTACCACATCTCAATATGAGAGCTAACTTTTGATTAGAAAGACTTGATTTAGATTACGTAAACTGACAATTGAAAAAGCAAACTCACATATCCATTGTTCCAAACATATTTAAAAGTTTTCCATTAAATTTAGTTTTTAAATTTAAATTTAATTTAAAACTCAGTTCCTCTGTCTCACTAGCCACACTTCAAGTTCTCAGTGGCCTCATATGGCTAATGCCTCCCAAGTTAGCAAAGTTCTCAGCAATCTCAAGATGGACATACCCAAGATCCTGCCACCCTACCCATTATGAAGCTGAGCTGCACTTCCAACTCCAGTGTTGGGAGCAGGATGGGACCAAAAGGAGAGGCTGAGTCCATGTGACATCCCAAACCTGCTCTAAAAGAGAAGATACAATAGTGAGGTTGGTAGTTAGGGGGTAAGTGACCCAAAGGGTATCCATAGAAACAGAAACTTTGGCCACTCATGACCATGCAGACTGCTTGGTTCTCTCTGTGTCCTTGTCTGCACTACCCACGCTTTCTGGTTTTTAATGGGCCTATTGACCTGTGACTAGAACTCTCAGGCAGGTATCACAAAACATATCAACACAGTTCTTTAGTAGTGGCCAATAAATATACATATTCAGCTTTGAGGTTGAGTTCCTCAGAACCGAGGTTCTCTGAATCAGTGGGTTTACTTGTTGGTTTATTTTTATTATATATGTTTCACTAAAAAAAATCTTATCTGACTTTACAACATAAAGCTTTTTTTTTTTTTTAAAAAATAGATTTACCACCAAGTTCACTTATTCCTTCAGGGACTGTTTAGTAAGTACCTACTTTGTTGCAGGCTCTCTGTTAAGTACTGAGAACATAACAGTGAACTGTAATAGACAAGCCTATGTCTTCATATAGCAGTATCTGGTGAGGTTACAGATTAGTAAATAGACAACTGCATCTCAAGGTGACACATCTTGGCAATAAGGGCAATAGAGGGGTTACAGGAGCAAAGAGGAAAAGGGGCTAAGCCTGAAGCAAGGCATTGGGGTGGGGGTATCAGAAAAGACTTTGGGGAGGAAATGATATCTAAATGGAGAGAGGAAGAATGATGAAGAATTATTCAGGGAAGAAATGTCAGGAAAAAAGGAATAGAATGTGGAAGGGCCTCGGGAAAAGGGAAAGAGAGGAATGTGCAAGGAAAATTCAGTGTGACTGAAATATCAGGATCAGGGCTGAGTCGGAGAGATTAGGCTGGGGAGGTTAGCCGTAGTCAGATTATCCAGAGGCCTGCAAGCACAATGGAGAGCTAGAGAATAACATAATCAAATTTGCATTTAAGAACCATCAGTCTGGCTGTGATGTGAAGATGGAGGTGAACAGGACAAGAGGCAAAGGGGCTTGGTTAGAGACCATCACACAGTAATGTAGGGCAAGAGATAAGGCTGGTCTGGATCAGTGCTTTAGCAGTGGGGATGGAGAGAAGTGGATGGACTGGAGAGAGATTTGGGAGGTAGAATTCACAGGATTCAGTAATAGATGAAGGGAGGTACAACAGAGTCAAGAACTGTGCCCAAGTTTCTGACTTGGTAGTATTTCCATTCATTGGGCCAGGGGGGAAAGAAGACTGAATGGTTTGGGGACAGTTCAGGTTTAGGCATGTTAAATTGAGATATCTTTAAGGTAAACTAGTACTAGTTTTCACTTGGCGGGTATAGCTGCAGGTTTAAAGCTCAGGTAAGAAATCAGACTGAAATGGGATTCTTGGAATTAGCATGTAGGGAGTAACTGAAACTGGTAACATGTGAGGACACCTAAGGAAACTGTATAGAAGAGGAAGAGATCAAAGGCCAGGATAAATCCCTATGGAATGCCAACCTTAATGGGACTGACAGAGGAAGCCAAGTGTGAAGAGGAGATGGGTAGCCAAATAGGTAGGTGGATATCAAGAACATAGCATGTCGAGAAAGTAAAAGGACAAAAGTATTTCAAGAACAAAAGAGTGCTTAATGGTGGCAGCAGTAACAAGATTGTTGGTGACCTTGGTGAAGTCAATTTCAGGGGTGTGGTGGGGACAGAAACCAGAATGCAGTGGGCTGATGAGAAAGTAGGATATGAGGAGAGTTGCATTCTTTGGCTTCCTGCCTAAATTTCTCATCTTAATTTTTGACAAAAATGCAGTGTAGGAAAGGAGAATATTGTTTCCTATGCACATGGCCAGAGCAACTCATAGTATCACATTTCTGACCTCAGTACTCCAATCTAGAGCAGTATTAGCAATTGCTCTGAGGTAGAGGTGCCAAGCCTTTGCTTAATCATTCTCTTATAAACAAACTGGAAGTGGAGAGATGTGAAGACTGATAATCTAGGTTCTTAGAAACCCCAGACTAGGAATGGAGAGTAGAAATGCTCAGTAGGGAAATTCCAAGTACTCACCCCCTCTCCTCACATTCCCTCCTTCCTGCTTTTGTGTTCTCCTTTTATTTTTCTTTATAAAATTCCCCGTTAAAATGCAAGGTCTTTGAAAGTTCTTAGCACCTCAATTAAAAGTTAAGTTTTATCAGCGTGATTGGGAGGTGGAATAGAGACTGAGGAGAAAAGGACAAGGGCAGAAGCAAATAGCTACAAAACCTGACTTTTGTTTACCTCACAATTTTTACTTAGTGCCGGCTGCCTTCCAGCCTCACTGCAATACCTGTCATACTCACTGAAAGTCACATGAGAGCCATTTCGGTCACATACTAAGTTACCCCCAGTTGCCATCCTGTGGACAGCATAAGTTTTGAAAGTACCAATCTGATGAATAGACACATTACAGGGATCATTCCTAAAAGACAATGTTTAATAATGGCAGATCTAGAAAAAACCTTGAGGTGCACTGACCATCTTTTTAAAACCACAATTCACCCAGAAGTGGATGGATGGATAGATGGATGGATGGATGGATGGATGATGGATGGATGGGTGGATGGTGAGAAGAAGAAAGGAAGGAAAGAAAGAAGGGCCTCAGAAGAGGTCCTGTGGTTATTGTTATTATTGTTAACCTTGTTTTAACATTAGAACATATTACATGCCATTCACTACATTTATGGTGGGAAAAGCACAGGTTTTGGAATAAGATGACTATTACCTTCTGACTTGTAATCTTAGGGAATTCACTTTCCCAAGTGGTATTATACTACACACATTATGGGGATGTTATAAGCATAAAAAATCTTTTACATAAGAGATCATGTATGTAAATTATGATGCCCTCTACATACATTAGTTATTATTCTGCATCTGCATACAATTTATCTTGCTAGAGGGAGGATTGACTGCATATAACCTATTGTGAACAAGTGTGAGAACTTTTAATACACTAATAGCCTTAGGCTTCAAATCCTGGAGAGCTTATTAGTGCTCATTAGTGCCCATGTAGTAAGTCCTCACTGACTCTTTTGAGCGTTTTGTATGCTGTAATACTCTTTTCATACTGTTTTCAGTTATTTTCCCCATACACTTCCCTCCAAAGTGCCCACTTTTCTCTCTTGTAAGCTCTTTCGTCCATGCTTAGCTCTTCCACTTGATAAAGTAAATAATTTTACCCACTCCCACCCACTGGCATACTTTTAATCGCTGCTAATACTTAGGCATAGTTTTATGCTTCTACTTCCTCTATAACAAACCTACTCCAAGTGCTAATTAGGACCAACCTGAACATACGTCAGCAGCCCTTTAACTGTTCTTTTTGAAACAGTTCCAGTCAGTCCTTTTAAATGAACTTTAGAAAAGAACTCAAATTAATTTGCTTCTCAATGTCCTATGGTTCAAACATTGGATTTCCTTTTTCCCATAGTGACTTCTGGTTAGCAATCAAAGAGCTGCTTTTCTGCATTATGATTTTAACTCAACTTCCTGGGAGTGGAAAGATTCAATCATTTCTTTAAAATCCATAATTACTTTTTGTCTTTACATTTTCAACTTCCCCAAAATGCTTTCCCTTCTCCTTGGCTCTACCTCCTGTTCCATTTAGGTTATCCTTTGAGGGTGATACTCCTTATGAAGAGTCTTACTAGAAAGTCGAAGATAGGAACATATCTGTGGGGCTTAAATTGTTCACACGGTCGGGACTGACTACAAAATATGTGGGTCCCAGTATAAAATGAAAATGCAGGGATCTTTGTTTATAAAATACTATTAAGAATTTCAAGACAAGAACAACATAACATTAAACCAGATGTGGAGCCTTCCTGAACCAGTGTCCTATGTAACTGGTCACACACCCATGAGGTCCTCTATATAACCATTGTGTGGTGACAGAAATTGATGGTCTTCTTCACTTTACATCTTAATCATGAACTTCACATTTTAAAATAAATACATGAATCTCCAATTGAGGTGTCCGGGGCAGCACTTCTGCACACATCCTCCAGCTGAGGCATTTGCATAGCCATTTCCCACTAGGAACCCTGGTCTGAAGGAGCAGCTGTGAGGCCTCTTCACATGGCTCCCTACAAGCAAGTGAAACTAGACTAAGTGCAAAGGAAGAAAAGGACATCAGAGAGCCCAGTAGTCTACGTGACCTGGTGGGAACCCTTGCCCAGGAGCTCCCTTGACTTGCATATGTCTGAATGGTGGAGTAGAAGGACGTGTGCTCACTCCCTCTTGCGAGAGCACCAGAATCACAACTAACTGCTGAACAGTCATCGACAGGAAGACACTGGAACTCACCAAAAAAGATACCCAACATCCAAAGACAAAGGAGAAGCCACAGTGTGATAGTAGGAGGGGTGCATTCACAATAAAATCAAATCCCATAACCGCTGGATGGGTGACTCACAAACTGGAGAACACTTATAGCACAGAAGTCCACCCACTGGATTGAAGGTTCTGAGCCCCACGTCAGGCTTCCCAACCTGGGGGTCTGACAACGGGAGGAGGAATTCCCAGAGAATCAGACTTTGAAGGCTACTGGGATTTGATTGCAAGACTTTGACAGGACTGGGGGGAAAAGAGACTCCACTCTTGGAGGGTGCACGCAAAGTAGTGTGAGCATTGGGACCCAGGGGAAGGAACAGTGACCCCAGGGGAGACTGAACCAGACCTATCTGCTTGTTTTGGAGGGTCTCCTGCAGAGGCAGGTGGTGGCTGTGGCTCATTGCGGGGGCAAGGACACTGGCAGCAGAAGTTCTGGGAAGTACTCCTTGGTGTGAGCTCTCCCAGAGTCCACCATTAGCCCCACCAAGGAGCCTGTGGGCTCCAGTGCTGGGTTGCCTCAGGCCAAACAACCAACAGGGAGGAAACTCAGCTCACCCATCAGCAGGCAAGCAGAATAAAGTTTTACTGAGCTCTGCCCACCAGAGCAACACCCAGCTGTACCCACCACCAGTCCCTCCCATCAGGAAGCTTGCACAAGCCTCTTAGATAGCCTCATCCATCAGAGGGGCAGACAGCAGAAGCAAGAGCTACAATCCTGCAGCCTGTGGAACAAAGACCACATTCACAGAAAGATAGACAAAATGAAAAGACAGAGGACTATGTACCAGATGAAGGAACAAGATAAAAACCCAGAAAAACAACTAAATGCAGTGGAGATAGGCAACCTTCCAGAAAAAGAATTCAGAGTAATGATACTGAAGATGATCCAGGACCTCGGAAAAACAATAGATACAAAGATCGAGAATATGCAAGAAATGATTAACAAAGACCTAGAAGAATTAAAGAACAAACAAACAGAGATGAACAATAAAATAACGGAAATGAAAAATACACTAGAAGGAATCAATAGCAGAATAACTGAGGCAAAAGAATGGATAAGACACCTGGAAGACAGAATGGTGGAATTCACTGCCGTGGAACAGAATAAAGAAAAAAGAATGAAAAGAAATGAAAATAGCTTAAGAGACCTCTGGGACCACATTAAACATATCAACATTTGCATTATAGGGGTCCCAAAAGGAGAAGAGAGAGAGAAAGGACCCAAGAAAATATTTGAAGAGATTATAGTCGAAAATTTCCCGAACGTGGGAAAGGAAATAGCCACCCAAGTCCAGTAAGTGCAGAGACTCCCAGGCAGGATAAACCCAAGGAGAAACACGCTGAGACACATAGTCATCAAATTGACAAAAATTAAAGACAAAGAAAAATTATTAAAAGCAACAAGGGAAAAATGACAAATAACATACAAGGGAACTCCCATAAGGTAAACAGCTGATGTCTCAGCAGAAACTCTACAAGCCAGAAGGGAATTGCACAATATATTTAAAGTGATGAAAGGGAAGAACCTACAACCAAGATTACTCTACCTGGCTCATTCAGATTCAACGGAGAAATCAAAAGCTTTACAGACAAGCAAAAGCTAAGAGAATTCAACACCACCAAACCAGCTCTACAACAAATGCTAAAGGAACCTCTCTAAGTGGGAAACGCAAGAGAAGAAAAGGAACTACAAAAACAAGCCCAAAACAATTAACAAAATGGTAAAAGGAACATACATATTGATAATTACCTTAAGTGTGAATGGATTAAATGCTCCAACCAAAAGACACAGGCTCGCTGAATGGATACAAAAACAAGACCCATATACATGCTGCTTACAGGAGACCCATTTCAGACCTAGGGACACATACAGACTGAAAGTGAGAGGATGGAAAAAGATATTCCATGCAAACATAAATCAGAAGAAAGCTGGAGTAGCAATACTCATATCAGATAAAATAGACTTTAAAATAAAGAATGTTACAAGAGACAAGGAAGGGCACTACATAATGATCAAGGGATCAATCCAAGAAGAAGATATAACAATTATATATGCACCCAACATAGGAGCACCTCAGTACATAAGGCAACTGCTAAGATCTATAAAAGAGGAAATTGACAGTAACACAATAATAGTGAGGGATTTTAACACCTCACACCAAAGGGCAGATCATCCACACAGAAAAATTAATAAGGAAACACAAGCTTTAAATGATACAATAGACCAGATAGATTTAATTGATATTTATAGGGCATTCCATCCAAAAACAGCAGATTACACTTTCTTCTCAAGTGCACATGGAACATTCTCCAGGATAGGTCACATCTTGGGTCGCAAATCAAGAAATTGAAATCATATCAAGCATCTTTTCAAACCACAGCACTATGAGATTAGAAATAAACTACAGGGGAAAAAATGTAAAAAAAACACAAACACGTGGAGGCTAAACAAGACATTCCTAAATAACCAAGAGATCACTGAAGAAATCAAAAAATTCCTAGAGACAAATGACAATGAAAACACGACAATCCAATACCTATGGATGCAGCAAAAGCAGTTCTAAGAGGGAAGTTTATAGCAATACACGCCTACCTCAAGAAACAAGAAAAAATCTCAAATAAGCCATCTAATCTTACACCTAAAGGAACTACAGAAAGAGGAACAAACAAAACCCCAAAGTTAGTAGAAGGAAAGAAATAAAGATCAGAGCAGAAATTAATGAAACAGAAACAAAGAAAACAATAGCAAAGATCAATAAAACTAAAAGCTGGTTCTTTGAGAAGATAAACAAAATTGATAAACCTTTAGCCAGACTCATCAAGAAAAAGAGGGAGAAGAGTCAAATCAATAAAATTAGAAACGAAAAAGGAGAAGTTTCAATGGACACCACAGAAATACAAAGCATCCTAAGAGACTACTACAGGCAACTCTATGCCAATACAATGTACAACCTGGAAGAAATGGACAAATTCTTAGAAAAGTATAACCTTCTAAGACTGAACCAGAAAGAAATAAAAAGCATGAACAGACGAATCACAAGTACTGAAATTGAAACTGTGATTAAAAATCTTCCAACAAACAAAAGTCCAGGACTGGCTGGCTTCACAGGTGAATTCTATCAAACATTTAGAGAAGAGCTAACACCCATCCTTCTCAAACTCTTCCAAAAATTGCAGCGGAAAGAACACTCCCAAACTCATTCTACGAGGCCACCATCACCCTGATACCAAAACCAGACAAAGATATTACAAGAAAAGAAAATTAAAGCCCAATATCACTGATGAATATAGATGCAAAAATTCTTAATAAAATACTAGCAAGCAGAATCCAACAACACATTAAAAGGATCATACACCATGATCAAATTGGATTTATCCCAGGGATGCAAGGATTCTTCAGTATATGCAAATCAATGTGATACACCATATTAACAAGTTGAAGGAGAAAAACCATATGATCATCTCAATAGATGCAGAAAAACCTTTTGACATAATTCAACACCCATTTATGATAAAAACTCTCCAGAAAGTGGGCATAGAGGGAATCTACCTCAATATAATGAAGGCCATATATGCCAAACCCACAGCAAACATCATTCTCAATGGTGAAAAACTGAAAGCATTTCCTCTAAGATCAGGAAAAAGACAAGAATGTTCACTGTCATCACTGTTATTCAACATAGATTTGAAAATCCTAGCCACGGCAATCAGAGAAGAAAAAGAAATAAAGGAATACAAATTGGAAAAGAAGTAAAACTGTCACTGTTTGCAGATGACATGATACTATACATAGAGAAGTCTGAAGATGCCACCAGAAAACTACTAGAGCTAATCAGTGAATTTGGTAAAGTTGCAGGATACAAAACTAATGCACAGAAATCTCTTGCATTCTTATACACTAACAATGAAATATCAGAAAGAGAAATTAAGGAAACAATCGCATTCACCATTGCAACAAAAAGAATAAAATACCTAGGAATAAACCTACCTAAAGAGGTAAAAATCTGTACTCAGAAAACTATAAGACACTGTTGAAAGAAATCAAAGATGACACAAACAGATGGAGAGATATATCATGTTCTTGGATTGGAAGAATCAATATTGTGAAAATGACTATACTACCCATAGCAATCAACAGATTCAACACAAGCCCTATCAAATTACCAGTGACATTTTTTACAGAACTAGAACAAAAACTCTTAAAATTTGTATAGAGACACAAACGACCCCAAATAGCCAAAGCAGTCTTGAGCGAAAAAAGTGGAGCTGGACGAATCAGACTCCCTGACTTCAGACTATACTACAAAGCTACAGTAATCAAGACAGTATGGTACTGGCACAAAAACAGAAATATAGATAAATGGAACATAGAAAGCCCAGAGATAAACCCATGTGCCTATGGTCAACTAATCTATGACAAAGGAGGCAAGGATATACAATGGAGAAAAGACAGTCTCTTCAATAAGTAGTGCTGGGAAAACTGGACAACTAAATGTAAAAGAATGAAATTAGAACACTTCCTAACACCATACGCAAAAGTAAACTCAAAATGGATTAGAGACCTAAATGTAAGAGCAGACACTATCAAACTCTTAGAGGAAGACATAGGAAGAACACTCTTGGACATAAATCACAGCAAGATCTTTTTTGATCCACCTCCTAGAGTAATAGAAATAGAAACAAAAATAAACAAATGGGACCTAATTAAACTTAAAAGCTTTTGCAAAGCAAAAGAAACTACAAACAAGATGAAAAGACAACCCTTAGAATAGGAGAAAATATTTGCAAACGAATCAATGGACAAAGGATTAATCTCCAAAATATATAAACAGCTCATGCAGCTCAATATTAAAAAAACAAACAACCCAGTGAAAAATTGGGCAGAAGGCCTTAATGTACATTTCTCCAAAGAAGACATACAGATGGCCAAGAAGCACATGAAAAACTGCTCACCATCACTAATTATTAGAGAAATGCAAATCAAAACTACAATGAGGTATCACCTCACACCAGTTAGAATGGACATCAGCAGAAAATCTATAAACAACAAATGCTGGAGAGGGTGTGGAGAAAAGGGAACCCTCTTGCACTGTTGGTGGGAATGTAGATTGATACAGCCACTATGGAGAACAGTTTGGAGGTTCCTTAAAAAACTAAAATTAGAATTACAATATGACCCAGCAATCCCACTACTGGGCATATACCCAGAGAAAACCATAATTCAAAAGACACATGCACCCAATGTTCATTGCAGCACTGTTTATAATAGCCAGGTCATGGAAGCAACCTAAATACCCATCGACAGACATATGGATAAAGAAGTGGTACGTATATACAATGGAATATTACTCACCCATAAAAAGGAACAAAACTGAGTCATTTGTAGAGATGTGGATGGATCTAGAGAGTGTCATACAGAGTGAAGTAAGTCAGAAAGAGAAAAACAAATATCGTATATTAACGCATATATATGGAATCTAGAAAAATGGTACAGGTGAACCTGTTTGCAAGGAAGAAATAGAGACACAGATGTAGAGAACAAACGTATGGACACCAAGGGGAGAAAGTGGCGGGGGGGGGGGGCAGTGGTGTGATGAATTGGGAGATTGGGATTGACATATATACACTGATATGTATAAAATAGATAGCTAATAAGAACATGCTGTATAAAAAATAAATAAAATTCAAAAAATAAAATAAATACATGCTTTTGATCATCTCTGTAATAAGTTCCTATTAGATATGAAACTCTTAATCTATTTGGCAACTTTTAGTAACTCAGTTATTTTACTTTTATGTGAATTTTCTGACACCCTTTATTTTAGTCAATGCCTACCTTAGCTTTGGGTTGTAAGACTAATTTGGACATTTCAGGGAAATTGAAATCTCAAATAGTCATACTTTAATGATGGCATTAAACCAGAAATTGCATTTATTGCAGTTTCATTTGTTAACACAAGTACATTTGTAGTGTTGAGAGCTTTTAAAGTCCAAAAACACTAGAGAGGCATAAACATGAAAGCGTATGCAGTCTGGTAAAACCCTGGAAGTATCTCATGCATGTTTGGGGGCAATCTATGGTATCTCAATTGATTGTAAAATATATTTAATGCTAAATTTGATGGCATCGTTACAGTGCCTTGTGTTCTTACATGCGTATTTTCAGACCTCCTCCTCCTCCACCTGGGCTAGCCACCACTTATCGCTGCAGGAAGCTGAGTTTCTACGCTTATCTACTAGGCTAGGGGAGAACGAGTGGTGTTGATTTTGCTGTATGTGGCCTATTATCTTGACCTTTATGATGGATCCAGCCGTGGCGGGATCAGGAAGCCAAGTCTCCCTCCTGTTTACATCTCCTTCGAGGGAGCGTAGCACATTGCAGTCATGTCAGTTTGTGGTCTTATTTTTCACTCCCCAGCAATGCACATCTTGAGACACTGTGATTAGCATCCCTAATTCCTAAAAATTGACTTGCCTTGTTATAACTAGGGAGCTATCGCCTAAAAATACTTCACCTACTGTTCAGAAGGTGTTCACCTACTGTTCAGCATATTATTTTAGTGCCCTGGGGATAGGAAAAGTTTTCAACACACCAGTGCATGGATTAGTTTTATTTTAAAGTATTTGAAGTGTTTTCGATACCTTAGCTAAGAATGATCCAAGTTCAGTGGCCTACCAAGAGTCTTTAAAAATGTGCTCTGAGTCCTTACCTGACAACCATGTATAAAAATGCCTGCATTCTGTTAGCATATTTGGACATCAAGACCTACCTCCTCTATATGTCAGAGAAATTAAGGTACCTTCTGCATCAACCAAACACAAAGGGTGATTTCGTTGGGATAAATAGCTTTCTCTTTGAATAGGACTTCTGACTGAATCATCTAATCATATGTCTATTGAATAGCATGTGCACTTTTCCTTTTTTCATATCCCTGTCCACTGAGCAAATAAAGGCATTTCTCTTTTTTATTAATTGGGGTATTCATAATTGCCTGTATAATTTTTGAGAGATACAAATTTTTTGATTCACTTAGAGTCAGGTTAAAGTTACATCTCTGTGAGACTAAAAGAGCATCATCAAATGATGCTTCAAATGATCTCTATTCACCAGCTTCATTAACCATTGACTGACTTAGCCAGTCAGATCAGTTTATATGTTCAGACACAGTCTGAGTCAAACAGCTACTGTGAATAGGTTTGATTTTTTTTTTCAAACCATTGAATTAACTGACTAAACTAACTGGACTTTTCAGTGGTAATCTGGAGACGGTATATTTTCTGTTTCATGTATAATCCTGTGCAAAGACACCACACATCCAGAGCATATGAAAAATGCATGTACTTTTATTTTTTCATGGTTCTTCACCTGGATAGGAAAGGGTGACATACTGTCCTGTCCCCTCAGTAGCCACAGCATTGATGAGAGCTGGTATCAGAGAGTTTCCATCCTCATTCATGATTGTGACTCCCCTTTCCAAGTCTCATTTTTCAGAGGGAGAAACTGAGACAACTATACTAATAAGTCAAAGAACTTAGTCAAATAGCTGTTTTGCTTCTGTGGGTTCCTAAGGTATTCTCTGACCTTGTTAATGACTGCTCACAGAGCAGATGCACGGCTATTCAACCTAATCCCACAGAGTTATTTTGCCAGTTATTGCTTGAATACCAGGCTACTGTCCCCCTGTTGGTACCTACAACTCTTCGTCATTTCGTGTAGAGTTCATCATCTATGTAAAGCTCTTAAATGATACAGTTAAAGAAGTCAGGTGTCTAGGGTTTAGCATTTCCAAGTCATAGGTTATTACTCTTTCTCTATAGACATGTGACTGGTGCATGTTGGTTAGAGAATAGTGATAAACTAGATAAAACCATGTACTTAAAATGTCAGTTATTGTGATTACATTACTTGGGGTTTGATTGAAGAAGAAACCTCTTAGTAAGACCCTGAACTGCTGACAAAAATACAGCAATGAAGTCAAAACACTGGCAGCTCACTGCATAAAAGTAAGTAATAATATACAGCAAGGTTTCTCAGCCTCAGAACTATTGACTTTTTAGAATGGGTCATACTTTGTTGTGATGGGCGGATCTGTGCATTATGGAATGTTCAGCAGCATCCCTGTTCTCTACCCAATAGATGTCAGTAGTTCACCCTCTCCCAATTGTAACAATTAAAAATGTCTCCAGACATTGCCAGTTGTCTTGTGGGGGCAAAATTATCTTCACTTGAGAACCATTGGTATAGAGCTTTCCAATATGAAAAGCACTTTGATCTTCTCAATAATTCTGTTAGAGATTTTCTTAATCCTTATTTTACAAAAGAGGAAACCGAGGCTCAGAAAAGTAAAGTTACTTGCCTAAAGTCTCACAAGTAGTATGTGATGGAGATGGAATTCAAGCTCAGACAGGTCTTCTGAAGCCATATTGGGTGTTCTCTTTATTACACAAGTAAAAAAAAGATATTGTATCATTCTGAATTGGACTACATCTACTTTCTTCCTCTGTTTCTTCTTCTGTTCTGTTGGGTTTCCTGGGCTTTACATTAATAGAATTGAACCAGAATTATTCTCAATGTCCGAAGGGGCACTTAATGTTCAGTCTTTTAGTAGGACATCAGTTTCTCACTTGGTCTTTAGTCCCAGTAGCCCCAGCATTTGATATGTTGACCAGAGTAAATCAGGTTACTGTTGAGAGCTGTATAACTTTTTTTAGAAATCATCTTAGATTTTAGTAAGATGAAGGAACAGTTTTACTTCAGTAAGGTTGTAGATCTAGATTTCTCTTCAACTTAAACTTTCTTAATGCTTCAAGTCCACATTAACGATTCACGCTCAAAGGTTGGTTGATTTAAAAATGGATTTTTTTATGTCAAAATTTCTGGCCAGTCAAGAAGAGAAAAATTTTAAAAATATCCTCAGGTGCAAATAAATTCCTTTAAGAACCAACTTCATACTGGTCTGTGTTGGCACATTGAGACATATTCCATGACGACTGAGTACCAAGGCTAGTATTCAAATATTTATGCTTCACCAAAATGAAACCTTTCTTACAATACCAGAAATAAAATGCAGCATCTCTTTGTCATCAGACAAAATAATTTAGTCAAATAAATAAATGGTCAGTAGCCTCTAAGATTTGTTTAAGTTCAAAGGTTCATTCATGATAGAACCTCTATTTAGGCCTACAGTACAGCAAGACAACACTGTAGTAACAGAATTGTGATCTACTCATCGAACATTTCAATAAAGAGACTGAGGAGACTGTTCTGATTTCCTCTGTTAAAAAGGAAGATGGGGCTTCCCTGGTGGCGCAGTGGTTGAGAGTCAGCCTACCGATGCAGGGGACACGGGTTCGTGCCCCGGTCCGGGAAGATCCCACATGCCGCGGAGCAGCTGGGCCTGTGAGCCATGGCTGCTGAGCCTGCGCGTCCGGAGCCTGTGCTCGGCAACAGGAGAGGCCACAACAGTGAGAGGCCCAAGTACCGCAAAAAAATAAATAAATAAAAAATAAATAAAAAGGAAGATGGACAGTATGAACCTGCCAGTCACACAAAGAAAGCATAGAGCTTCTGCTTTCAGATGCTAGTGGCATTTATAAGGCATATAAGGCATACAGAATAAGAGCAGTTTGGTGGTTTCTCAAAATGTTAAACATAGAATTGCTATATGACCCAGCAGTTCCCCTCCTGGATATATATCCAAAAGAACTGAAAACAGCGATTCAAACAAATACTTGTATGCAAAAGTTCATAACAGCATTATTCACAATAGACAAAAGGTGGGAAAAATCCAAGTATCCATCAACAGATGAACGGATAAACAAAACGTGGCATATACAAATAATGGAATATTATTTAGCCATAAAAAAGGAATGATGGGCCCCCCGAGAGCCGAGGGCTGTTGGCAGCCAAGGTCTGTCAGCGCCTGTCTCCTTACTGGCTTGTTTACTACCATGCCGCTGTACGAGGGCCTGGGGAGTGGCAGAGAGAAAACGGCGGTCATGATAGACCTGGGAGAGGCTTTTACCAAGTGTGGATTTGCTGGAGAAACTGGTCCAAGATGCATAATTCCTAGTGTGATAAAAAAAAAAAAAAGCTGGCATGCCTAAGCCTATCAAAGTTGTACAATATAATATCAATACAGAAGAATTATATTCCTACCTAAAGGAATTCATCCACATACTGTATTTCAGGCATCTATTGGTGAATCCCAGAGACCGCAGAGTTGTGGTTATTGAGTCGGTATTATGTCCTTCCTACTTCAGAGAGACACTCACTCGTGTTCTTTTCAAGTATTTTGAGGTTCCATCTGTCTTGCTTGCTCCAAGTCATCTAATGGCTCTTCTTAAACTTGGGATAAACTCTGCCATGGTCCTGGATTGTGGATATAGAGAAAGCTTGGTGTTACCTATATATGAAGGAATCCCAGTACTAAATTGTTGGGGAGCACTCCCCCTAGGAGGAAAAGCTCTTCACAAGGAGTTGGAAACTCAACTATTGGAACAATGTACTGTTGACACAGGGGCTGCTAAAGAACAGAGCCTTCCCTCTGTGATGGGTTCAATTCAAGAAGGTATCTTGGAGGACATTAAAGTGCACACTTGCTTTGTTAGTGATCTGAAGCGTGGACTAAAAATCCAAGCAGCAAAATTTAATATTGATGGGAATACTGAGCGTCCCTCACCACCCCCAAATGTTGACTACCCGTTAGATGGAGAGAAGATTTTACATGTCCTTGGATCAATCAGAGATTCGGTTGTGGAAATCCTTTTTGAGCAAGATAATGAAGAGAAATCAGTTGCCACTTTAATATTGGATTCCCTTATGCAGTGCCCAATAGACACTAGGAAGCAACTAGCAGAGAATTTGGTAGACATAGGTGGCACGTCTGTGTTGCCAGGATTCCTCCACAGACTACTTGCAGAAATAAGGTATTTGGTAGAAAAACCAAAATATAAAAAACACTTAGCACCAAGACATTCTGAATGCATACTCCACCTGCAAAGACTAATTGTGTAGCCTGGAGGAGCTATTTTTGGAGCACTGCAAGACATACTTGGGAGCCGTTCACTCTCAAAGGAGTATTATAACCAGACAGGCCATATACCTGATCGGTGTTCTCTTAATAACCCACCGTTGGAAATGATGTTTGATGTCGGGAAGGCTCAACCACCTCTGATGAAGAGAGCATTTTCCACTGAGAAATGAAAGTTTGATTAAAGTTCAACTTTGCTTCATTTCAAACATCTCATCAATTACAAGCAAACGGTACAAAGTATATACGATGGTGTTAGAGACAACTTAAGTAGAAGTGAAAGCGTTTCTGTAATTATACTTCACATTAGTATTTAACCATTTTGCCTTTGGTGTAATGGTAGAATGGTAGCTGATGCTTATTGAAATTAGTTGTATTTATATCAATAAAATATAGAAAAGCAGTTAATTTTGGAAGTTGGTAACATAGTTCATTTTTCAAAAAGAATAAAAACATTGTCCCTCCACAATTCACATAATCTGTCCTGGGCACAGGAGACTTCATTAATTTCATTGTGTTCAACAATTATTGTATTTAAAGAATAATGTAACCATTTCCAGTTATTTCAAATATTAACATAGTTCTATGTCTTAAAATCCTTTTGTTTTGATGTTTGTGTCCATGTTATAATAATGCTACTTTTGGGCTGAGAATGTTGGGTAGCATAGTTAAGCATTTGGTAAGGAAAATGGGGAAATGTTCAATTTTAACTTTAAAAGACCTATAATAACAAATCAAAAATTAAGAAAATGGGAATAGGAACATATATATCGATAATTACCTTAAATGTAAATGGATTAAATGCTCCCACCAAAAGACACAGACTGGCTGAATGGATACAAAAACAAGACCCATATATATGCTGTCTACAAGAGACCCACTTCAGACCTAGAGGCACATACAGACTGAAAGTGAGGGGATGGAAAAAGATATTCCATGCAAATGGAAACCAAAAGAAAGCTGGAGTAGCAATTCTCATATCAGACAAAATAGACTTTAAAACAAAGACTATTAGAAGAGACAAAGAATGACACTACATAATGATCAAGGGATCTATCCCAGAAGAAGATATAACAATTGTAAATATTTATGCACCCAACATAGGAGCACCTCAATATATAAGGCAAATACTAACAGCCATAAAAAGGGAAATCGACAGTAACACATTCATAGTAGGGGACTTTAACACCCCACTTTCACCAGTGGACAGATAATCCAAAATGAAAATACATAAGGAAACACAAACTTTAAATGATACATTAAACAAGATGGACTTAATTGATATTTATAGGACATTCCATCCAAAAACAACAAGATACACTTTTTTCTCAGGTGCTTATGGAACATTCCCCAGGGTAGATCATATCCTGGGTCACAAATCAAGCCTTGGTAAATTTAAGAAAACTGCAATTGTATCAAGTATCTTTTCCGACCACACACTATGAGAGTAGATATCAATTACAGGAAAAGATCTGTAAAAAATACAAACACGTGGAGACTAAACAATACACTACTTAATAACGAAGTGATCACTGAAGAAATCAAAGAGGAAAAGAAAAAATACCTAGAAACAAATGACAATGGAGACACGATGACCCAAAACCTATGGGATGCAGCAAAAGCAGTTCTAAGAGGGAAGTTTATAACAATACAATCCTACCTTAAGAAACAGGAAACATCTCGAATAAACATCCTAACCTTGTACCTAAAGCAATTAGAGAAAGAAGAACAAAAAAACCCCAAAGTTAGCAGGAAAGAAATCATAAAGGTCAGATCAGAAATAAATGAAAAAGAAATGAAGGAAACGATAGCAAAGATCAATAAAACTAAAAGCTGGTTCCTTGAGAACATAAACAAAATTGATAAACCATTAGCCAGACTCATCAAGAAAAAAAGAGAGAAGACTCAAATCAATAGAATTAGAAATGAAAAAGAAGTAACAACTGACACTGCAGAAATACAAAAGATCATGAGAGATTACTACAAGCAACTCTATGCCAATAAATTGGACAACCTGGAAGAAATGGACAAATTCTTAGAAATGCACAACCTGCCAAGACTGAATCAGGAAGAAACAGAAAATATGAACAGACCAATCACAAGCACTGAAATTAGAAATGTGATTAAAAATATTCCAACAACAAAAGCCCAGGACCAGATGGCTTCACAGGTGAATTCTATCAAACATTTAGAGAAGAGCTAACACCTATCCTTCTCAAACTCTTCCAAAATATAGCAGAGGGAGGAACACTCCCAAACTCATTCTACGAGGCCACCATCACCCTGATACAAAAACCAGACAAGGATGTCACAAAGAAAGAAAACTACAGGCCAATATCACTGATGAACATAGATGCAAAACTCCTCAACAAAATTCTAGCAAACAGAATCCAATAGCACATTAAACGGATCATACATCATGATCAAGTGGGGTTTATTCCAGGAATGCAAGGATTCTTCAATATACGCAAATCAATCAATGTGATACACCATATTAACAAATTGAAGGAGAAAAACCATATGATCATCTCAATAGATGCAGAGAAAGCTTTCGACAAAATTCAACACCCATTTATGATAAAAACCCTGCAGAAAGTAGGCATCGAGGGAACTTTCCTCAACATAGTAAAGGCCATATATGACAAACCCACAGCCAACATCGTCCTCAATGGTGAAAAACTGAAAGCATTTCCACTAAGATCAGGAACAAGACAAGGTTGCCCACTCTCACCATTCTTATTCAACATAGTTTTGGAAGTCTTAGCCACAGCAATCAGAGAAGAAAAGGAAATAAAAGGAATACAAATCAGAAAAGAAGAAGTAAAGCTATCACTGTTTGCAGATGACATGATACTGTACATAGAGAATCCCAAGGATGCTACCAGAAAACTACTAGAGCTAACCAATGAGTTTGGTAAAGTGGCAGGATACAAAATTAATGCTCAGAAATCTCTAGCATTGCTATACACTAATGACGAAAAATCTGAAAGTGAAATCAAGAAAACACTCCCATTTACCATTGCAACAGAAAGAATAAAATATCTAGGAATAAACCTACCTAAGGAGACAAAAGACCTGTATGCAGAAAATTATAAGATGATGATGAAAGAAATTGAACATGATACAAATTGATGGAGAGATATACCGTGTTCTTGGATTGGAAGAATCAACATTGTGAAAATGACTCTACTACCCAAAGCAATCTACAGATTCAATGCAATCCCTATCAAACTACCACTGCCATTTTTCACAGAACTAGAACAAAAAATTTCACAATTTGTATGGAAACACAAAAGACCCTGAACAGCCAAAGCAATCTTGAGAACGAAAAACGGAGCTGGAGGAATCAGGCTCTCTGACTTCAGACTCTACTACAAAGCTACAGTAATCAAGACAGTATGGTACTGGCACAAAAACAGAAAGATAGATCAATGGAACAGGATAGAAAGCCCAGAGATAAACCCACGCACATATGGTCACCTTATCTTTGATAAAGGAGGCAGGAATGTACAGTGGAGAAAGGACAGCCTCTTCAGTAAGTGGTGCTGGGAAAAGTGGACAGCTACATGTAAAAGTATGAGATTAGATCACTCCCTAACACCATACACAAAAATAAGCTCAAAATGGATTAAAGACCTAAATGTAAGTCCAGAAACTATCAAACTCTTAGAGGAAAACATAGGTAGAACAGTCTATGACATAAATCACAGCAAGATCATTTTGGACCCACCTCCTAGAGAAATGGAAATAAAAACAAAAATAAACAAATGGGACCTAATGAAACTTCAAAGCTTTTGCACAGCAAAGGAAACCATAAACAAGACCGAAAGACAACCCTCAGAATGGGAGAAAGTATTTGCAAATGAAGCAACTGACAAAGGATTAATCTCCAAAATTTATAAGCAGCTCATGCAGCTCAATAACAAAAAAACAAACAACCCAATACAAAAATGGGCAGAAATCCTAAATAGACATTTCTCCAAAGAAGATATACAGACTGCTAACAAACACATGAAAGAATGCTCTACATCATTAATCAGTAGAGAAATGCAAATCAAAACTACAATGAGATATCATCTCACACTAGTCAGAATGGCCATCATCAAAAAATCTAGTAACAATAAATGCTGGAGAGGGTGTGGAGAAAAGGGAGCCCTCCTACACTGTTGGTGGGAATGTAAATTGGTACAGCCTCTATAGAGAACAGTATGGAGGTTCCTTAAACAACTAAAAATAGAGATACCATACGACTCAGCAATCCTACTCCTGGGCATATATCCAGAGAAAACCATAATTCAAAATGATACATGCACCCCAGTGTTCATTGCAGCACTGTTTACAATAGCCAGGATATGGAAGCAACCTAGATGCCCATTGACAGAGGAATGGGTATAGAAGATGTGGTACATAAATAGAAAAAAAAGAAAAAAGGAATGATGTTCTGATACATGCTAGAACGTGAATGTATCTTAGAAACATGCTTAGTGAAAATAAGCCAGACACCAAAAGGCAAATATTGTTTGATTCCTTGCATATATAGAAGTGTCTGGAATAGGTAAATTCATAGAGACAGAAAGTAGATTAGAGGTTACCAGGGACTAGGGGAGGAAAGAAGGGGGACTTATTTCTTCTTCTTTTTTTTTTTTTTTTTGCGGTATGCGGGCCTTTCACTGTTGTGGCCTCTCCAGTTGCAGAGCATAGTCATCCAGACGCGCAGGCTCAGCAGCCATTGGCTCACGGGCCCAGCCGCTTTGCGGCATGTGGGATCTTCCCGGACCGGGGCACGAACCTGCGTCCCCTGCGTCGGCAGGCGGACTCCCAACCACTGCGCCACCAGGGAAGCCCGGGACTTATTTCTTAATGGGTACAAAGTTTATGTTTGGGATGATGAAAAACTTTTGGAACTAGGTAGTAGTGATGGTTGCACAACGTTCTGAATATAATTAATGCCAATGAATTAAACACTTAAACATGGTGAACATGGCAAATTTTATGTATATTTACCACAAAAAAAACTAAAGGAAATATTTTATCTTATATGATGGATTAAAGGCTGACATCCCTAGTGCACAAACTGATTTGAAAACCATAAGGAGGGGCTTCCCTGGTGGCGCAGTGGTTGGGAGTCCACCTGCTGATGCAGGGAACGCGGGTTCGTGCCCCGGTTCGGGAAGATCCCACATGCTGCGGAGTGGCTACGCCCATGAGCTATGGCTGCTGAGCCTGCGCGTCTGGAGCCTGTGCTCTGCAACGGGAGAGGCCACAACAGTGAGAGGCCCACGTACCACCAAAAAAAAAAAAAAAAAAAAAAAAAACCCATAAGGAATAGCTCAATATCTCATCAAAAAATGGACAAAGGAAACAAATAGGCAATTTACAGAAGAAATCTTAATGACCAATAAATATATAAAAATATGGTAATATGATCATACTTGCTTGCAATAAAATAAAGAAAAATAAGATGTAAGTGGGGTGTACAAGTCCCCAACGATATTGTATTGCTGTCAATTTCTCATATGAAAAAAAGGAGGTAGTGGGCACTATGAAATCAAAAGATACAGAGTGGATGAGTGGATTAAGAAACAGGGCCCAGCTATACGCTGCCTACAAGAGACTCACTTCAGAAGTAAGGACACATAGAGACTGAAAAATGAAGTGATGGAAAAAGATACTCTGTGCAAGTGGAAACAAAAAGAAGCTGGTTTAGTCATCTCATATCAGGCAAAATAGACCTTAAAACAAAGATTATAATGAAAAACAAAGAAGGGTGTTACCTAATGATAAAGGAGTCAATCCATCAAGATATAACATTTATAAATATATATGCACCCAACTTAGGAACACCAAAAAATATAAAACAAATATTAAAAGACCTAAAGGGAGAAATTGACAGCAATACAATATTGCTGGGGACTTGTACACCCCACTTACATCAATGGCTAGATCATCCAGACAGAAAATCAATAAGGACACATCAGCCTTAACTGAGAGCACCTTAAATGACATGTTAGACCAAATAAACTTAAGAGATATATACAGAATATTTCATCCAAAAGCGGCAGAATACACATTCTTCTCAAATGTACATGGAACATTCTCTGGGATAGAGCATAAGATAGGCCACAAAAGTCTCAATAAATTTTATTTTATTTTTTAAATATTTATTTGGTTGCACCAGGTCTTAGTTGTGGCAGGCAGGCTCCTTAGTTGTGGCTCGCCAGCTCCTTAGTTGCGGCATGCAGGCTCCTTAGTCGTGGCATGCGAACTCTTAGTTGTTGCATGCATGTGGGATCTAGTTCCCTGACCAGGGATTGAACCCAGGCCCCCTGTATTGGGAGCATGGAATCTTATCCACTGTACCACCAGGGAAGTCCCTCAATAAATTTAAAAGACTGAAATTCTATCAAGCATCACCTCTAAACCACAATGGTATGAAACTAGATATCAATTACAAAAATAAAACTGGAAAAATCACACATGTGTGGAGATTAAACAACATGCTACTAAATAAGCAATGTATCATTAAAGAATCCAAAAAGAAATTTTAAAATACAGATAGACAAATGAAGACAGAAATAAAATATACCAAAGTTGATGGGATGCAGCAAAAGTGGTTCTAAAAAGGAAGTGTATATCAATACAGGCCTAACTCAAGAAACAAGAAAAATCTCAAACAATCTAACTTCACACCTAGAGGTACTAGAAAAAGAAGAACAAATGAAGTCCAAAATTAGTGGAAGAAAGGAAATGCTAAAGATCAGAGTAGAAAATATGAAATAGAGACTAAAAAAGGAAGAGAAAAGATCAATGAAACTATGCTGGTTCTTTGAAAAGAAACCAAAGTGACCAGCCTTTAGCAATACTGACCAAAATAAAAAGAGGGCTCAAGTAAACAAAATAAGAAAGGAAAGAGAAGTTACAACTGATACCAAAGAAATATGAAGGATCATGAGACTACTGTGAACAATCTTATGCCAGCAAATTGGACAACCTAGAATAAAAATCGATAAATTTCTTGAAACATACAATCTTCCAAGACTGAATCATAAAAAAAAAATAGAAAATCTGAATAGACTGACTACTAGTAAAAAGATTGAATCAGTACTCAAAAACCCTCCAACAACCAAAAGTCCAGGACCAGACGGTTTCACTGTTGAATTCTACCAAACACTCCAAGAAGACTTACTACCTATCCTTCAAAAACTGTTCCAAAAGTTTAAAGAGGAAGGAACACTTCCAAACTTCTTTTATAAGGCCAGTATTATTCTGATACTAAAACCAGACAATGACACCACAAAAAAAGAAAATCACAGGTCAATATCCATAATGAACATAGATACAAAAATCCTCAACAAAAAATTAACTTACCAAATTCAATAATACATTAGGACATATATCGTGATCAAGTGGGATTTATTCCAGGGTAGCAAGTATGGTTCAGTATCCACAAATCAATCAACATGATAAACCACATTAACAAAGTAAAGGATAAAAATCATTTAATTATCTCAATAGATGCAGAAAAGCATTTGACATAATTCAGCATCTGTCTATGATAAAAACTCTTAACAAAGTATATACACAGGGAACATACTTCAGGTAATAAAGGCCATATATGAGAAACCCACAGGTAACATCATGTGAAAAGCTGAAGCCTCTTCCTCTGAGATTAGGCACAAAACAGGATGCCCAGTATTGTCACTTTTATTAAACATTGTATTGGCACAGCAATTAGGAAAAAGAAATATAGTGAAATTGGAAAGAAAGAAGTAAAACTGTCACTGTTTGCAAATGACAAGATACTTTATATAGAATACTCTAAAGACTCCACCAAAAAACTGTTAGAACTAATAAACAAATTCAGTAATGTTGCAGGATACAAAATATACAAAAATTTGTTGCATTTTTGTACACTAACAATGAACTATCCAAAAGAAAAATTAAGAAAATCATCCCATTTACAATTGCATCAGAAAGAATAAAATGCCTAGAAATAAATTTAACCAATGATATGAAAGACTTGTACACTGAAAACTATAAGACACTGATGAAATTGAAGAAGAGGTACAGCTTCAAGTGAAGTGAAACTGAGATGAAACAAACAGAAAATTGTGGAGGTTTTGTTTGGAGGAAGGTGGAATCAAGATGGTGGAGTAGGAAGACCCTGAGTTCACCTTCCCCCACAAACACATCAAACTATATAGAGAGCAGTTCTCTCTGAGAATGACAGGAAGACTAGCAGAACAGCTCTACAACCAAGATTATAAAGAAAGAACCACATGGAGTCTGGTAGGAGAGGAGGAGTGATCTAGTCAAGACACACAACCCTGGTGGGTGACCCAGAAAAGGAGGGGGATACCACAGTCTCTGGGATCCTCCCTAGGGGTGAGGGGCTCAAGCCCCATATTGGGTACCTCGGTCATGGAATCCAGCACTGGGAAGATTAGCCCCCTTTGCTGATTCGAAAACCAGTGGAGCTTACCAGAGGGCTATGGGAAATTGAGACTCTGGTCTTCAAAAGCACACACACAGAATTGCTTGCTCCCAGTCCCAGTGCAGAGGCAGCAGATTGAAAACTACCTAGTGCCCTGGCCAGCTTCCAGGACCACCCCAACATCCCTCCCTCACCTCCTCAGCCTGCACTGGGCTCCTGCTTTTGCACTTTTGCTCCACTCTACTCCCAGCCAGGTGGAGAACACCATGGCATACACTAGGGAGAAGCAAAACTAGCTCAGAACTGTGGCTCCAGCCCCATGGGCCCTGGCCCCGCCCCCAACCAACATAGAGATCACCACCACCCTGGAAAGAAGGCCAACTCCCCAAGGGCTCCTGATATAGCCCCTCAGGCCCCATCCATGCCCCCAACAGGGTAGCAACTATCATCTTGCCTGGGAGAAGCCCTGGCTTGTACCAGGCTCCAGTTCTAGCCTCTCTGACTCCAGCCCTATCCTCCAACAAGGTGACATCCACCAGCACGCCCTGAGAGAAGAATAGAGGGACACAGTGACAACTTCAGCAAAGAACTAGAAAATATAAAAAAAGAACCAATCAGAGCTGAGAATATAATAACTGAAATGAAGAATACACTGGAAGGAATTAACAGCAGATTAGGTGACATGGAAGAATGCATAAGCTACCTGTAAGACAGAATAGTGGAAATCACTAAATCAGAACACTAAAAAAGTAATAAGGATAGTTTAAGGGACCTCTGGGACAACATCAAGCATACTAACATTCAAATTATAGGGGTCCCAGAAGGACAAGAGAGAGAGAAAGGGCCAGAAAAATGTATTTGATGAAATTATGACTGAAAACATTCTTAATCTGAAGACGGAAATAGATATCCAGGTACAGGAATCACAGAGAGTCCCAAACAAGATGAACCCAAAGAGACCCATACCAAGACATATCATAACTAAAGTGGCAAAATTTAAAAATAAAGTGAGAATTCTAAAGGCAGCAAGAGAAAAACAAAGAGTCACATATAAGGGAACCCCCATAAGGCTATCAAGTGATTTTTTTCTGTAGAAATTTTTCAGGTCAGAAGGGAGTGGCAAGATAAATTTAAACTGCTAAAAGGAAAAAACTTACAACCAAGGATACTCTACCCAGCAAGGCTATCATTCAGTTTGAAGGAGAAATGAGAAGCACAGTCTGTTCAGATTTTCTATTTATTCCTGATTCAGTCTTGGAAGGCTGTGTGTTTCTAGGAATTTATCCATTTCTTCTAAGTTGTCCAATTGTTGCCATATAGTTCTTCATAATATTCTCTTATGGTTGTTTGTATTTCTGTGATATTGATTGTAATGGCTCTTTCATTTTTAATTGTGTTTACTTGGGCCTTCTATTTTTCTTGATGAGTCTGGCTAAAGTTTTATCATTTCAAAAAACCAGCTCTTAGGATTTTCATTGATCTTTTCTATTTTTTTTTTTAATCTCTATTTTATTTCCACTCTGATATTTATTATTTCCTTCCTTCTGCTGACTTTAGGCTTTGCTCTTTTTCTGATTCCCTTAAATGTAAAGTTAGGTTGTCTATTTGAGATTTTTCTTGTTTCTTGAGGTAGATCTGTACCACTATAAATTTCCCTGTTGGAACTGCTTTTGCTATGTCTGAGAGATTTTGGAAAGTTACGTTTCTATTTTCATTTGTCTCAAAGTATTTTCTCATTTCCTCTTTTATTTCTTCATTGATCCATTGGTTTTTAAGTAGCATGTTGTTTGGTCTCCACGGTTGTGTTTTTCCATTTTTCTTCCTGTAATTGATTTCTAGTTTCACACTATTGTGGTCAGAAAAGATGCTTGATATAATTCAATCTTCTTAAATTTGTTGAGACTTGTTTTGTGGCCTAGCATATGATCTATCCTGGATAAGGTTCCATGTGCACGTGAAAATAATGTGTAATCTGCTATTTTTGGATGGAATGTTCTATAGCTATCCTAAGTCCATCTGGTTTAATGTGTCCACTATTTCCTTATCAATTTTCTGTCTTGATCTATCCATTGATTTAAGTGGTGTATTATTATTGTATTACTGTCAATTTCTCCCATTATGTCTGTTAATATTTGCTTTATATATTTAGGTGCTCCCGTATTACATGCATATGTTTCTTGAATGTTATATCCTCCGCTTGGATTGATCCCTTTATCATTATATAAAGTCCTTCTTTGTCTTTTGTTGTAGCCTTTGTTTTAAATTCTATTTTGTCTGATATGAGTACTGCTATCCCCAGCTTTTTTTCTCTTTTCATTTACATGGAATATCTTTTTCCATTCCTTCAGTCTGTGTGTGTCTTTAGCTCTGGGTTGAGTTTCGAGGTAGGCAGCATATAGATGAGTCTTTTTTTTTTATCCATACATCAGCATACTTAATAATGAAAACCTGAAAGATTTTCTTCTAAGATCAGGAACAAGGCAAGGATGCCCATCTCACTACTTTTATTCAAGATAGTATTGGAAGTCCTAGCCACAGCAATCAGACAAGAAAAAAGAAATAAAAGACATCCAAATTAGAAAGAAAGAAGTAAAACTGTCACTATTTGAAGATAACATGATACTATATATATAGGAAACCCTAAAGACTCTACCAAAAACTACTAGAACTAATAAATGAATTCAGTAAATTTCAGGATACAAAATTAATATACAAAAATCTATTGCATTTCTATACACCAATAATGTACTATCAGAAAGTGAAATTAAGAAAACAAGCCTATTTACCATTACACCAAAAATAATAAAATTTCTAGGAATAAATTTAGCCAGGGAAGTGAAAGACTTATACTCCGAAGACTATAGGACATGGTGAAAGAAATTGAAGACAAAACAAAAAATTAAAGATATTCTGGGCTCATGGATTTATGAATTAATATTGTTAAAATGTCAGTACTACCCAAACTAATCTACAGATTCAGTGCAATCCCTTTGAAAATTCCATTGGCATTTTTAACAGAACTAGAAGAAATAAGTCTAAAATGTGTATGGAATCACAAAAATCCCCAAATAGCCAAAGCAATCTTGAGAAAGAAGAACAGAGCTGGAGGCATCATGCTCCCTGATTTTAAGTATACTACAAAGCTATAGTAATCAAAGAGTATGTTACTGGCACAAAAACAGACACAATAGAGCAGAATAGAGAGCTCAGAAATAAACCCATGCACATATGGTCAATTCATCTATGACAAAAGTAGCAAGAATGGGGCTTCCCGGGTGGCGCAGTGGTTGAGAGTCCGCCTGCCGATGCAGGGGACGCGGGTTCATGCCCCGGTCCAGGAAGATCCCACATGCCATGGAGCGGCTGGGCCTGTGAGCCATGGCCGCTGGGCCTGCGCGTCCGGAGCCTGTGCTCCTCGATGGGAGAGGCCACAGCAGTGAGAGGCCCGCGTACCGCAAAAAAAAAAAAAAAAAAAATGTAGCAAGAATGAAGAATGGGGAAAAGACAGTCTCTTCAGTAAGTGGCATTGGAAAAATTGGACAGCTACATGTAAAAGAATAAAATTGACCATTTTCTCACACTATATACAAAAATAAACTCAAAATGGGATAAAGATTAAATACAAGACCTGAAACCACAAAACCCCTAGAAGAAAACATAGGCTGTATGCTCTTTGAAATCAATCTTAGCAATATTTTTTTGGATATGACTTTTCTTGCAAGGGCAACAAAAGTAAAAATAAGTAAATGGGGACACAAACTAAAAAGCTGTTGCACAGTGAAGGAAACCATTACTAAAACAAAAAGGCAGCCTACTGAATGGGAGAAGATATTTGCAAATGATATATCTGATAAGGAATTAATATGCAAAACATACAAAGAATTCATACAACTAAACATTAAAAAAAACACACACACAAACAACCCAATTTAAAAATGGGTAGAGGACCTGAATAGGCATCTTTCCAAAGAAGACATCCAGATGGCCAACAGACACATGAAAAGATGCTCAATATCACTAATGATGAGGGAAATACAAATCAAAAACACAATGAGATATCAACTCACACCTGTCAGAATGACTATTGTCAAAGAGATAAGAAATAACAAGTGTTAGAGAGGACATAGAGAAAATGGAATCCCAGTACACTCTTGGTGGGAATGTATATTGGTGCAGCCACTGTGGAAAACAGTATGGATGTTCCCCAAAAAGTTAAAAATAGACCTACCATACTATCTAGCAATTCCACTCCTGTATATTTATCTGTAGAAAATGGAAACACTATTTTGAAAAGGTATATGCACCCTAGTGTTCATAGGAACATTATTTACAGCGGCCAAGATATGGAAGCAACCTAAGTGTTCATCAACAGATGAATAGATAAAGAAGATGTGGCATGTATATAGAGTAGAATATTACTCAGCCAAAATTTCATCCTTTTTTATGGCTGAGTATGGTTAGCAGGGAAGAGAAGACTGGGGTGAGAGGCAAAATAGATGAAAGAGATTAAGAGGTATAAAATACTAGGTATAAAATAAATAAGTTACAAGGATGTAATGTTCAACACAGGGAATATAGTCAATATTTTATAATTTTATATGGAATATAATCTGTAAAAATATTAAATTATTATGTTTTAACACTTGAAACTAATATAATATTGTAAGTCAACCATACTTCAGTTTAAAAATTATCACAGGGGAGTTCCCTGGTGGTCCAGTGGTTAGGACTTGGCACTTTTGCTGCTGTGGCCCCCAGTTCAATCCCTGGTCAGGGAACTAAGATCCCACAAGCCACACAGTGTAGCAAAAAAAAAAAAAAAATTATCACAGGGAAAAAGTTGGAAAAACAATTGAAGAAGACACAAATAAAGTGAAAAACATTCCATGCTCATGGATTAGAAAAATTGATATTGTTAAAATGTCCATACTTCCAATGGCATTTTTCACAGAAATAGAACAAACAATTCTAACATTTGTGTGAAATCACAAAAGATCCTGAATAGCCAAAGAAATCTTGAAAAAGAAGAAAAAGCTGGAGACATCATGCTCCACGATTTCAAACTATATTACAAAGTTGTAGTAATCAAAACAGTATGGTAGTGGCATTAAAAAAAGAAACATAGATCAATGGAACAGAACAGAGAGCCTAGAAATATAGCCACACACATATGCTCAATTATTTACAACAGAGGAGGCAAGAATATACAATGGGAAAAGGACAGTCTCTTCAATAAATGATGTTGGTAAATAGTATAGCCACATGCAAAAGAATGAAATAGACTACTATCTTACACTAAGCACAAAAACTAACTCAAATGGATTAAAGACTTGAATCTAAGGCCTGAAACCATAAAATTCCTATAAGAAAACATTGGCCTTGAACTCCTTGACTTCAGTCTTTGTGATGATTCCTTGGATCTAACTCCATAGGCAAGGGCAACAGGCAGTAAAATAAACAAATGGGACTACCTTAAACTAAAAAGCTGCTGTACGGTGAAGGAAAGTGTCAACAAAATGGAAAGGCAACCTACTGAATGGAAGAGGATATTTGCAAATCATATATCCAATGAGGGGTTAATATCTAAAAATATACAAAGAACTCATACAACTCAGTAACAAAAAGCAAACAACCCAATTAAAAAATGGGCAGAGGATTTGTAGACATTTTTCCAAAGAAGACATACAAATGGCCCAACAGGCACATGAAAAGATGCTCAACATTACTAATCATCAGAGAAATGCCAATCAAAATCACAATGAGATATCACCTGACACCTATTAGAATGGCTATTATCAAAAAGACAAGAAATAACGTGTTGCTGAGAATGTGGAAAAAAGAGGACCATTGTGCACTGTTGGTGAGAATGTAAATTGGTATAGCTCTAGTAAAACAGTCTGAAGTTTCCTCAAAAACTAAAAATTGAACTATACTATATGATCCAGCAATTTCAGTTCTGGGTATTCAAAAAGATATTTTCACCCCTAAGTTCATTGCAGCATTATTCACAATAGTCAAGATATGAAAACAACCTGTGTCCCATCTATGGATGATTGGATAAAGAAGATGTGGCATATATATACATACAATGGAATACCACTCAGCCATAATAAAGAATGAGATCTTGCAATTTGCGGCAACATGGATGGACCTTGAGTGTGTTATGCTAAGTGAGTATAAATATAAATAAATCAGGCAGAGTAAGGCAAATAGTGTGTGATTTTACTTATATGTGGAAAATGAAAAACAAAACAAATGAAGAAAACAAAATAAAACTCGATACAGAAAACAGCATAGTGGTTGCCAGAAGGTAGGACAGTTGGAGGTGGGGCTGGGGAGAATTGGTAACAGAGGTCAAGAGGTACAGTCTTTCATTCATAAAATAGTAATGTCATAGGGATGTAATGTAGAGCATGGTGACCATAGTCAATAATATTATATTGCATATTTTATAACTTTGTATGGTTTCAGAGGGTAACTTACCTGTGATCATTTCACAGTATATACAAATATGGAAACATTATGTTGTATACATGAAACTAATGTTTTATGTCAATTATACTTCAATTTTTTTAAAAAACAGATACCATAGGAAGGACTATTTCTTCTCTTTTGTATCTTCTACAATAATCTAATAAAGAGATAGGCAAATGGTGATATTTCTTTACAGGAGAACTTCGCACTATGTTTGTGATTAAATCAATCACATGTATTCCTTAGGTTAAAATAATGTGCAAATCACATTTATTTCTCTTTACTGTCTTTCAGTTCACGAACTGAATGTGATAATTTCACTGTTTCAGAGGATAAAATAGCGCAAGACTCATAGAAGAAATTTAGAGGAATTAGAGTTACTTACAAAAAAAAAAAAAAGACGGGGGTCAAGGGTAATGACAATACACTTTTAAAATTCAACAAGGCAGAATCATTAATCTTCAATGAGGTCAGGTTGAGGAGAGAAGAAAAATGTGGTTTAGAAAAGAACACTTTGGAAGAGGATGAATGATTTAAGCACTGAGTTGGGTTCCTCTCGGTGACAATAATGCATCCTTTCTTGGAATTTTTAACAAAAGCAACTTGAGCAGGGCAGAGACAGGGTCTTTTATTTTTGCATCAGCAGTGGCTAGATGTACTGCAACCCAACGGGGATGAGGGAGGACAGTGGGTCCCCAGGCCCTACGCTCACCAAAGGCCTCCTGTAGGCTAATATGTTTCATCACAGAGATATCCAGACAGGTCAGAGAGAAGGAAACTATATTGCCCTGGTACCAGTCATGCCACCTGGAGTGCACTGCAAATTGACAGTTTTATAAATATAATTTTTATATTGACAATCATATAACATTGTATATTGTGTGTGTTTATAGCACTAATGTGTTAGGCATTAGTGCTATAAATATAGCATTTTACATGCTATATTTTAAATGGAAAACACCCTTGGTTACTCTGCTTTAAAGCATTTTAACAAACCAGGAGTTTCAAAATATGAAAGGGCCTGGGCTGTGTCTGATCTCTGAGAGGCATTTATCATGTATTAACAAATTAGAGATGCTGAAAACCCCCTTACAGAGTTTGTTGATTTGCAGATTATTTACCTGGATATGTAATTGAGCAATACTGTGACTGGTCTGCTAGTTGTGATTATGGGGGTCTCCCAGGGGATCATATTAATACCAAAATTACTTAGCTTTTTATTAATCAATTATGGGCTGCTTTATTTAAGGGATGCAGGGAGTTTGCAGCAGTGGAAAATCCACTGGGGCTTTAAAATTTCTTATTAAATCTTCTGTAGGTTTTTTCCAAAATGTCGTTAATAACAGAGTTCTATGACATGATAAGAAAGCAAAGTATTCCATTTGTAATTCTAAAAGAAAATTACAGGTAACTTAACTCCAAAAGCAGTAATAATTAGAATAGCAAGGGGTACTGAGATAGAGTGAATTAAATCCTATGGGCATCTTGTGGTTGTTTTGGAGAAATCATTACCTACTTTAATCATTTGGATTATATGTACTGAGAATACACTCATGATTAGGGGTTTGATAGATGTATAATTTGACTCTGGGTGTCAATAGGCTCACAACTCTAGATAGCAAATATTGCCAGTTACTGATGATGCCTGAATAACAAAGTGGAAAAATCTTACAAGTTGTAACTTGGACCTCATCAATACATTTGCTATATTTATTAGTTTATGCTAATAAACTCCTTTATGAGAAGGATCATCACTTATTTCTCTTAGGAAGTTCATTTAATTTTCTCCTTTTTTTTTTAATTGTTTTTTTTAATTTAAAAATTAAATTAAACAATTTTTAATTTAAAAATTGTTTAAAAAATGGACTGAGATATAGAACATTCAAACTGGTACTTTTGTTTGCTTGCTTGTTTTCCTTAAAAAGACTAGTCTTTCCTGTTGGTTAATCTCAATGTAACAAGAAATAGTGCATTGGTCCAGTGGTTCACACAACTTTGTTAACAGTATAACTGTATACTGATTAGATCATCCAAGACACATAGTGGGTAAAGCCTGGTACTGGGGAGAAAATCAGAGAGACTCATTCATGTAATAGATATGCTTTGAACCTAATATGTGCCAGATATGATACCAGATGCCCTGGGTATGTCCTCTTCCCTGTTATGTGGCCAACACCAAAAGTTGCTGAACTCAACTCTCAGCCCTCACTGGGGAAGCCACAAATTTAGGAATGCCTTTATTGGGTTTGAAGTTAATTAAGATTAAGTAGATGACCAAAATATTTTTTCTCTCATGAATTTCCAAAACCTTAAACCGTATCAGAAAAACAATGTTAAACCCAAAAACTAGATGCTGGTTCAGCAGCAATACCAAAGAAACAGGTAAGATTTGACCCATCGTTTGCATGACTCGGCCTTGCTCTCCTCACCCTAATTCAGGCCTGGGTGACATGTTTCCAGCCCAACAACCTCTAGCAACCATTCTGTCCCCCTCCTCTGACAGATGGGGGTTGGGTTGGGTGAGGTCCCAGGAGCCTGAGCTAGATGGGGACTTATCACCTGCAGATGCAATATTATCCCACCCAGGGAAATACTAATAGCAGGGTCCTAAGAGAATGGTAGGTCAGAGGCAGAATAAACAGCCCATGCTGGGGGATTTTTCCAAATGGAATTCAAGGTAGAAAGGCAGCCGAAGGATAAAGTTAAAGGGACAAAGACAAATGTTGCTGCTGAATGAGGATGTGGGGAGATGAGCCTGTAATAATTCCTGAGTCGTCTGTGGACATCCTCGTGGCCTTTTCTTATCCATTTTCCATAGCTGTTATGAGAGCTCCCGGAGCTTTGAAAGTGATGGCCAGAGGCAAACCATTTATCTGTTTTGGCATTTCTAATTATCTGACAACACACACCAACAAATTTATGTACTTTCCCCATTATACCAACCTTATACTACTTTTTATTCAGCCTTGAGGGAAGTAAGCTCAAGATACTGGCCATGTGCTCTCCTTTCTGGAAGACCAATAGTGTGAGACACCCGGCGAGGAGGACACTCACAATTGGTTTGAGCGTGGCCTTTTAGTAATGTCCTGCACTGGACCAGGCAGTTCCATACCCGAGGCTCAAAAAGGCTGAATGAGTTATTCAAGAAACCGGTAGAATTTGAACGAGCCCAACCCAGGAAGGCTGTTAAGGAACAGTTTGAAAGCTTGAAGTGTCAGCAAGATTAGCAGACTCTCAAACAACCAAAATGTATTTCTCCTATGTGTTTCCTCCACCACCATCATCACCACCAAATTCACAGGGCACATTTCCCAAGGATAGTTTGTTTAATGAGCTAGTCAATCAGAAAACAAAAGCCCCTTTTGGGAGTTTCGATTGCTAGGAAGTTTTCTGCTCTGAAAACTGAGGAAGTTGATGCTGCAGAATCTGAATCTACCTCATTCGGTTTCTGCATAAGAGATTAGGTAGAAGTTAGAAATGAGAGAGAGAGAAGAAAAAGGAATATTTTTAATACTTGCATTTGTTTAATTTCTTAGGAGAATTAATAGACTATTCTTTTAGAAGAAGTAAATTAACTTTATACACTGTTTAAGGAATATTGTGTATGTAAGATCAAATGAGGGGAAAGGATAGTTTTGCCAAAGGCAACTGTTATCAAGGTTCTGAAATTAATTGGATGCTTTAATTGAGGTAGATTACTAGCTAATGCTTGCTTGAATGCAGTAATTCTCCTATTAAATTATCTTTGAATAATTACCTGAAATTTCTCAGCTGCAGGGACTGATGGCTATTTAATTGCACAGCAATGTTGCTATATAATTACTTAACAAGGTGTCCTGTAATAGTTTAATTCACTTTTGACTGAAAAAAGTGGATGATAAAGTAACTACAAATACCTATTTCATAAAAAATAAATCTCTGTAGTTTTTTCCTTCAGATTATTTGATATTTGAAAGTAAATGAAATTATTTCTAAATTTTTTATTTATAATTCAAGTATTGATGATTTTTAAAATAGACTAGAGCCTCTCTAACACATAACACATTAGATAACATTTCAAAGGGTTGGAATTGTCATTTTTAATTTTTGCTTATCATGAGCAGTTTATGTTATTAAATGCCCAGGAAACCACTCTTTTCTCTTCATTTTTATTGCATATTTTATCTAAGGTTTTCAAATTAGGTATGTAATCATTAAATGAATAATTAAATATTATTTAAATGTGCCCATATGTCATGTGACAGTAGTATGACAGAAAATTAAATTAATTGCCTGAAATTATTTTGCAAACAATCTGCGAAGCATGTAGTTTCCACCAAGACATCAATTTACTAGCATTTAGAATATTGCTACAAACGTTATTGAAATACCAATAACAAGTATCATCTGACTTATCAGGTTAATCTAATTGACCTCTGTAACAGTCTTAATTTGACACTAAAGTAAAAAAGCAAAGGACACAATATATTTTGACAATTTTTCTTTCTTATATAACTTGGTGATATAAAAACTAATAAAATCTTAAGAAGGCACAGCTGGTTGGGATGTTGACTGAAAAAGCAAATTAACATTAGTGTATTTCCAGTCTTGCACATTAAATATATTTCCAAGATTTGTCCTAATGATTTAACATTGTATAAGTGACCTTTCTCCTAGAATAACATGTTTGTTAAGCTTGACAAAACTAGAATTGAACACTGTTTTAATAAATTAGGAGAATGGGTCACATTAACAAGATGAGGTTTGAGATTCAAGGCAATTTCATTCACATACAGAAGATGGGCAGGAATGGTCTTTTCCAGTATGGCAGAAACAGTACTGAGTCATTGTGGAAAATAGCTAAATGTGAGACTTCACATTAGACCTTTTTTTTAAGCAACACTAATACTGAAATACATAGATGAGAATGCAGAATATAGGTCTCACTATCTTAAGCACTGGTTGGTAAAGAACTGGTGATGCCAAAGTCAATTTCCAATTGTTTTAAAATCAAAGTTCATAGATATAATATATGCATCACACATATTATTAAATCCTTCAGTATCTGCAAGGTATTTGTCCTGGCTCCATTATGAACAGTTTAATTCTACTTAGGATAAAATTTTTGAATCAGGTGAAAATATGGCACAGAATACCACTTGTGAGTATTGTGCTAGGAATATAAGAAATGCAGATGATCCAAACTTTGATGAAATCGTCCTCATATATTGTAGCTATAGATGGATCCATTGCCTGAGAAGTACAGCACACGGGGAAATGTACACCGTGATTGGTGCAAGGGATGCATAATCCAACAACCTGGCCCCATGGAAGTATGCAAAATGAATTGCGTAGCTAGGAAAAACCATATAACAACCACTGTATCTTTGAGATCTTTAAGATTAAAATGGAGTTTTAAAATTATGTTGAATGAGAAAGCAAAGCCAAGGTGTTTGGTCATTTCAACCTTTTGGCCTTAACAGTATTTCAAAACCAAAGCCAAACAGAAATGCTTGCTATAGAGTCTGTGAGAAAGAAGGAAAGAGGTGATACAGAGTAAAGAGGGAATTTGATGGGATGGGAATGGTGGAGATGGAAGTGAGGAAGATGCAGAACATGAAAGGATATTCTTAGTGATCCCCAAGAGGTTGTGTACCCCAAGATGAAATTCTTTGGTTGCTTATGAACGCTGCAATTGTGGTCACTCTTTTGTGGGCCATATCACTCTTACATACTGCTGGTATTGTGGAGAGGATGCCAAAAGGCAGCAGGATTCTGTCTCAAACCTGTGAATGAAAGGAAAAGTGATAAAGTACTGTTTTTGGAAACCCTCTCCACAATGCAGACACCAGGCCAAGCCTGTCGTGGGCATGTATTTATGGCGCACCCTCCCAGGAACCTGTCCCACTGGTGTGTGGGGACAAGGCAATCATGGCACAAGTCAGTGGGCCCATTTGCACTGTGTACACTCTAGTAATTAATTTTTCTCTTTAATAATAATACTGTGGCAACTATAACAAATAGACAGTCTCAGAGTTTTTCTGTACATGCTACAATTTTTTTATTTCTCCAAGTAGCAATTGTGGATAAGTCTTTTTTTTTCATTTAGGAAATAAGTTCTTCACCAGAAAATACAGTACCATTATCTTTTTTTTTAAAGGTCTTAATTTTGTTTATTTAAAATTGAGCTCTGTTCCCGTCACATGATTTAATCAGTGGGAGTGGTAGTCTAATACCACTGTTATGTTTGACCTCAGAATCGACAATGTTCGCTTTCAAAAATAGAAGTGGTCCTTGAATAAAATGAATAGTCTGATTTATTAAGAATGGACTTCATTTTCTTGTATGGCTTTTCCTCAAATGGAAATATGTGTCTCAGAAGTAATTATACAGGAAATCTTCCCTCAACTCACATATCCGCTCACCCCTAAAATAAAATAAAACGAAATTTCTTCATGTGGTTCCAAAAGGAAGGAGACATCATCTCTGTTCCTTGTCTCAATAATGCATCTTCTGCCAAAAGACAAATGTCAAATTAAATAGGCAAGACAAAATAGAAATGTCTTCATCAGGAGCAAGCTGCTTTGTCTTTCAGGGTGTGGATGTGTGTTTATAGTAGTGTCACTCGCTGTTCAGTGACTGAGATCGATTCTTCATTGGGATTCACGTTTTCACCATAAAACGAGAGACCGCAATTAGGTAGAACTTTGATCAGTCCTCCTGCCAACAGATCTGGAGTCAAATTTTGAGCCTGATCTGAGCTCACGTCCTTCCTTTATTCCAGTACAAAAGCTTGGACCCGCAGCATCATTGAAGCATCCTTGAAATCATTTGTGTTTCACTGGTGATGTGAGGTATGGCCATTCTTTCATTCCACAAACTAGATGGGCTTTTTTCTACTTTCATCGAAGGAGAATTACTTAACCTTTTATGGCCTTGCACTCTCATTGGCAGACCTGTGGTTTTAGACTATGATGAATAGTTCCCAAACTTTATCGTGCTTAATAATCACCTGGAGCTTGATAAAAATGCATTTCTCTAGGCCCACCACCAGAGATTCTGGTTTCATTGGACTGGGGTGAGGCTCAGGCATCTCCATTTTTAACACGCTCCCCAGGTGATTCTTCAAACTTTGATGAACACAGAGTTAGGTGATCTCTGAGGTTCCATCTAGATTCTAACATCTGCAATCAGTTCATGAAATCCTAGAGCTGGCGGGTCTCCTAGAAATCAAGTGGAATTTTGTATAAACTGGTTGCATAATACAGATGAGACAGTATATCAGGTAATAATAACATTAAACAGCTAATATTTGTTGAGTATTTCTTAAATTTAGGCAAGCCTTTATTTTAAGGACTTTATAAATATTAATTCATTGATCCTTAAAGAATATTAGGAGGAAAGTAATGTTACTATGTCTGTTTCACAGGTGTGGAATCTGAGGCTGAGAGAGGTGAAGTCATTTACTCAAGATTGGACAGGCCTTGGGGAATGGGCAGGCACCTGTCCATGTTGAAAAGAGCATTCTGGGTGGAGAAAGCAGAAGGAGCAAAAGCCCAGATCTATTAAGTGTATGAATTATTCAACAATAGCAAGTGCTACTGTGCCTGGGGCTCACGTGGCTTTGGGGAGTGTGAGCAGGGAGCGGGGAGGGAAGGAGAGAGGGTAGGGAGAGAATTTAGACCTAAAACTGAAAAGGTAGCTCAGGGTCTAGTTTATGGAGGGACTTAGGTGTTATGGAATTTGGGCTCTTTTACCTTTCTACTTTTTACTTTTTTTCTTTTTTATGATAGAGTCAGACTGGCAAAAGAAAGGTCAGCTGTATTTATAATGTACATATCCTTTATAAAACAAATAATTTCACCCCTAGAATTTTAAATTCATAAACAGAGATGCATATTAGAAGTTACATACAATTCTATTTTCATCACAGTTATTTATATACTAAAATTTTGGCAACAACATAAATGTTCCACAATAGGAGATTCTTGCAATAAATCTTTGTATGTGCATATAATGGAACTCCGTTTAGCCATTCAAATATTTTAGAAAAATATTTAATGACAGGAAAATGTTCACAATATAATATTACTTTTTAAAAGCAAAGTTATCAAGCAGTATATAGAATGGTATGATTCCAATTTTATGAAAATTATGGAAAACACCGAAACGTTGACAGGGTTCTCACAGCAAACTGTGATTAAGCATGGTTTTCACTTTTTTAAGTGAAAACGTTTGTCAGTGTTTTACAGATTTTTCTCTATTAATCAATGTTACATTTTATTTTATAAAATAACTGTAATAAAGCATATCATTTAGAAATATTTTCAGTGTGAATTGAAGCAAAACAGATTTTCTAATAACCAGAGCATTTAGTCAGGAAACCCCAATTCTATGCATTCCAGTTAAATTTAAGTTTCTGGGGAGCGGAGGCCTGCTGGAAAGATGTGTGCAGGATGGGCTCCAGGTTGCAGAGAGAGCCAGGAAAGGTGGAAAATGTCCTTGTAACCCTGGAGAATCAACAAGGAGGGGTATCCTGAGGATGCCAAGCAGAGGATCCCCATTTTGCTAAGCACCACCTTGCTTACCCTCAGCTGTTTCTGTGTAACCAGAGGCAGTGTGTGTAGAAATTTTTGTCCTACCTGAGTGTACTTATTTGCAAGTCAATGGAAACAATACTAGTGAAAGTCAACACTGCTTTGAATGATTTGTCAGTTTCTTTGGAAAACATGGTTGACTGTGTCCTAAGGGCAGCTCCCAGGTGATTCTCTAGTGGAAGTATGGCTGCATGTTCTTCACGGTGGAATTGGTATGCAGTAATTACTGAAGCCCGGAAAGATTACTTAGGGCACCCTAAGGCCGGCTCACAGCGTGAACCCTGAGGAACGTTTAACAGTGAGACGCACTGCCCGCCATCTTCTCATTCACCTCCTTATCTCAGCTCCTCTCAACAATATCCACTTAGTTTTCCAAGTCAGAAACCTCAGAACTAGCCTTGGTTTTTCCTTCTCCCAAACCACACATCTGAAGAGTCACCAAGTACAGCTGCTGTTAAGTCCAATGTAGTATTTTGTTTTGTTGTGAAATCACTAAATAAATGCTTCCTCATAGAAAAATTGTCAAGCGGATGAAAAGATAAAAGAGGAGGGGAAAATCACTCTTGATCCCACTATTAATATTTACAAGTATTTTTTCATGAAATTTTCTATCAAGTTCTGTATACAACTTTGAATCCAGATTTTTTCAGATACATATGTATTTTTCAGATTCTTTTCCATTAGAGGTTATTACAAGATACTGAATATAGTTCCCCGTGCTATACAGTAAATCCTTGTTGTTTATCTGTTTTATATATAGTAGTACGTGTCTGTTAATCCCATACTCCTAATTTATCCCTCCCCACTTCCCCTTTGATAACCATAAGTTTGTTTGCTATGTCTGTGAGTTTCTGTTTTATAAATAAATTCATTTATGTTATTTTTTAGATTCCACATGTAAGTTATAACACATAATATTTGTCTTTCTCTGTCTGACGTACTTCACTTAGTATCAAGAATTTTTTTTCAAACTATTGTTGACTCTGTTACTCTCCCTCATTCACTACAACTTCATTTCAGACCTTTCCTCATCGGAAATAAAGTGTTTCTTGTCTCTAAGGACACAAGGGGGACTAAAGCTAGCACGAGCCCTGCTCTCATGGAGCCTGCGAGCAATACCTAGCAATCTTTTCTCCCTTCTTTAACAGAAGGGGTCTCGTACAGCTCATACTCTCCTGTGGCTTGCTTTTTTTCTACAACATTATATCATGGAGATCATCTTACATTCGTTCCTCATTCCTCCTTACACTGTATATTATTTCCTTGTATCCTTGGGTCATAATATACCCAGCCCCTACTGATGGACATTTAAGGTGTTACCAGTCTTTTACTATTGTAAACAGTACTACAGTAAACAACCTTGTAGTATGTCATTTCACACATGTGGGAACAGAGTCGTAGGATAGTTCCTGGGAGCAGGGCTTGGGTAGAAATTGCCGAATTTCCTTCCGCAGAGGTTTAGCACGTAACATTTCATCAGCAACCTGTCAGAGCGCCGGTTTCCCCACCACCTTGAAACGCTCTCTTTATTCTCCTCTGAAAACCACTTGGTGGCCTTGGGAAATCCCACAGTTGAGAGAACTGAAGGAGACGGGAAGGGGAAGCGGAAGAATTCTTTCTCCCTCAGGCCACCAAGGAACCTTTCTTCATGGAAGTCTGGGCTTATTTTTAAGGTCCCTTTATTCCTTAAAGAAAGAAAATGCTACAGTGCCACTGTGCATGTGCCTCAAAGAGGAACAGATTTCTTTCCGTGTTTCCAACTAAACCAACCACTTAAAAAGATACAGGGCACCGTTCAGGGTTGTTGGAGCAGTAGGGGAACATGTAGCTGATCAGCAATCAAATGGCCACTCGAGAGAGCAATCTGTGTGCTCTTCCCCACAGAGCAGCCAGTTTCAACTGGAACGTATGCAGAGCCCATTTGCCAGCTTCTTTGTGCAGTAGTTACGCTCCCCGTCTTAGAGGCAGGGGCAGGTTAGGGGAGAGCGCCCATGTTGTACAACAGGATATCTGAGCTGCCCTTTATGCCTACCTATTTCTTTCCCTGCTTTCACCCTTTTGTGTGTTTTTAATGGGGATAAGTGTGAGATGTACTGGAGTGCAATCACATTGTGGTCTTAAAAGGATCTCTGATGATAGAAAATATGTCAATTTATTATTTCCCTCGGGACAGAGGAAAAAAAGTACAGAGGTTCAATGGATGATGAAGATAATACTTGTGCACTGTATAGCATTTTCCAACAAAAGATTTTAAGGTGATTTTCCTTCAAAAAATATTTTAGTCCCATTTTGTAGGTGGGGAGACAAGAAGATTTCGTAGTGACTGAAATGTCCTAGTGGTGGGACCCTGCGTAGAGTCAGCATCGCTATGATCCTGTCTGGGCTCTTTTCACTCCCTCTAGTGGAATTTGGTTCTTCACATCAGAGTTTTATACAGCAAATAGCAAGCACTGTGCTATTGTGCGTGATCTTTTGGGTACCAGAGCCACAGTTTCATCAAATCTTCAACCCGATGGCTGTATCTGTGATCAGAACTATCTCATGTACCTACAGCTCCAGTTTCCTTAAATAACAATTAGCCCAGCAGATCCTGGGCTGCTCTCGAATGCAGGAAGCATTCTGGTGAGGCTCAGCAAGGAGGTAGACGCTTGTTATTTGTCACGCAGGGTCATTCATAATGAATCAACAAAGCGTTGACAATAGTTTTCTTGTAAACTGAACAAACCTTATAAATGGTGTGTGGTCTCCCCTCCCCCATGAATTAGTTCCTTTGTCCTGAAATGTGTGGTTAGCACAGATATTCATTCTGCTCTGCTGGGAGAGTGGCGGAGTCTTGGGAAGCACCCGAATGTGCAAGACAAGTCGACATTTTATGTTTTGGTCTTCTGTATCAGAGCTGGAAATATCTCATTTGTACCTTGAAAAGTCAGAGAGAAAACCTAGGTGGAAAGCACAGAAAACTTTCTAGACTATCTAAGTGATCAATTTTAGGACATGAATGTGATAGCTACTTCCTCTCTTTTATGTGTACAAGGATGAAAGGAAATTAAGACTCTGTAGAAACAGTTTTTTAAATGCTTTGTATGGCTGTTTGAAATTCATTGTATGATTGCCTGTTTTTTAAAAACCTAAATAAGGAGGGCTAAAGTGCTTAGAAGGAAACTAATTGCTTTAAGCTTTCCCTCCTCAGTGTCTGCTATTCTCTGCTGTTATATAATCTTGGATACTGAGCAACCGAGTAAAAGAACCAGTGTCTTACTTAAAGTAAATGGACAAACATTATTTGCTGCCGGCATCTTCTTTGGCTCCTGGGGTGGGGGTGGGAGGGTACATTTTGTAGTTAAATTTACCATAACTTAGAGTGCGTAATATCAACCTTATTGTCAAAAGACTGAAACAAAAATTCACAGAATTGAAAAGAGCAAATCTATGTGGAAGGAGGTTTTTAAAATCTTGAAATGTTCAAGTATTGCTGCTTGTCTTTATAAAAAGGCAAATTACGATGGCATAATTTCTGACTTGTTGTTACCAGGTAGATTGTGTATTGGAATGTATATTAGATCAAATTGATAGATTGCTACATGAAAAGAACTGCAATATTGAAATTCGACTTCACGTTTAAAATTATTTACAGAACTATACCACATTAATAGCATTTATTTCATTTCAGATATAATTTTACTTAATGGTAAATTTTTGTTAAAGCATATGAATGTGTTTTTCCCTGTTAAAAAGAATTGCCAAAATCATTGCTAACACATGAAAACAAGTCAATGATTAAGATCACATAAACCCATGTAATATGTATATTCAATCCAGAATTGTTTTAGGGTCATTGTAGCCATAGAGTTTTCAAATAAATTATTTGAATATAAAAGTAGATTATGTATTTCCCCTGTGGCTGGCCAAATGTCTTTTCAACAAAGGGTAAAATAAGAAGGCTATTTTTTTGTGTAAAAGAGTGATCTTTTTAGTCATGCTTGGCTGCCTTTTCAGGACTGTCTCCATTTATAATGAGATATTCTTGAACTCATTTGAACCAGAAAGTTTAGTAAATTTGTGGTACATTTTTCACGAAGTATCGTGATTTGTTTAAAATGATCAGGGTAGAGCAAAGGGAGAGTAGATTAATGATTGTTTTCCTTTCTAGATTATAATTTTGAGCTGACATTTAAATTGGACAAAACCTAGAATATCGAAAATATATATTTATTTACTTTATTTCATACTTCTTGGCAGTTCTAATTTCATCTTATTGTCTGCTGAAAGGTATACTTGCTATTCAAATCTCAGTTAAATCTCAGTTGAAGCTGTCATAGAGACTGTCATAACAATAGTTTTTATAGTCATATTTTTCAGGGTTCCTGACATTGAAAGGTGGTGATGGCCCTTCCAAAATACTGAGGAAAAGTTTTTCCTGTAATTTCATGGCTCTGATTTGTAGTAGATCTGACTTATATGCAAATCTTTTCTTTTCTTTATAAACATAGTAAAAAAATCCTGAAAATGGCAACACACACACACAGTGTGAAAAGGATCTTTTTGAAAACTGAAAGTAAATTTTGACATGTTCATTAACATATGAAAACATGTTTATGTTATTCTCTTATGTTTTAACATTTTCTACATTTAATTATTTTTCCTCAGATACCTGAAGGTCATTTAAAAAATTTTACTTACATATTTTTTGCAATTACAAGCAGAAAAATCAGTTAATAGATCTTAACCTGGTATCAAAAATCAACTCCATATTGTACTCATTCCCAATCTTATTTCTCCAATTGTACTTTGAAATGGACACATTACTTGTTTTACATTTGTATTTCTCTCAACCCCCCTAATTTCTTTATAACTACTCTGCAGCAAATGCCATTTTTTTCTATTCTTTTGCCTTTCCGTGATTTTTACAGCAAATGATGTGTCATATCTCTCCTGAAATTGGCCATTCTTTTCAGAAAAGATTTTTTTTTTTTTTTTTGGCCTGTGGTGTTACACTGAAAAAGTCACCCAGCTAAAATGAGTTACTTCATTTCCAAATAAAAACAATAGTGTTTTCATGCCTGCACTTATTATTATTCTGAGAATGTACTAATTTGTTACATCCAAGATGACGGTTCGGTGGGTCTGTGAAAAGGGCAGTGTGCCAACTATAGCAGGGAAGTAAAAGGCCTTCTTTCATGGGAAGTAGTGGGACAGAATGTAGCCCACAGTTCAGTGGATATCAGGAGGCACGCTGCCAGTGGAGTCATCCCAGTATCAGGGTTTCCTGTGTTGGGTTCTGAATCAAGCAAAAACTATGATTTCACTTAATGTCAGCCTGGGCAGCCAAATTTTCAAACCCACTATTGCTCTAAGGAGCAACTGATAAATGTTTTATCCCTGCAGGCACTGGCTGATGTGGCACAAGGGTTTTGAATGTGTGCAGTGCATTATTACTTGTGGCATTAAGCTTAGATAATTGTCTACTTACCCTGAGCCGGTAATAGCAAAATACAATTGGAGGATATTTTTATAAAGTAAAACTACAAAATAGATTTATCTATAGCATTATGAATTTTTTTTTGCTGCTGTCCTCCCCTATTAAATTTGAATGATAATGAAGTTTGATTCTATACCTTTATTCGGCTCTAAACCAGGGTGGTCTCATAATTTTGTTTTACATGCATGACATTGCTTAAGGTCATTAGCTGTAAATCGTAGTATAAAAAGGCTGAAAATATATTCAGTACTTTGTAGTTTCCGAATACACATTTAAGAGCTGCTATGAAAAGTCGAGACCTACATGGCAGATTTTCTGGCACTGAATGGTCAATTTAGTGATGTAGATTAGTGAATCCAAACAGTAAGTGGAGAGAGACTATAATAATGCTTTGATATGTCCCTCTGTTGAAGCATATCCTTGTTGATCTATTTTTCTTTGCCCTATGGCAAAATGCTCTCTACTTTCTTATTTTTTAAGAATATAACCCAGATAAAATGATCAGTTTTTAAAAATAATTTTCATCTGCTTTGATACCACTGAACTAATAAATGAAAAACAGATTTGTATTGATGAATCTTATTTTGTTGGAGTAAAATCTTTCCTTTGAGAACGTTTGCTTTTTGTCAACATGCATTTGTCGAGTCTTCTTTTAATATAAAGTTTTAATTCGTCATCTTCTTTATTTTAAAGGGAAGTGCACTTTAAATAACATTTAAACAACAGCTATTTTAATAATAACGACAATGATGATGATATTATTTGATCTAAATCTTGAAATAGGTCTTACTTAAAATGTGACTGACCTTAACTTGGTGTTTTGAGTCTTATTTCATTTTTGTAACTGTTCGTGTTCCTGGGAAATGAAAACAAGTTCTACCTTTTGTAATTTTTCCCAGATTACAAATTTGATTTTCTTGGCAACTTACTTCAAAAATAAGGGCTGTAAGTATTATTCTTTTTCATTCCAAATGGAAACGAACTGAATTTACAAGAAAGACAACTGAAAATTGGAATTGTTTAAAAATAAAAACAAAAATACACCGTCGTAACAGATTTTAAATGAAGTAGATTATCAAGTGGACTGCTAATTTTGCCTTTCCAAAATGTTGGATATTTAACCCTCAGAATAATTAAATATTTGTAATAAAGCAGTTAATTCAAGCAGTTTATTGCTGTAATTTGCAAAAGTACATTGAGCTGCTTTCTTTTCAGCTCATTGATGGAGGAACAAACATTTCTTTAATAAGACTACAGCACATTCTAATTTTGTTGCAAAAGCTTAGATAAGGATCAGGCCCCCTCTGAATCACTGCATTGACCTATGACATTGAAAGTGCTGAAGCTCTTTGGCAAAAGAAGAGTTAGACAGTCATTATTATGCACAGGACTTTCCAGTTCTAAAGGGGCTCTGTGCTTTCTCTCAGATAGACTTTGTTTGTTGGAAATGAGAACTGTATTTTGGCAGCAAAGGACCAGAACTGAAGCTACTCTGCAGGCAGACTCATTATGACATAATCCTTCATTAATCCTCATTCTCTATTAATAGATCATGCAGAAGTTTTGCTTTAGTTGATCATCTTCATCAAGGAGCTATGAAAAAGCATTACCGGCGAAATGCCCACCTCTGGTTTTAAGGCTGCTGGTTTACAATCATCTTTATTAGTTGCAAAGATTAATGGCAAAAATAATCTCTTGGACTTTGCTTAGTATACAAATGACATATGAGCACCTAAAAAAACTGTTGTAACTGGATCTTGGTGTTTTCGGGGGTAAAACACACCTGGGAAGAAAATATACCGTTTAACAATTTAAAAAAGAAAGGTTTATCAGGCTGATATTTCCTCTGGTGAGAGAAAGGGGTTCTAGTTGTAGAAGGGTGGGAGTAGGGGCTGAACAATCCAAGTTCCCATACTGCTTCAGAAAACTAGTTAGCATAAAATACACATCTGTTACGGTTACTGAGTAGATTGGATCAATCTTGAGAAGCTGAACTTTTCGAGACGGGTGGGTAGGGGTGCATTTCCTTTAGAAATATGTATGTGTGCTTGTTTTTGTCCAAATTACCTGCCCCGATCACAGACTAGAGCTGCAGCATTCTGTTTCTTAGACTTTCATCATACTCTTCTACAGCATTTTGGGACCCACGTAAAAATGTAATTAAAGACAATAAAGAAATGTGCTTTGCTGGTTTTTTTTGTCATTTGTTTTTACTGAATTCTGTAACACTCTTGGGGTCACTGGTGAGCCAGAAGTTCCCACAGCAAGTCTGACTCCTCAGCTCAGCCTGAAACCTCCCTGAGCCCTGTGGCCTCCTACCCTCTCTGACTCTATGCACCAAGGCTTTGACGCACGTTTGTTGATAGACCCAAAACCTCATTGGAAGATATAGTTTAGGTATGTTAGGAGGAGATTCTAATGATATTTCTTTCATCTTTAGTCCACAGGGTTTGAATATCACAAAATAAAATACTATTAGTGGGGAGATTATTTGGTTAAGCAGTATGAACGTTTTCCTAGAGAAATATGCTGGAAAACCTTTTTTCCGTGGTTGACGGGTGATTGTTCTGGTAGGAATGTACTCATAGTGTTGAGCCAGTAATGGAGATTGTGCCTCTTTGGAACTGGCTGACAGCCCCACATTGACCCCTGATAATAATGCCACTGATTCTTAAAATATTAGAAAATATGCAGGCTGCAAAAAAAACCTGTAGGGATGTATTTTTATATTGTCTTGCACATATTTGCGAAATGAACAAACCTCAAGGAAGTTAATGAAGTTGTCCCTAAACACCCAAATTGTAATGGTTTAATCTGGCTTCTATCTAGGCCTTCTCATCTCTTAATGTTTTTATTTCTATTCTATAGTAAGAGAACTAAGGTTTACTGAACTCTTATAAGTGGACCACCTCCCTAGGCACTTTATGTAAGTGATCGAAATTAATTTTAGAGTTAATAGTCTAAGCTAATTGAGAGAGAATCATCATAGAACTCTAAGGCAAAAGCTGCATTTTCTAGGCTCTTGATATTCAAGCTGTGTTGGAACTTGAGTTGACACCGTGGTCAGAGGACAGTCCTGAGAGATCAAAATATGACTGGTGCTTGATATCTGGTGGCTCTCTTTTTGTTCACAAGAAGTGGCTGGTGGTTGATGGAAAGGCAACATAGACTCTATATACAGAATATTCAGCCTCCAAAAGGGTATCTTTACAAAAGCAAATGTTCATGATCTTAAGAATCTACTAAATAAGAACTTTGAAATTACTGTGACCAAGCCAGGACCTGAAAACCTGAAAAGTCAGGCAATCTCCCCATGGTAGCCAGCTTTTCAGAAATGTTTGGCCAGATCTTCATGTATTTGTCTTAATCTGAGGCTTTGCTTGGCAGTAACAGCATGACATTTAGTTAGTTTCTATTTAAGGAGATTCTACACAACAAAAGTAGTGTCGCATACAAAGAAACTAAGGACTAGACAATGTTTAAGAAATATATGTAACATTTAATAAAAATGTGGATCATAGCAGTTTGGTCTTGGCTTTTCTTGCTGAGTTTTTTGGATATTTAAGAGCTGCAGAGTTCCCCATAAAACCATTGCAAATTGCTACTGGACAGAATTCATCCTCTCTTATATTATTTTCCTATTGTTGTGGTAATAAATTACCACAAACTTACTGGCTTAAAACAACCCAAATTTATTTCTTACAGTTATGGAAGCCAGATGTTGAAAATGAGTCCACGGGCTGCATTCCTTTTGGAGGCTCCAGGGGCGAATCTGTTTCCTTGACCTTTCCAGCTTCCAGAGACTACATACACCCTTTGGCTTGTAGCCCCTGCCTCCATCTTCAAAGGCAGCAAAAAAGCGAAGGATGTCCACATTTCTTTCTTTTTGTCCCTTGCCTTCTTGTCACATACCTTCTGTCTGGCTCTGACTGCTCCTGCATCCCTCTCATAAAACCCCTGCGGTTACATCTCAGGCCCACCTGACAATCCAGGATAAACTCCGCAACTCAAGATCTTTAACCTGATCACCTCTGCAAAGTCCCTTTGCCATCCCAGGTAACATTCACAGGTTCCAGAGACTAGGGTGTGAACAACTTCAAGGACCATTTTTCAGCCTAACACATCCCCTGACCCTCAGGAAAGAATAGGGGATTGTTTTCTGTTTCTTTGGGCATGAAATGGTGCTGAGATCAGTGGTTCCCCACCTTGGCTGGGGGGCTTTTTAAAAATCCTAGTGCCTGGGATGTACCCCAAGCAAAGTACTTCAAATTTGCGGGGGTGGCTCACAAGGTGTCGGGTCTTTTGAAAGCTCCCCAGATGATTCCAAAGTGCCACCAACATTGAGAGCCAATCATTAAGAATGTTTCCTTTTCCTTTTGAAGGACCTCTTGGGGCATGACCTGGATACATGAAAGTGCTTCAGTTTCACCAAACTGATTTCAAATTTTGTTAAGAGATAGATGAAAATATCTAGGAGGATGCGTATTTTTATTTATTTTTATTGAAGTACAGTTGATTTACAATGTTTCGGGTGTACAGCAAAGTGATTTGGTTATACATACATATATATACATATAGATTCTTTTTCAGATTCTTTTCCATTATAAGTTATTACAAGATATCAAATATAGTTCCCTGTGCAATACAGTAGGTCCTTGTTGTTTATCTGTTTTACATATAATAGTGTGTATTTGCTAATCCCAAATTCCCAATTTATCCCTCCCCCGCCTTTCCCCGTTGGTAACCGTTTGTTTTCTATGTCTGGGACGCTATTTCTGTTTTCTAAATAAGTTCATTTGTATCATTTTTTTTTAGATTCCACATACAAATGATATCATATGGTATTTGTCTTTCACTGTCTGACTTACTTCACTTAGTATGATAATCTCCAGGTCCATCCATGTTGCTGCAAATGGCATTATTTCATTCTTTTGTACGGCTGAGTAATATTCTATTGTGTATATACGTACCACATCTTCTTTATCCATTTATCCATTGATGGACATTTAGGTTGCTTCCATGTCTTGGCTATTGTAAATAGTGCTACAATGAACATTGGAGTACATGTATCTTTTTTTTTTCCTCTACCTATTTTATTTTATTTTTTATTTCTTAACATCTTTATTGGAGTATAATTGCTTCACAGTGGTGTGTCAGCCTCTGCTCTACAACAAAGTGAATCAGCTGCACATATACATACATCCCCATATCTCCTCCCTCTTGCGTCTCCCTCCCACCCTCCCCATCCCACCCCTCTAGGTGGTCACAAAGCACCGAGCTGATCTCCCTGTGCTATGTGGCTGCTTCCCACTAGCTACCTATTTTACGTTTGGTAGTATATATATGTCCATGCCACTCTCTCACTTTGTCCCAGCTTACCCTTCCCCCTCCCCGTGTCCTCAAGTCCATTCTCTACGTCTGAGTCTTTATTCCTGACCTGCCCCTACGTTCTTCAGAACTTTTTTTTTTTAGATTCCATATATATGTGTTAGCATAATGGTATTTGTTTTTCTCTTTTGACTTATTTCACTCTGTAGGAAAGTCTCTAGGTCCATCCACCTCACTACAAATAATTCAATTTCATTTCTTTTTATGGCTGAGTAATATTCCATTATATATATGTGCCACATCTTCTTTATCCATTCATCTGTCAAGGGACACTTAGGTGCTTCCATGTCCTGGCTATTGTAAATAGTGCTGCAGTGAACATTGTGGTACATGACTCTTTCTGAATTATGGTTTTCTCAGGGTATATGCCCAGTAGTGGGATTGCTGTGTCATATGGTAGCTCTATTTTTAGTTTTTTAAGGAACCTCCATACTGTTCTCCATACTGGCCGCCCCAATATACCTTCCTACCGACAGTGCAAGAGGGTTCCCTTTTCTGCACACCCTCTCCAGCACTTATTATTTGTAGACTTTTTGATGATGGCCATTCTGACTGGTGTGAGGTGGTACCTCATTGTAGTTTTGGTTTGAGAATGCATATTTTAGTGGTTCAGTATTTGTTAGATTATATTAGCCTTAGGGTGCTATAGTCAAGAGAATAGGATGAAGACAACCTATTCTGTAATTATCAAGTTCAAGCACTAATGATTTAAATTAGATAAATCTACAGATGAATCTTTATGTACTAACTATGCAAATTAAAAAGCACTTTTAAAAAGAATTTTTCCCATAATAGTATGAATTCAAAGCAACATCTCACATGCTATTATGAGCTGTAAATCAATGATACTGAAGGTGACCCAATATGCTGAAATTGGCTTAACAGTGAGTTACATGGATTTGAATCTGAAATAATTCCTTCCTTTTCATAATTATACTGCATGTCTTCACTTAAAGTTTACCTCTCCACATGGCTAGAAGGCGCTGGTGATTTAGATAGGCTTATTTTGGTTGAAATTTGGATACTCAGTTAAATTACAGTCACTGAATCATCAAGACCTTTAGCCATCACATAATCTTGACTCTCTTCCAGTGTGGAAATATAGATATATGTATACATAAACACCTCCAGATAATTACTACTAAAATAGAGAGACAAAGGAGTTGAGATTATTTTCCTCCCTTGACTGAATATTTGGATTGTCTACAGGTTTTTACCGGTCATTTCTATTTCCTAAGATCAGAAAAGATCAACTCTGTACTGGGCTCCATTGAGGAGAAGGGTTTAGGAGACAGTTACAAGATGCCATTAACATAAAATGGTCAGTTGGCATTTATGCTTTGATGCTACAAAGACAACAGGGAACATAGTAGCTGCATTTTTCAAATGAGGCTATAAAGTCTAACAAACAATGTTTGCCCTATTTCTACATAGAAGAGGAAGTGTGGAAAATGTTGCATCCATACTAAATTACTGGACCGCCCAGGGCATTTTCAGAGGTTATGGGGGCAATGAATAAAACATTTGAAATCAGACTGTCCTCCAGATTTATTCCAAAAGTAGCCTTGGTTCTAAGTAATTTGTTAGATTCTTATTGATAATTTAAATAATGGGAAATATTTATTAAGAATAAATAAATACCAATATAATAAATAAATAATACTATGTAACATACCAAATCACTCAACTATGTTGGAGAAAGGAATGTGTTCCATTAGCATTTTTGACAAACACTAAAAACACACAAAAAATCCCACACAGGAGGCACTATATCAATGCATATGTAATAAATAATAGCTACTACTTAATGCACTTTAAATAAATTACCTCATTTAATACTCACAATTACTTATATAACTGCAAATACTCCATTTTACAGTTGAGAAAACTGAGAACTAGAGAAATTTAGTAACTCCATCAAAATCATACATCTAATAATAAGTAGTAGAACCAGGAGGCACACCTAAATGTGATTCTCAACTCCCCTGGACCACTTCAGTTCCAACAAGTGAAGGCTTTAACTAACTTTCAAATGCTGTGGATTCACAGTTGTAAGAACTGTAATCCCAGATCAAGAGATAAGAATAAAGCACAGGCCAAAGCTTTGTGGTCAGGTTGGTTTGCAGGACATAATGAGATTAGAATGAGAAGTTTTACCGCAAAGGAGAGGTCTCCAAGAAGCTTGATTTTTCATTTGGAATTGTATCATGTGAGTGTTTAAACTATCCTCAAGATGATATTGATTCCTATTTGTGTGTGTTCCACTTTGAAATTCCTAATCATTTGGAGGTAAATTAATTTGTTCCATTTTGTTTTAGCCTGTATATAAAACATCTAAATTTTATTTCTCTGAATCGGTGTTTCTTAACCTGATCCTTAAATCACAAGGATTAGAATTACTTGCTTGTTAAAAAATATACTTCCTGGATCCCACTTTAGATCATCTGAATCAGACTTCTAAGGTCAGGGCCTGGAGAAGCTCTCTTTCATTTTATAAACTAATAAGGTTGTGGTAGAAATTAATTTCATTTGCCCAAAATGTAGATTCTGAAATCAATACTCATTATAATGATTTAGACAGACAATACAAAACTTCAGAGAAGTAGTGCAATACTAATGATATACTTCATATACTATTTTCTTCTATCCTCTTTTCCTCATGTTAACTTCTTCCTGCCCTTTTCTTCATTCATCAAACACTAGCTGATTCTTCTACAGTGTGCAGCCACTAGGCTGTCCTGGGATACATGACCATTGTCACATTTGGGAGACTCTGCATACTTCATCCTCCCTGTTCTTGCACATTAGAGAATTCCTGCTCTAAAGAAACTTGTTAGATATTGTTAAATCCACCATTTTCCAAACATATTTACCCACATATGTATCCTTTCTTCAAAGAGTATCTGTTATCCTGGAGAGCACCTTTAGAAAAAGTGGACATGACAATGACATTTTTAAACATACTAACATGCAATCAATAATTGGTGGAATTTGCTGGCAGTGCATTTATTGCCTTTTTAAAGCAACCATTGCTAAAGAAGTAAAGGATAAAAGGCTTCTGGTAGATTATCCATGCCCTGAAGTTTCTCTTGGAAGGCTTGACCTATACTAAAGGAAATAGAGGCAATCCTGAGTTTTTTGATTATACCAGACTTTAGGTAAGAATCCTAATAAACATTTCTACTTCTTTTTAGAAAAGTGCAAACTCAACCAATTCAACTATTTTGTTATAAATTTGGGTAAATGATTCAGTATTATCATCTTGGTCTCTGTCTCATTGTTAGTTTTCAGTTTGTCTTTACTTGCGTTTACATTATTAAAGCTACATGTATATTTTAAAAACACACAAATCAAACAGAAGCATATAAAGTACACGGTAAAAACCAAAAGTGATTCCCCATTCCTATCATGCCAGTCTCATTTCCTAGGAGTATTTCTGCATTTCTTTCTATATTTTTTTCTATATTGTGTTTACACCCATACACACACACAAATATATAATATATAAAATAAGTATATATTTTTACAAAGATAACATCGCATATTATTCTAAAATCCACTTTTGTGTATTAAATATATAGTCTCAGGTTTCTGAAGTTCCCTGGAAATAGGGCTCTGAGGTTCCTGTGCACCTTTCACAATTTTTATAGTACATGAGCTATGTAAGTAATAACACCTGGACCTAATTTTTAAAAGAATTCTCATAAGTGAATTGCTTGCTGAAATATCCAGGTACCACTTGGTTAGTTAATAATGTCTTAGCACATTATTACACGAGGACGTATTCTCATGCATTAGTTATAAGTGTGCCACATGACTTTCATAACTGCATTCTACACAAACACATTTTTTTGCAAAACAAATACACTTTATTTTTTTTAACATCTTTATTGGAGTATAATTGCTTTACAATGGTGTGTTAGTCTCTGCTGTATAACAAAGTGAATCAGCTATACATAAACATATATTCCCATATCTCCTCCCTCTTGCATCTCCCTCCCACCCTCCCTATCCCACCTCTCTAGGTGGTCACAAAGCACCGAGCTGATCTCCCTGTGCTATGCCGCTGCTTCCCACTAGCTATCTAGCAAAACAAATACACTTTAAATGCACTAGAAGAGATTTACTATTTAAAGGGAAGCTGGCAAAAATTCTACTTTACATCTAAGAATTCTACTGAAAAGTAAATAATTGCTCCCTAACTCATGAATCTGAGTAATCTGGGTTTTTATAAATTAAACGTGTGGGTGTTGGGAAGCCTTTACAACCCTCCAAACCAAGATAACAGAATCTTACAATTGTAAGGTCTAGGTCTTTTTCAAAATCATGATCCATAAGAAAGATAAAGATAAATCTTTGAATTAAGGAAAATGTTCTTTCCACAGTGTCATTTCTTTCTTCCATTTTTTCCCCTTTGGTGGGATATCAAATGGAGGATATTTTTAGTTTATTTATACTGAACTGTTACTTGGTGAGATTTACATTTAAAACAAAATATTTATTTGAAGGGATTAGCTATCATTATGTTTAAAATTGTATTTACAGTGTTTTGTAAAATAAAGCAAACCATGCACTTGATAAAAATGCTCAGGCAGTAAAAAAAAGATAGAGACTCAAAGTGAAATCTCCCTCTTAAATCTCACCCTCAACAAGTAGTACCACTCCCCAAGATAACTATTGTTAATAGTATCTTGTTTTTAATCCTTTGTGAAGAAAAGTCTGTCATATGCCAGATCTATATATTTTTTTGTTATTCCCCAGACAGGATCGTACTATACATGCTGTTCTGAACCTTATCTTTTTCACTAAATAATATATGTTAGAACTCATCATATTGGCATAAACAGATTTATTTCATTCTTTTTAACAACATTGCATTCCTCCTTATGACTTCACCATAATTCATTTAACCTAGCCTTTGTTTGGGGGCACTTTGGTGGTTTCCATCTTCTTGCTTGTATAAATGTTGCTACTGTGAACATCTTTATGCTTACCTATCTTGGCACAGATACGTAAGAATATCAGTGGATAATTGTTAGCAGTGATATTACCCACATAGATTAAGAGGCATGAAAATACTCAACATTCAAAAGCATGTCAGGGGCTTCCCTGGTGGCACAGTGGTTGAGAGTCCGCCTGCAGATGCAGGGGACACGGGTTCGTGCCCCAGTCTGGGAAGATCCCACATACCGCGGGGTGGCTGGGCCCGTGAGCCATGGCCGCTGAGCCTGCGCGTCCAGAGCCTGTGCTCCGCAACGGGAGAGGCCACAACAGTGAGAGGCCCGCGTACTGCAAAAAAAAAAAACCAAACAAACAAAAGCATGTCAAAGCAAAAACTCTAATACTGGTAGTGGCAGTGCAAATTGGTGCAAACTTCTGGAAGGGCAATTTGATTATGTCTTAACAAAATTTGAAATTCACATATAGTTTTATCTAGAAATTTTGCTGTCAGAAACTAACAATGGTATTTGTCTATTATATCTCAGTGGAAACAAAAAGAGAAAGAAATTGACACTATCAATACATAGTATAATTGCTTTTTTGCATAGAAAGTTTTTGTTATTGAAGTATAACTGATTTACAATATTATATTAGTTTCAGATATACAGCATAGATTCAGTATTTTTAAAGATTATGCTCCATTTAAAGTTATTACAAACTAATGGCTATATTTCCCTGTCTTGTTGCTTATTTATTTTATACATAGTAGTTTGTATCTCTTAATCCCCTACCCCTATCTTGCCCCTTCCTCCTTCCCTCTTCATACTGGTAACCACTAGTTTGTTCTCTATAACTGTGAGTCTGTTTCTGTTTTGTTATGTACATTCACTTGTGTTACTTTTTTAGATTCCACATATAAGTGACAACCTAGAATACTTGGCATTCTCTGACTTATTTCACTAATCTTAGTGGCTTCTAGGTCCACCCACATTGTTGCAAAAGGCAGAATTTTATTTTGTTTTTATTTTTTTGGTATGCGAGCCTCTCACTGTTGTGGCCTCTCCCGTCGCGGAGCACAGGCTCCGGACACGCAGGCTCAGCGGCCATGGCTCACGGGCCCAGCCGCTCCGCGGCATGTGGGATCTTCCCGGACCGGGGCACGAACCCGTGTCCCCTGCATCGGCAGGCGGACTCTCAACCACTGCGCCACCAGGGAAGCCCAAAAGGCAGAATTTTTTTTATGGCTGATTAATGTTCCATCTTCTTTATCTATTCATCTGTTGATGGACAGTTGGGTTGCTTCCATATCTTGGCTATTGTAAATAATGCTGCTATGAACATTGCAGTGTATGTATCTTTTTGAGTTAGTGTTTTCTCTTTTTTTTTTTTTTTGGATATATGCAAAGTAGAAGTAGAAGTGTTGGCTCATATGGTAATTCTGTTTTGAGATTTTTGAGAAACCTCCATACTGTTTTCCATAGCGGCTGCACCAGTCTACATTCCCACCAGCAGTGTACATGGGTTCCCTTTTCTCTACATCCTTGCCAACATTTGTTATTTGTAGACTTTTTGATGTTAGCCATTCTGACAGGGGTGAGGTGATGTCTCATTGTGGTTTTGATTTGCATTTCTCTAATAATTAGCAACGTTGAGCATCTTGTCATGGGCTGTGGAGAAATGTCTATTCAGGTCTTCTACCCATTTTTTAAATTGGGTTGTGTTTGGTTTTTTGAGCTGTTTATATATTTAGATATTAACCCCTTACCAGTCATATCATTGGCAAATATTTTCTCCCATTCAATAGTCTGTCTTTCCATTTTGTCGATGGTTTCCTTTGCTGTGCAAAAGCTTTTAAGTTTAATTAGGTCCCACTTGTTTATTTTTGCTTTTATTTCTTTTGCCTTAGGAAAGAGACCCAAAAAATATTGCTACGGTTTATGTCAAAGGGTGTTCTGCTTATGTTTTCTTCTAGGAGTTTTATGATTTGGGGTCGTACATCAGGTCTTTAGTCCATTTTGAGTTTGTCTTTGTATGTGGTGTGAGGAGATGTTACACAGTATCATTTCTTATAGACATAACCTCTTATATTACACCTGTAATATTAGAGCTGGAAAGGAATTTAGAAATTATCTACTCCAATTTCTGAGGTCCAAGGAGGGTAAGTTACATAGTGAACAGGTGCCCCCTAGAGACTATTACAGAAGTTCAGCACTGGCTGCCAGATATGCTAAAAGAGATGGACGATTAGACACATCCTTCTCCTCTCAGACCTCCGCCTCATTGACCACGGTCACTATACTGCTCTCGCTTTTCTTTGCCACATCTGTTCTTATGTTGTTATGTTAGATCTTTATCAAAGGTATAGCTCAAGAACACTTTTTCCTAGAAGATAGGTCCACTCTGTATGATTGTGGGCAGGAGAGAATAGGAGAGAGACCAGGGTTAGGAAAATGAGTGAGGGGCCTGGCATTTGTTCCTTATGGGATGGGAATTAAAAAGAGTCAGGGGTCAGGGTGGTCTCCTTAGTTTCCAGAACGTGTCCTGATCTATCGTGACCTTAGTCATTCCAAAAAGGGAAAGCACCTACCAGTCATAGGTTTGTAGAACCCACAGTGTGAGTCATAGATTTCTGCAGCTGGCATCAATTAACTGGATAGGTAGCAGGTGCTTCATCAAATGATGATTATGTCTGTAGACTTTTAATACTCAACATCTGAATATATGGTACATATGGCAAACAGGCATGTATTCCTATATGTAGCATGACATCAACAGGCAATTCAAACAAAAAAGAGCATTACCAAAAATGGGGGGAAATGTTCATCTTAATTAGAAACAAACTAAAAACAATCATAAGGTGATATTTTCTGTCCAGCACATTAGCAAAAAAGATATTTTTTCAAAAAATACTTAATGCTATTAAGGTTTCCTTGAAATGGGTGCTGTGAGGGACCTTGTGAAAATACAGCTGACAGTATAAACTCAAAACACTGAAACATTTGGGGCCAATAATCCCACTACTAGGAAGTTAGCCTGAGGACATCATTTAGGAAAGGAAGTTGCTGTAAGCTCTAGGATGTTCCCAACAACTTTATTTTTAACTAGAAAAACTGTAAGCAGCCTAAAGTCCAATCAGTGAGGAATGGTGAGTAAAATTGTGGTAGGCCAAATAGATGAAACATTCAATAGATGATGATTATCAAACCCATATAACTTCATGAGCAGATATTATGATATATCCATAAAAGCGATATGTGAAATTGTCCACAATGATTGACAAACTGAGTGTATGTCTCTGCATGGATAAGTTTTGGAGGAATACACACACAAAACATACAAAGTAGACTTTGTATTAGAACAGGAATATGCAGGTTTTCCCTCCATTTGTAATATTTTGATTAACAATAATAATAAAATTAAACAATAAAAATAACAAATCTAAAAAGGCCTATAAATATTTTCACTTCTCATAAAGTTTTCTCCTGCTTATTCTGTACATATTCTTGCTTGTTCCCACCTAGGATGTGAAGAAAAGATATGTTTTCCTCAATATGTATAATTTCAGGTAGACCCTTTGAGAATTTAAGCACAATTCCAATGTGCTCTCAACTCATTTTGGAATAAGAGGACCCTAATGATGTAACAATAGAATCAAATCACATAGGACTTTAAAAATGGTTGCTATTTTTAAATGCGAGAAGATGTATACTCATTCAATATTTAAACATTTCCAGTGCCAGTAAGTCTAGCTCACAAAGCAGCATATTCAATTTACAAATTTCCTTTCATTCATGATATATGTATTGAGCCAATTCTCTCTTTAGAATGAGCAGCCAGACAGTAACAAGACTGAAAGTGGGGAGACCAGTTCGGAGGCTTTCTCATTAGTGCAGATGAGAGATAATGAAACCTGAACTAAGTCAGCACCCAGAGAGGAAAATGGAAGAACAACTTTACAATGTATTTAGAAAACAGATCAACTAGACTTAATGACTAACTCCAGCCCAAATTCAAGGGAAGGGGATTAGTTTCCATCCCTCAGTAAGAGGAGTAGAAAAGAATTTATGGCCATCTTTAACCTGACACACCCTCCTTCCATGTTCTGTATATTTGTTTTAAAAATCTGAGCTCATCAGAAAGCCCAGACATCTACAGTGTTTCTTCTTTTAATTTTCAGATGCTCACTTCTCCTTCCCCACTGAGAGACACTTTTCTTAGTTTTAAGGACTTTCTTTCCATTTTGAATTAATCTCTGTTAAGATCTGTGTCCACAGAATAATCTAGATCTTGTACCTTAACTTTTAAAAGTTCATTTTTCTGAATTCTAAACAGTGCTTCTCCAATGTTAATGTGCACACAAATCACTAGGTGATCTTGTTAAAAAGCAGATTATGATTCTGTAGGTCTGGGTGGGGCCCGAGATTCTGCATTTCTAACAGGCTCCCAGATTATGCAATGTTGCTAGTCCTCTCACCATACTTTGTGTTGCAAGAGTCTAGAGAATCCTATCTAATTCCAACATTGCTTAGCTCACTTAGCCCCATGACACTCTACCAATCAGTTCTTCCTTTTGGGACAGAATAAATTTCAGAATGCTATTATTTCCTAGGCTTTTTCAAGTGATGTAATTGGAGATACATCAAACCAATAATTTATCAAAGACTCTGCTCGTAGTGAAATAAATGTCCAGATAGCTAAAGTTTCCTATCATAGATACATCTTGTCACTGTGCCTACTTCATACTCTGTAAGATACTGACAACATTTTTATAGAGTCACATGTCAGAGGTATGAAGCAGATACGTTTATCTTCATTCTATAGATAGAGAAACAGGCTCAGAGAGGACAGGTAAATTGCCTCAGGTCAAGCAGCTGGTAGGTAGTTAAGTGCTGCCTCCCTAACCTGGATCATCAGACTCTAAACAATAAAAAATTGACAGAAGAAAAGTCTGATGAGGGTTCCTAAGACAAGCATTGCTTACTACTAATCACATGAACCAATATCCCAAACCCAGAGCACCCCTAAAGTCTGGGAGAATAAAACTCAATGACGTCTCTGGGTATTTGGAAAAAATAAAACCATCTATTTGCACATGAGATCATTCTTGATCCATTTTCCATCACTAGCCATAGATGAAGAAATACTCTCACTACCTCCAGACCCCAGACAACCATAATGACATGAGCAACTACAAGTCTCCCCCTCCCCAGTCCCCCAAGATCAGGCTTAGGTGTAGGGCTGGCATTGTCATGCTGAAGTTGTATTGAGAGCTTTTCTTCTTTGTTGAGCGTCAAGAATCAGGTCTGGGGAAAAAATCTGTAAGTACTGTAATTAACTTCAATTTTAATTTCTGGGTGTCTTTTTTTTCTCCTAGCTGCTGCCAAGGTTCTCCTTCAGTCCCATCACTTAGAGCAGAATTCACGAAGCTCAGGCCAGACATCCCTGGGCAATTTTTGTGAGGTTTCAGGGTGATGTGCTCAAGCTCTTCTGGGAAACTTGGAGCCAAACTAAAATATGGATTGATTGCTTAAAAAAAAAAAAAAGTCCACCAGTTTCAAGAAGCCAGTTTACATTTCTCAGTTTGGGGAAAAACTTTTAGGAGTTGGAATTTTAATACTTTATGGTTTTCAAATTGGGTATAATACATTTAAACTTCACTTCATTTTCTTTATCATTTGCTTATTTTTTATTATTCCTTCCTTTTCTATTACTATTACTTTTCTCTATATGTGTTCATACATAGCTCTATGTGCATTTGTTCTGTTATGAATTAAAAGCACTAAAAGACCCAGAAAATTTATCCCTCTAGTCTGCTCCAGTGCAGTTTAAAATAAGGTCCTCACTTCTTTTAAAATCCAATTTATGTTACTTGGAAGCTACATTTCATATTATCCATTATAATGCCTGTTTACCCACAAATTAATAGTGTACCAGATAGAACAAATGGAATAAAAATAGAATCTATTTGAGAAGTTAGGCTTAAGGAATAAAAAAGCCCTACTGTGTAATAAACTTGTGTAGGGAGAGGGCAAGATGAGGGCACTGTTGACTGACCCAAAGGATAGAAGCCATCCAGTATTATTCTGGCATTTACTGAGGAGTAAGACCGTGCAGGGTATACTAAGTGTTCTGGGGTTTAAAACATGTGAGACTCTATTTCAGTCTTCAAGATGCTCACAGTCTGGATAGGGAGACAGATTAGAAGACAAAAATCAAAGAGTAATGTTATGGGAATAGTAGAGGAACGAGATTCCTTTCAATGGAGGTAGAGGAAACCGGGAAAAGGTCATGGAGATGATTTCATTTGAACCAAAACTTAAAGGATGGACAAGAATTCAATAAACAGGAATGAATGGTAAGGATAGTTAAAGAGAGAAAATAGCTTATGCTATTATCATCCACAGAGGTGGGAAGGTGAAAGGCATGCACAGAGAATCACAGAGAATGTGATTAATGGAAAAACGTGCATGATGGACTGTAGAACTGAAAGCTAGAAAAGTAAACCTCCCTTTTCATAATTTTACCAGTGGTGTATATCCTCTAAGACCAGTGCTTCTAACTTAGTTTTGTAAGCCCACTTCCTTTCTGTAAGGCCTCTTGATTAAGAGTCAAAATTGAGATTTTTTTTACTCATTGATAGGTATAAAGAGGAGGTATTGTTTTCCTTCTTGGGCTTCACAGCAATGTGTCTCCTATATATTTATAATCCCCCATCACTTTTCAGGCATGTCCATATTCTTTCAAAGTGTGGACATCTAGTCACTCAAAGATAAGTTTATGTATTGTGAATATGAGATGGATAACAGTTTATAATCAGGGCTTAATGAAAGAAGAATATAAGTCATTGACATGTCTTTTCCTTGCTCAGTTTACTTTTAATTTTATTCCATTGTACAGTTCATATAGGATGTCTCCATTTCTATCAGGAGAGCTACTGAAAGATACTGATTGAAATAATTCTCTTTGAATTAATTTGACTTGATCCTAAATTGCCATATTCTGACTTTCCTCTAGGCTCAAGTGTGAATATCTATTTTTGTTCTATAAATGTTGTTAGGTTCAAGGTCAGTGTCACTACATTCCCAATAATTCTGACTGGTATCACATCTAAGCTGTATCCATTCTCGGGGCTGCAGTTACTTCCAAAGTAATGTGGATATCACAGATTTTTAGGAATGTCAGTCATTCTAAACGTATGCAAAGTGCCTTATTCTTTAAATTTGTCCCCTTATAGAGTATGGCTTAATTAATCCATTAGGAGATTTTGAAGGAGACTTATGACAGGATAGGAATTGAGGGCCATCCTCCACATCTGGAAGCTTCTTTTTGACTCTCCCACTTCAAAATCCTACTTTTTTAATATATGAATTTATTTATTTATTTATTTTTGGCTGCGTTGGGTCTTCGTTGCTGCACACAGGCTTTCTCTAGTTGCAGCGAGCAGGGGCTACTCTTCGTTGCGGTGCGCAGGCTTCTCATTGCGGTGGCTTCTCTTTGTTGCGGAGCATGGGCTCTAGGTGTGTGGGCTTCAGTAGTTGTGGCATGGGAGCTCAGTAGTTGTGGCTCGTGGGCTCTAGAGCACAGACTCAGTAGTTGTGGCACACGGGCTCAGTTGCTCCGTGGCATGTGGGATCTTCCCTGACTAGGGCTTGAACCTGTGTCCCCCTGCATTTGCAGGCAGATTCTTAACCACCACACCACCAGGGAAGTCCCTCAAAATCCTACTTTTGACAGCAAGAAAATTTTGTATTGCAGAAGGTGAAAAAAAAGAAAAAAGAATTATTTGGTTTTTGATAGCTTTCCCTAGGCTTACATCTATTTATTATCTTAGGAGGCAGAAGTCCTCCTTTTTAGGAAAGTGTATCATCATTATTTTGTCAGACTCATAAAAACCACAGTATTTCAAATTACTATATTGTTTAAAGTGACTATTCATGTGCATATTGAACATATCATAGGTCACAGATAACTCTTCGTCTAAACATTTACTGATAAGGGTGGCTGGATTCTGTTTTCAGTTTCCTTTATCTCTTTTTCCAAGATGTGAAGGCAATACATTTTTCTCTTGCCTCCATCTGCTTCCCTCACCCCCTCTTCTTTTGCTCACAGCATGGGAAGGAGAGTTACAGCTTAGCCTGTTTTGCTTATGGAACTGTGCCAGAAGCAGTTTTGAAGGTGTTTTAAAAATGAAGACATCTGGCAGCTGGCATACTTACAATTCATTTGCCAAAGACAAGTTGCACACTGCTGGAATTTTTAACTGAAGATCACGCACCAGGTAAGAAGCAGTCAGGTGGAGCTGGTGCATAGGAAGCCACACACTCAAAAAATGTTAGCTCTGTGAAGTTGGGTGGACTAACAAGAAACACGCCTGCATCCTTGTCTACCAACCCCCTTGTCACCAGGCCCCCTTAAAAGAGGTGAGAGGAGAAAAATCCAAGCCAAGAAAATTGACAGTGAATCACAAGGCGCTGACAGGTCAGCAGAAGCCCTAGAAAACAGGCAAGAGGAAAGGGTATTAAAATAAAAACATGAAAAGAGAATTTAACATAGTGTTGGATAAACATGGTTCTGTCAACTGAATCGTCCAGTTTTTCAGAAAGAAGTAGCCTAAGAGATTATGGTTTCATGGTTCACCCCACTAGTGAATTACTAACAGTAAACCAATGAATGCTCTGTGATTGAAAATTTACTTGATGTTTGACAGTATTAGGGTAGTTGTTTGGGGTTTTCTGTTTCAAAATCTTTTATTGTAACTGGAAATCACTAAATACTAGTGCCAGATCAATTGGTTTTGCAATTTTACACTTGGATTAAATGAATCTGTGTTTTATACCTTTGTTCTTCTGCAACAGGAATTTAACTCACAAATATGGGCATTTCATTATGAGATTAACACTTGACCTAACAGAACAAGGGAGAGAAATTATCCCACCACATTGACAATCTCTCTCTGACAAATTTCAGCACTTTAAAAGTAGTGGGGGCGACCACCTAGAGGGGAGGAGAGGGAGGAGATATGGGGATATATGTATACGTATAGCTGATTTCACTTTGTTATACAGGAGAAACTAACACACCATTGTAAAGCAATTATACTCCAATAAAGATGTTAAAAAAGTAGTGTGGGCCATATTTGACATACAGGCAGTAAGATATATGTTTATAAAGCAAGAATTAGAGAGTATTTGTGTTAGAACTTGACATATTTCCATGTAACAAGTCTGGAGTTTTTTCCTTCGGTCCTTCTGCATCCAGGCCTCTTGTCTCCGGTGTTCTTGTCTCCTGTTCAAAACATTATACATGGGGGTATTGGTTAGTGAAGAAGGAAGGAGACAGTGTTGCAGTTATAATTAATTCTGTTGTTGAGGGCAGTTGACCCTCACCTTACTGCAGATGGAGACAATTGCTGGCCTTGCAGAGGCTGCGAACTTGTGGCCTAAGTGCAGGATCTAGTCCAAATATACGTGCATTTGACTCACTATCAACTTGCAGAGTGTTTATGATTTTTAAAGTAAGTTGACAGGAGAGTTCACATTTTTAAAAGTTTGGATTTCCAGTTTCTTTTTTAAAATCAAAAGATCAGGCATCACCATCCACAATCCCTCATGAGAGCCGTCTGCTGGCCCTGGCCTCCATGATGCGATGGTGCAGGGGTCCTCCAGTCACCAGGTCCTGACACCCTCATTCTCTCCCCAGGGTTGAATGCAAATTGCTACTTCCCTGTGTTCCTGCTGTTATTTTTCCAAACTCAGAGTCAAAAGGAAAGTGAAATGTTTCTTACATCTTTGTCAAAAGTGTGGAAATAGAAACAAGCCAGAGAGACATGTTTTTCTAATACCAGGCCCACCGCCCACAGTGATACTACCTCTCCCGCCCCTACTGCCCCCTGAGTCTGTTTCCTTCCTTACCTCCTCTGCCCACCTCAGATTCTGTGGGTCGAGACTTGGGGTTCAAGCTGCCTCCTGGCCCAGCCAGGATCACGAAACCTGTACGGCACATCAGAACTGCTGCAATATCACAAACAGAGCCTTCTTAAAGATACCCAATAGGGCTTCCCTGGTGGCGCAGTGGTTGGGAGTCCGCCTGCCGATGCAGGGGACGCGGGCTTGTGCCCCGGTCCGGGAGGGTCCCGCGTGCCGCGGAGCGGCTGGGCCCGTGAGCCATGGCCGCTGAGCCTGCGCGTCCGGAGCCTGTGCTCCGCGGCGGGAGAGGCCGCAGAAGTGAGAGGCCCGCGTACCGCAAAAAAAAAAAAGGTACCCAACATACGGTCCATCCCTGGATTTCAAATGCTCTTAATGGGTGGGAGGATGGGAAGGTAGGAGACCTGGGGATGAGGAGCTGGGGGAGGGGGACAGTAAACTGTTTGATATTATGTCACTTAAAAATGTACTTTTTGTTCATAAATTTACTCATAAATTGGTATTGCCTGTGACGGATTTTTCTACAGTTGGGCTCTGCTGCTTTCATTGAAATTGAGCAGTTACAAAACCTGCGAATATTTTTCTTTCTTTTTTTTTTAAAAAAGAGAAACTGCCATAAGCACATATGGGGAAAATGGTACCTCGTAGAAATGAAGACATTTGCCTGGTGATTTTAGTGATTGGTTATGAAGGCAATGATGCAGTAACTACTCTTTACACGGGTCCATCCATTTAGTGTAATTGCTCCCGAAGGAGAGTTTTATAGTTCTTGGAATTGTAACTACGTGAAGTACTAGCAAACTCTACCTCATGTAATCTAGACTGAAGACTCAAGAGATGAATTATAAATGCTTAGAAATGGGTTTTAGAAAGAATATTGATGATTTGTCAACGCTCCATCTTTCCTTTAAAACTTGTTTTTGTTTGACAGTCAAGTGCCTATCAGATGAGGCCCATCTGAAATCCCTGCTGTTTTTCATTCATCACATAAAGATCTTTATTGAGACCTTCTAATATATGAAGCCAAACCTATTGTTTCATTACAGAATATTGGATCTCTAAAATGACCCTGCAAAATAATTTCTACATTAGTTTTCATTCTCCTTGTGCATGATTTTAGGTCCTTTTTATTTACACAGAATTTTATTACTGGGTTAAAGAGAAGCAAAGTGTACTTTACAGAGAGCAAATGTAATCTCCAATAAGAAGGTCTCTAATAGAAAGGGAGTTGGAAAAGTGAAAAATGCAGATTATTGGAAGCAGGTGCCTTTTCAAAGAATGATTTCTGGGTGTGTGTGTGTGTGTGTGTGTGTGTGTGTGTATGTTGGTAGCAGAGTGGCAGAGACTTAATGTATTCTTTTCAACATTCAATTTTAAAAAGTAAAGTAAAGGAGATGGTTATGTCCTCTTTGTTACTACTGTTGATATTAAAACATAAGACTGAACTCGGATGGCAGGATCTAGGGCTTTCATTTTAAATTTCAGGTTGTTCATTCACTCAGCCAACACTGAACAAATGCTATATGCTAAATACTTTGAAATGTGCTGTGGCTATAGCTGAAAATAAAACAGACATGGTCAGAAGGTCTACAGGCTAATTGGAAAGATAGACATTAAGTAAAATATCACACTTACATGTATTTCAGGAACATACCAGGCCTGCTCCTGCTGTGAGGCATTTGCACTTACTGTTGCCTTTGCTTACACTGCTCTTCCCTCAGATACCTACATAGCTCCATCCCTCACTATCTTAAAGTCTTAGCTCAAATGTCACCTTCTCAGTTGAACAATGCAGGATTCTAAATCCAACTAAATGAGCATAAAATATGAAGAGAAAACAAAGGTATTTTAAGAAATCCATTCAGAAAGAAATGTTCAATGAAGTACTCAAAGAAAACAAAAAAGATTTCAGGAGAAAGAAATACATTAAATACCAAAAATAAGAGAAGAGAAACCAATGAGACATATGGCTAAGTATAGATGCTGACAAACATGTAAACTTTTAAAAATACTGATAATCTGGAACCAAACTCCAAATGAGTTCAACATAAAAATTGAAGGTGAAGCCAATGTCAGTGAAGGGGAAAATGACAGCATGCTGTGGTTCATTGTCTTTTCTTAGGGAAAGGTTATATACATTTAAATGTACGAGTTTAAAAATTCATGGCTAACCAATACAAGAATAGACACCAAATATGTAATTTTTAAATCTCTGGGGAAGGAAAAAATGGAGAAAACTCAATAAAATCCCGCCGGCAAAATAGAGAAAGTAAAGAAGAAATTACTTTTTTAAAAAGCTAAATGTTAAATATTTAATAGTGGTAATATGGCCAAACATTTTAATAATTACAAGGAATGTAAAATGTTAATTCTCCTATTAAAAGGTAAAGATTGTCAGATTTTACTTTAACTATGTACTATTTCCCAGAGACACTTCCAAAACAAAATGACACAGCATAATTAAAATAAAGCGATGGACATAGGTATATCAGAAACATGCTAAGTAACCAAGAAAAAGATCCGTTAAAATAATATTAATATTCCTATAAGCTAGTGATGAAAAATCTGAAAGAAAAATTAAGGAAACACTCCCATTTGCCATTGCAACAAAAAGAATAAAATACCTAGGAATAAACCTACCTAAGGAGGCAAAAGACCTGTATGCAAAAAACTATAAGACACTGATGAAAGAAATTAAAGATGATACAAACAGATGGAGAGATACACTATGTTCTTGGATTAGAAGAATCAACGTTGTAAAAATGACTATACTACCCAAGCAATCTACAGATTCAATGCAATCCTTATCAAACTACCAATGGCGTTGTTCACAGAACCAGAACAAAAAATTTCACAATTTGTATAGAAACACAAAAGACCCAGAATAGCCAAAGCAATCTTGAGAAAGAAACATGGAGCTGGAGGAATCAGGCTCCTGGACTTCAGACTATACTACAAAGCTATAGTCATCAAGACAGTATGGTACTGGCACAAAAACAGAAATATAGATCATTGGAACAGGATAGAAAGTCCAGAGATAAACCCACACACATATGGTCACCTTATCTTTGATAAAGGAGGCAAGAATATATAATGCAGAAAAGACAGCCTCTTCAATAAGTGGTGCTGGGAAAACTGAACAGCTACATGTAAAAGAATGAAATTAGGACACTCCCTAACACCATACAGAAAAATAAACTCAAAATGGATTAAAGACCTAAATGTAAGGCCAGACACTATAAAATTCTTAGAGAAAAACACAGGCAAAACACTCTATGACATAAATCACAGCAAGATCGTTTTTGACCCACCTCCTAGAGAAATGGAAATAAAAACAAAAATAAACAAATGGGACCTAGTGAAACTTAAAAGCTTTTGCACAGCTAAGGAAACCATAAACAAGACCAAAAGACAACCCTCAGAATGGGAGAAAATATTTGCAAATGAAGCAACTGACAAAGGATTAATCTCCAAGATTTACAAGCAGCTCATGCAGCTCAATAACAAAAAAACAAACAACCCAATCCAAAAATGGGCAGAAGACCTAAATAGACATTTCTCCAAAGAAGATATACAGATTGCCAACAAACACATGAAAGAATGCTCAACATCATTAATCATTAGAGAAATGCAAATCAAAACTACAATGAGATATCATCTCACACCAGTCAGAATGGCCATCATCAAAAAATCTAGAAACAATAAATGCTGGAGAGGGTGTGGAGAAAACGGAACACTCTTGCACTGTTGGTGGGAATTAAATTGATACAGCCACTATGGAGAACAGTATGTAGGTTCCTTAAAAAACTAAAAATAGAACTACCATATGACCCAGCAATCCCACTACTGGGCATATACCCTGAGAAAACCAAAATTCAAAAAGAGTCATGTACCAAAATGTTAATTGCAGCTCTATTTACAATAGCCAGGACATGGAAGCAACCTAAGTGTCCATCATCGGATGAATGGATAAAGAAGATGTGGCGCATATATACAATGGAATATTACTCAGCCATAAAAAGAAACGAAATTGAGATATTTGAAGTGAGGTGGATGGACCTAGAGTCTGTCATACAGAGTGAAGTAAGTCAGAAAGAGAAAAACAAATACCGTATGCTAACACATATATATGGAATCTAAGAAAAAAGAAAAGGTCATGAAGAACCTAGGGGTAGGATGGGAATAAAGACACAGATCTACTAGAGAATGGACTTGAGGATATGGGGAGGGGGAAGGGTAAGCTGTGACAAAGTAAGAGAGTGGCATGGACATATATACACTACCAAACGTAAAATAGATAGTTAGTGGGAAACAGCTGCATAGCACAGGGAGATCAGCTCAGTGGTTTGTGACCACCTAGAGGGGTGGGATAGGGAGGGTGGGAGGGAGACGCAAGAGGGAGGAGATATGGGGATATATGTATATGCATAGCTGATTCACTTTGTTATAAAGCAGAAACTAACACAAAAGCAATTATACTCCAATAAAGATGTTAAAAAAAAAAAAAACTACAATGAGGTGTTACCTCACACCAGTCAGAATGGCCATCATCAAAAAATCTACAAACAATAAATGCTGGAGAGGGCGTGGAGAATAGGGAACCCTCTTGCACTTTTGGTGGGAATGTAAATTGATACAGCCACTATGGAGAACAGTATGGAGGTTCCTTAAAAAACTAAAAATAGAGCTACCATATGACCCAGCAATCCCACTACTGGGCATATACCCTGAGAAAACCATAATTCAAAAAGAGTCATGTACCACAATGTTCACTGCAGTGCTATTTACAATAGCCAGGACATGGAATCAACCTAAATGTCCATCAACAGATGAATGGATAAAGAAGATGTGGTACATATGTACAATGGAATATTACTCACCCATAAAAAGGAACAAAACTGAGTCATTTGTAGAGACGTGGATGGATCTAGAGACTGTCATACAGAGTGAAGTAAGTCAGAAAGAGAAAAACAAATATCGTATATTAACGCATATACATGGAATCTAAAAAAAAAGAAAAGGTTCTGAAGAGCAGGACAGGAATAAAAACTCAGATGTAGAGAATGGACTTGAGGACATGGGGAGGGAGAAGGGCAAGCTGGGACGAAGTGAGAGAGTGGCATGGACATATATACACTACCAAATGTAAAATAGATAGCTAGTGGGAAGCAGCCACATAGCACAGGGAGATCAGCTCGGTGCTTTGTGACCACCTAGAGGAGTGGGATAGGGAGGGTGCGAGAGAGACGCAAGAGGGAGGCGATATGGGTATATATGTATATGTATAGCTGATTCACTTTGTTATAAAGCAGAAACTAACACACCATCATAAAGCAATTATACTCCGATAAAGATGTAAAAATAATAATATTAATATGCTATAAATCAGATTTAGGGATCAAAATCATTAATTTGGGCAAAGAGGAAGATTTGACACATTAAACAGAATAATTTGTCAAGATACAAAAGTCACAAATTTTATGTACCTAGCCATCCAGCTTTGACATATATAAAACAAAATGTATTAGAAATGCAAGTAGATATAAAGTCCATATTCTTGGTGGAAGAATTTAGTGCACCTCTCTTAGAACCTGAGGACTAAAGTAACAAAAGAATAATAATAATAAAGATACATAGGGTTTTAATAATACATATAACAAATTATATATGCATACACGTCCAATAAAAAGAGAATACACTTATTTCCAATGCATTAACTTATTTTTAAAAATTTATCACATATTATGCCTCAGTAAATAATCTTAATAAATCTCAAAGAGAAACTGAAATTACACAGGTATGTGCTGACTTCAACAAAATCAGAAATCAATAACAAACTGATGGCTAGAAACAATCTAACTACTTAGGTAAACTTTTTAAAATTCTTAAAATAATTCCTGAGTTAAGAAGGAATAAAAAATATTTACAAGTGAATGATAATGAAGACACTAAATAAAAACGTGGTATATTACTAGGTAAATATATAGCAAAATATTTAAAGAATAATGTCTCAAGTAAAGATAATTTAACATTTAGAAATTTATTTATGTCATTGACTCTAGTAACAATAAAGAAGGACAACAATATGGTCATCTCAGTACATTCCAAATTTTAAAAAGATAAAATTCAGTAACATATATTTTGTTCAAATTCTTAGCAAACTAGGAATAGAGGCAAGCCTCCACACTTTAATAAAGAATATTTATGTCTGCATCTCACAGTACACCAAAATCAATAATGAAACACTAAGTATTACCATTAAAGTCAGGAATAAGTCTCAGTATTGAAGATTGTACTGGCTGTCCTAGGCAATGCAATAAAAAATAATAATAGGGCTTCCCTGGTGGCGCAATGGTTGAGAGTCCACCTGCCGATGAAGGGGACACGGGTTTGTGCCCCGGTCCGGGAAGATCCCACATGCCGCGGAGCCTGTGCGTCCGGAGCCTGTGCTCCACAACGGGAGAGGCCGCAACAGTGAGAGGCCCGCGTACCGCAAAAAAATAATAATAATAATAATACATTATATTAATATAGGACTAATAATATTAAATAAGAGCTATAAATGTTAGAAAGGAAGAGAAAAATTATGATTTATAAGTAATATAATCTTATGTTTTGAAAATCCAAAAGAACTAAAATTACTAGAACTGATAAAAGAATTTAATATAGTAATAAGATTTTAAAAACTCATAGTTTACCTATACACCAATAATAACCAATTAGAAAAATCTTGAATATTATTCACAAATGCAAAAAGGGAAAAAACCCACAAAATATATAGGATATTAGTTTAATAAGAAATATACAAGATTTATACAGAGAAAGTAGTAAAACATTGCCTCAGCAATGGATAGAATTACTCAGTATAGTAAAGCTCACAATTCTCTTCAAATTAATCTGTAATTCAATGCAATACCAAACAAAAACTTAAGAGCTAACTCATTTTAAAATATATGTGGAGGTGAGAGTAGTCAATAATGTAAAGAAAAATGGAGGTAAAATATCTTCTTAAACCTTTTAAAATATCAAAGCTTGTTAAGAAATTAAAAGAGAGTGACATTAGGGGGCAGAAAAATAGATAAGTAAATGAAATAGAATGGAAAGTCCAGAAAAGCAAATTCAAGATATAATAAACATTGTATTTTAAACCGTTAAATACAGGAAAATATTTTTATAATATTGGGGTAGGACAAGCACTGTTAAGAGAAAACCTAGAAGCTAAAAAATCAAATTATTGATAGATTTGATAAAATTACAAACCTATGTATGATCCAATAAAAATCCACAAACAAATTTGTGACAAGCAGTATATTGGGAGAAAATATTTGCAATATATATATAACAAAGGATTACATATAGGATATATAAAGAAGTACTAATAATTAACAAGAAAACGATAAACAACCCATAGAAAAAAATCAGCAAAGGATATCACCAGTCTGGGACTTCCCTGGTGGCACAGCGCCTGCCAGTGCAGGGGACACAGGTTCGATCCCTGGTCCCGGAAGATCCCACACGCCATGGAGCAACTGAGCCCGTGTGCCACAACTACTGAGCCTGCGCTCTAGAGCCCGCAGTCCACAACTACTGAGCCCACGTGCCACACCTACTGAAGCCCGCACACCTAGAGCCCGTGTTCTACCAAGAGAAGCTACCACAATAAGAAGCCTGTGCACCACAACAAAGAGTAGTCCCTGCTCGCCACAACTAGAGAAAGCCTGTGAGCAGCAACGAAGACCCAATGAAGAAAAGAAAGAAAGAGAGAGAAGGAGGGAGGGAGGGGGGCAGAGAGAGAGAGAGGAAAGAAAGAAAGAAAGAGAGAGAGAGAAAGAAAGAAAGAAAGAAAGAAAGAAGAAAGAAAGAAAAGAAAGGAAAGAAAGAAAATCACCAGGCAATCTTAAAAAGAGGAAGCATATGTGATTAATTAACAAATAAAAATGTATTCCACCTCAGTAGTACTCAGAGAAATGAAAATTAAATCAGAAGTGAGATATAATTTCTGAGTCATCAGATTGGTAATTTTTTTTTAATGGCAGAGTTCCAGTGTAATGTAATATTGTTAGAGCCAGCACTTCCACTCCGAGATGTCTGTGGTGGATACTGTTGGCTGCCTATCCAGCATTTCATCACTCTAGAACCCTGATTTCTTCAGTATTTCCCTCCCCCTGCCCCTGCCTCCGCAGCCCATATGCCTCAAGAAAAGCTGACCCCACCTTCAGCTTTAGGGGTGAGTCTGATTGAACCAAAAGGTAATCTCAAGCCCTGCTCTCTCAGTCAATGATTGGTTAGAATTCTTGACAATGAGAGGCAAGGAGAATTATGCTGGAAGTTTTCAGAAAAGGTTCTTTCTCGCTCTCAAGAAGAATATCAAGAAGACAAACTTACTTTCTCTCACAAGACATGAAAAAAGCAAAATGTAGCCCAGAAGCTTCTCCCCCCACTGAAATTCCTCTTACAGGGACTGATAATTTTCCTACCACATGCCAGATAATGTTCTATGTTCTAGGAACAGACAGTATATAAAACAGACAAAACTCACAGCTCATAAAACATTCTACTTGGGGAAACAGAAATAAAAAGAAGTTATAAATATAATACATAGTATGACAAATAATAAAGCAGGGAAAGGGAATTGGCAATGTTAGGGTACAATTTAAATATAATAGGGAAGGCCTCCCCCAAAAGGGGACATTGAGGAAATTCTTAAAGGAGGGGAGGAAGAAAGGCATATTGACATATGAGAGGAAAAGTTTCCAGAAAGAGGAAAAAGTCAGTGCAAAGGCACAGAGGCCCAAGTATGCCTAGCATGTTTAAGGAAGAACAAGAAGCCCTGTGGGGCTGGATCAGAGTGAGCAAGTAATAAAATAGTAGGAGATAAGGTCAGAGAGATAATAGGGGGCCAGATTGTGGGGGACCTTGCAGACAATTGTAATGGCTTTGGGTTTTGATCTGAGTGAAGTGAGAAGCCATTAGAGGGTTTAGAGGGGTGACATGGTCTTAGTTCCATTTTAGCAAGATAACTCTGGTTGATGGGTTGGCTGGACTGTCAAGGGACAAGAGCAGAAGTAGGGAGAGTAGTTAGGAGTTCACTGCAATAATCCAGGGAGAATTGACCATGGCTTGGAGCAGGATGGTGGCAGGAGTGGGTGGGAAGGGAGTGAAAAATAGTTGAATTCTGAACATATTTTGAAGGTAGAGCCAACAAGATTTGCTGATGGACAAGATAGGGGTGTGAGAAAAAGAGGAGCGTGAAGGAAGACTCCAAAATTTTGAGCCTAAGCAACTCCTGAGAATGGAGTTTTCCTTAACTGAGAAGGGAAACTGGTTTACGGAGGTGGTGGGGAGACATAAGGGGTTTGTTTCAATTTTGTTAAGTTTGAGATACTTATCTGTCAATGTGGAGATGTCAAGTAGACATTTGGATACTCGAGTCTGGCTTTCAGTGAAAATACTGGTTTGGAAGTAAAACTTTGGGAGTTGTCAGAATTCACATGTCACTTTGTCATGAGAAATGTTACGAGATCACCAAGGAAGTGAATGAAGAGAGAACATTTAAGGACTTAGCTCTGGGGCACTCCAGTGTTAATATTTAGGAAAGCTAGAAGGAGGAACAGGCAAGGAGAATAGGAAGGAGCAGTCAAGAAGATAGGGAAAAAATCCAGGGAAGCATAGTGTCCTGAAAGCCAAATGAAGAAAGTGTTTTAAGGAGGAGGAAGCAATCAACTGAGTCAGATGCTAGTGAGTCAGTATAATGTAATGGCTAAGATAATGGCTCTGAAGCCATTCTGCCAGGTTCAAATCCAGCTGTCACATTTATTTGCTATGTGATCTTGAAAAAGTCACTACACCTCTCTGTGTCTCCTTCTCCATATGTAAAAAGGGTATTATAATGGCTCTGCTTTCATATGTTATTGTGAGGCAAAGTGTCTATGTTTAACACACTTAGAATAAGTGCCTGGATATGGTAAATGCCCAATAAATGCCAGCTATGATATTTTTTTAACATTGGACATTTTTATTATTTTTCTCTTCCAGTTTTATTGAGATATAATTGACATACAGCACTCTATAAGTTTAAGGTCTACAGCATAATGACTTGACCTACCTATATTGTGAACTGATTACCACAAGTAAGTTTAGTTAACGTTCATCATCGTTACCCCAAAAAAAGGAAAAACGTTACCCCAAAAAAAGGAAAAAAAATTTTTTTCCTTGTGATGAGAACTCTTAGGATCTACTCTTTTAACAACTTTCAAATATACCATAACAGCTATGATTATTACTACACTTAATAGTAATAGTAGCAGGATGTAGTAGCAAGAAGAAGAGGAAGGAAAGGACTGAGACCCAACCATTGACTTAAGCAATGTGGAGGTCATTTGTGACATTGACAATGAGCGATTTGGGCAGAATGGTGAAAACAAAAGCTTGTTTAAAGTGATATTATGTCCAAAAGAAATTGGGATAAGATGAACCGGAGACAATAAGTACAGGAACTCTTTCAAGAACTTTTTCTTGAAAAACAAAAAGGGCAGCAGAGACATAGATTGGTAGCTATAGGAAGAAATTGAGAAGAAAGGATTTTTTTATTATAGGAGAAATAACAGCTTTCAAATAGTGAGTGTATTTATTTTATTTTTTTATTGAAGTATAGTTGATTTACAATGTTTCAGGTGTACAAAAAACTGATTCAGTTATACACATATATACGTATACTCTTTCAGATTCTTTTCCATTATAGGGTATTACGAGATATTGACTATAGTTCCTTGTGCTATACAGTAGGTCCTTGCTGTTTATCTATTTTATATATAGTAGTATGCATCTGTTAATCTCAAACTCCTAATTTATCCCTCACTCTGCGTTTCTCCTTTGGTAATCCTAAATTTGTTTTCTATGTCTGTGGGTCTATTTCTATTTTATATATAATTTCATTTGTATCATTTTTTTTAAGACTCCACTATAAGTGATATCATATGGTATTTGTCTTTCTCTGTCTGACTTACTTCACTTAGTATGACAATCTTTAGGTCCATCCATGTTGCTGCAAACAGCATCATTTCGTTCTTTTGTATGGCTGAGTAATATTCCATTGTATCAATATGTATATACCACATCTTCTTTATCCATTTATCCGTCGATGGACATCTAGGTTGCTTCCATGTCTTGGCTATTGTAAATAGTGCTGCAAGGAACATTGGGGTGTATGTATCTTTTTGAATTAGGGTTTTCATCTTTTCTGGATATATGCCCAGGATTGGGATTGTTGGGTCACATGGTAGCTCTATTTTTAGTCTTTTAAGGAACCTCTATATTGTTCTCCATAGTGGCTACACCAACTTACATTCCCACAAACAGTGTAGGACGGTTCCCATTTCTCCACACCCTCTCCAGTACTTATTATTTACAGACGTTTTGATGATGGCCATTCTGACCAGTGTGAGATGGTACCTCGTAGTTTCAATTTGCATTTCTCTAATAATTAGCAATGTTGAGCATCTTTTCATGTGCCTATTGGCCATCTGTATTTCTCTTTGGAGAAATGTCTATTTAGGTCTTTTGCCCATTTTTTGATTGGGTTGTTTGTTTTTTGGATACTGAGCTGAATATGCTGTTTGTATATTTTAGAAATTAAGCCCTTGGGCTTCCCTGGTGGCGCAGTGGTTGAGAGTCTGCCTGCCAATGCAGGGGACACGGGTTCGTGCCCTGGTCTGGGAAGATCCCACATGCTGCAGAGCGGCTGGGCCCGTGAGCTTGCGCGTCCGGAGCCTGTGCTCTGCAACGGGAGAGGCCACAACAGTGAGAGGCCCACGTAC